>NC_092874.1:90980389-91299935 GCF_028372415.1 Notamacropus eugenii
AAGAAAGCAAATTTATATTGTATTACTTGTATTGGTCATCTATTGCCCATTGCTAGGCAAAATCTTGAACCTAGCACAACTATCAAACAACCTAGGTTATAGGCATTTGAGATAAAAAGAATGAGGCTATAAGCTTAAGAATCTTAGAGCCTATAAGACTGGGGAGGATAAGTGTGCCCCTCCAAACAAACATGAAACAATTGAACACCACTTACCAAGGAGTAGCAGACCAGTGTAAAGTAAAACATGAAAACCTTAACTTCTTAAGGCTAAGGAGATAAAACTAGGGGGTGTCAAATGACTGAGGAAGGTGGCAAACTGAGGAAGGCTTTATGGAGAAAAGGTAACCGTTGATTCAGATCAGAGTAACAGATTTAGAAAAGCAAAATAGGCTGGACATTCTAAGAAGGAAGGGTATATGGATGAAAAAGACACAGAGATGGCCAGGGAGTAGTCAGGCTAGTTTGGAGCAAAGGGGCATATTTTCATAGAATGTTCCTGAATAAGGATTGAACAAAGATTTTTTTTTTTAAAAAAGGAAGCTGATTTAACAGGCAAGAATAAAAATGTTAAAATAGTCTAATAGTTCTGGGTACCAGCTGTCAAATTTGGCCATAGCTGTTTCAGACAGCCAGCAAAGCAGCCCAAGGTAAGGGAAGTAAGACAAGAAATTTTCATCTAGCTAGGCAGACTGTCTAGGAAAATGGTCCTCACTCGCAGTAATCTGTCTCACCACTAGAAAGGCAGAAAGTGTGGTCATGCATTCATTATCTTACTAATCAACAGAGCAGAAAGACACTCTCCTTGACAGTGCTCCCCTGATGATTATCTCATGACTGTTGCTAGGAATGGCTATGAAAGAAGAGGGAACAGCTTGCTTCTGCTACTTCAAGTGTGGACCTTAATTTTGAAAGATGACTGCAAAATCATTTTTATTTCCAGCATTATGGGTCATTATCCTTTCATTGCTTTTAGTGTTTTGTACATGAAGGAGTGAGAGAAAAACTTTTTCTAAATAGGTGATTTGCAGTAATTTAACTAAACACTGACTATTGAACTACACTGGCACATTAAGTAAGCACCAGACCATGGAGCCCATTTTATTATGCAAAGTCTGCCACCTCTCTCTCCCACACAAGCAGTACTCACTTTAATGCCATGCACAGCAAATGTACAGCTATACTGCTTTCCTCACTATTTGTATTCATATAGAATGGGATTATGTGGTTGTTGGATTGGTCAGTTATATGCTTGCTTGACTCATCTTTTAAAGAGACTGCACAATGGTATAGCAAATTATCCATTATGGCCTTTAAAGAGCATAGGATTTAGGGTTAAAAGAGACATTAAAGACTATATATTCCAACTCCATTTTTTGAAATATCGGAAAATTGAACACAAAAGAAGGGAAGTGGTCAAATAGCCTTGCCTATATTTCCACTAACTGTTTACCACACAGGGTTATGAAGATCAGATGAGGATACATGCAAGTAATTCATACACAGTTTTATATATGTGTAATAGGTCAAGGATCTGTGATTCTGGTTGCTTCCTCCATTGACACAGCAATTTCTCCACAGCTTAAGAGAAGGTCTTCTTGAATTTCTGCAACTGAAAAAAAATCATCCCCTTATTTTTCCACCTTCTTGACTAAAGATTCCATAGGCAGTGAGTCAGGGTCCAGAATTGGGATTTGAACTTAGATGGAACTGAACATACACCACAGACACCTGTAAGAAGTATTTTATTTAGATAGTTGTGCCTCTATCTCATATCATCTTAAAAGTTTCACATCAAGAGAAGCAGTCAAGTGTGAACCCTTTTGTTTACAATTTCTAATCTTTTAATCACACACATGTATACAATTTCACACGATCTAGTCACTCTGACTAATCAGGCTTGACAATGGAAAACTAAGGGCATTAAATTTGAAGTTAGGGATTAGTATTGAGTAGGGAAAAGTGGAGTAATGAGGCATTGGAACAGAAAATTCAAGCCAAAGAGGAATATCCTTCCTTCTTTTCTTCCTATTTGTTGGTTCAGGAGCCTATCCAGCACTAAGATGCTAGGAGTCAAATCAGAACTAATGATGCAATATACCTTATAAAAGTGCTTTATTTCCAAATATCTGGGTTTTGTTAGTAGATACCTTGGAGTAAGTTGCAGATAAGAAACATTTACTTGTATGACTTTGGGCAAGAACCTTCAATTTATTGAGCATCAGTGTCCTCACTTATGAAATGAGCGAGGTGAACTAAGTGATCTCTATGTTCCTTTCCAAAGTTAATCCCATAAGCAAGAGTTCAGGTCTGTCTGCTGCCAGTGTGATGCACAACTCATGATTCCTAGCCTCAACGCCTTGTCCTTGGCCCGTTTTCTGATTCAGGGGAGTAATCACATTAGCAAAGACATTGAAATCTGTAAAAAATGCTTTTCCCTAGAGAGTGACATTATTAGAAGATGGAATCAGTTTTGGACCCCATATAAAGGGGTTTTATTATTTAACTCTATGAATTCAGCTACAGAAACATCTATGAAATGCTAGCATATTAAGGCTATACTAGCACTTTGTGAGGGTCTTAGGGAAATAAAAAAGACAAAATGAGATATGACCATTGCCCTTATGAAACTTACAAGGGTATAACCCACATTTTAATAATTTTTTTGTATCTATGATCTCATCAATATGGCTGCCCCTTCTCTACCAAGATAGATTACAACACATGTATTTCTTTTTTCCATGCAAACCTTGGCTATTTCCACCTACCAGTTATCCACAGAAAAGGTCCATCCACATACGAGAGCACTTTGTCTGGTTCTCATGCTGTTATGTGGAAACAGAGAGTATACATGCTGTTTATCAGATATACCTCATGTGTGCCAAATCTCCGGGTCTTCTGTCTCTTTGATAACATCTTTTAAAATGCCTCTTATGTATAATTCTTCTATATACACACTTGTATTAAGTGCTGATTATGAGCCAGGCACTATGCTAGGCACTGGGGAATACAAGTACAAAGAATGAGATAAACCCTACTCATAAGAAGCTCCTTTTTACTTGGAGAAAAAAGTATATACATAAATATATATGGCATAAATGTAAAGTAAATGAATACAAATAATATGCAAAGTAGTTATAAACAAGGTACTCTGGGAAGAATGCACTAATAGTTGGAGGAATATGGAACGATTATGTAGAAGGTGGTGCTTAAATTGCATCTTAAAAGAAGAGAGAGACTATGAGGAAAAGGTAAGGAGAGAGCACACCGTAGACATGAGGGACAAAGGTATAGCAATAAGACATGTGTTGCATTTCTGGGACAGAGAGAAGGTCAAATTGGCTGGATCAGAAAGTTCAGGTTGGAAGTAATGTACAGTTAGACTGGAAAGACAGGTCAAGGCAAGGTTATGAAAGTCTGTAAAAACTAGAGCCATGTATCTATATTCAATCCTAAAGGTAATAGGAAGACAATGGAGTTTATTGAACAGAGGGTGACATGGAGAGCTATGCTACTCAGAACCATCATACGACCCTCTCTTGTTCTTTGGATGACACTCAACAATTTGATAGAGCATGAAGGATTTCATACGAACTATATTAAGGAGGTTATAAGCAAAGTTCTATTTTAAATTCAGTAGTGGGAAAACTCATAATTGACTCGAGAAACCTAGCAATCCTACCTGCAGGAGGTAGATTATGACTTGGTTTTCAAATAACTTATGGTCAAAAATTCAAAGAGAGAGAATTACCAGGGTAGGGAGAGGTGAGGAATATATTCCAGAAATAGGGAAGTTCAAAGGTCCAAGTAATGATTAGACCAGTTTGGCTAAAAGATAAAGAATGTGGAGCAGCAAGAAATGAGGCTGAAAAGGTAGTTATTATGAATGTAGAGTAATGAATTGCGAAAGGTCCTGAATTATAGGCAAAGGACTCTGAACTGTACTTAGTAGGCAATCAGGAAGTCCTAACAGAGTTCTTAGCAGAGAAGTGAAATGACCAGTTTTATACATAAGAATCCAATGCAGCTGGTAACTTAAAAAGAGATTCTTTTTTCCCCCTTTGGCAAATCAGTACTGATGTATGTCTGTTTTTAAAGACCAATGGACAAAATTTTTGATTTAGGGAGAGGATAAGTTATCCCTATTGGAGTATTAGTCACTCGGATCTCCATTTAGCCGGCAGGTGATTGGAAAATATTCTATCTAGTTCCTGTTATATAAGCCAGAAAGTTGCCTAAGGAGAGAAAAAGAGAAGAAAGACTATTCTTTGTAGATAGTATCCTGCAGAAAAGAAAGAGCGAGCCTACTGAGAAACACTGTAAGAATAGTAGGAGTGGGCTAAAAGAGAACTCATTGTCACCTAACCCATCCTTCCTCCCTCGAATAAGAGCTGACCCAAGCTTCAAAGACAGAGGGAACCGGTCTATGCATAAAGACTACTAAAGCAAAGAGGAGGTTTCAGGATAGGGAATTAATTCAACTTAATGAGCAGATAGGCATTAATTAAGGACTTTGTGCTTGGGTTACTAGTAGAAAGTATTACCCAGGTTCCCTGAATTCCAGACTCTCCTTGTCTAGCTGAAAAGATAATACACATATGAAATGACAAAAGAATAATTTAATCCAGTATTCAAGAAAATATGACCTTGTGTGGTACAGGTTATAATTTGGAGAAGGGAAGAAATGGCAAGTCAGTACTTATGAGGAAAGGCTTCAATATTCTCCCAACTCCTTACAGAAAATATCTAAGGTCAGCACCCTAATTGTTTCCTTTACTACTTAAAGGATTCTATCAGTGTATCTACTCTCTCTACCAATACTATACATGAATCCTCTATGAATGGTCTTCATAATGTTCTATGGCTAAATATAGTCATTCCATGACATTTAATCTTATGGTGGGAAGTCTATTGATTTGGACTTATCATCAGCCCCTCACCAGGCCCTTATAGAGACTTCCCTCCTTAACAGAACATGGCAAAACCTGTGGCACATTGAATTTAGGGTTGTATTCATTCTATCATGAGACAAAGAAGTATGGCTGTAGAGGAGAGGCTTACTAACTTTTAAGTGACTCTTTTAGAGTCAGGAGAAGGGTATGCCCAATGTGACAGCTGCTGTAAGTTTTAGAGCCAAGACATAGGACTAATACTGCCATCATTATACATGGCCCAGAACAAAGATGGAGCCAGGCAAAATCAGCAGCCTGGAAAAACATTATTAAAAAAAAAAGTACCCACTGTTATTTGGGGACAATGAATTCCTCCTCCTTATGGAGTAGGAATGGGAATCTTAGTACCTTCTCATATGCTCTGTAGCCTTATTCTTCTCACTGTTCAATTCCACAACTGGAAAAGATGGGCAGAATACTTTGGATTACCTAAAAGGCTAACAGGTCATAAATCCTTGTTGGATCATGAAGAAGTCCACGAAGTAACTCTAAGAAAGTCGAGAACTCTCTAAGAAGAGGAGAGAATTCTTCTAACCAGTCTATCCTTGCCCTTCCCTGCCCTACCCTTTCTCACCAAAACAACAACAAAATCTACTCATCAACCTGGAACCACAACATTCGTCTGCTCTCTTTTGTGGAGGTCATCCTACTCCTGCATGGGCATGATTCTGACAGTGTTGGAGGGGCACAGATGTCTTCTGGGAAGGGCTCTAACCTAGGATTAGATAACCTGGGTCCAGTCTTTCTTCCACCATAACTGTGTCATCTTGGACAAGCCACTCTCTCTCTTCACTCAGATGTTAAAATATGAGGATACGACTAACTTATCTACCTTTCACATTCATTGCAAAGATAATTGAGCAATGAGATAACAGTCACAAACAATTTGAAAAGAAAAAAACTAAACTAATGCATTATTGTTTAATTAATTAAATTAATTTGCTAATGAATTTAATGTTTAAACTAACATACCCTTGTATTATTAGTAGAAGCACTGGCAGAGATCATGGGGTCACAGACGTAAAAACAGAAGGGACCTTAGGGCTTCTGTAATCTAATCCTTTAATTTTAGAGGAGAAAAATGGGGCACAGGGAAAAGAAATGACTTTCCTAAAGTCACACATATTCTAAGAGGAGGAGCTGGGATTGGAACCCAAATCTTTGACTTCAAGACCTATGTTCTTTCCATTTCATTGCAATGTTTACTAGGAGTCTGATATTTACATGTTTCACTCTGACCCTAAGATAGCCTTTTACATCATGGTAGCTTTTAGGAACCAAGCAATAGTTTTCCCTTAAAAGGTACTTGTCCAGCTGAGATTTTTTTTACAAGTGGAATCTTTTTCTTTCCTTAAAGAGTAAATAATGGTGGAAAATTATTCATTTGTGGGGTGATATATGCTTCTTGAATTCTAGCTGCAAAATGACTGAGATGCCTTTCCTTATAAGTGCAAAACAGGGGATATAATTCTTCATTTAGTTGAGGAAAAAAATATTGCTCATAAAATAAAATGCTATCCTTAGTATGTTAAGGGGATGTTGCTGATTCATACTACCCAGAGGACATAGTTTTGTTTTTCTTGTACCAGAGACACACTGTCTTTTTGCATGGTCCCCTTAATTAATAAAGGTAATATTATATGCACAGTAATGATATAATAACAATCACTAGCATTTACACGGAATTTAAGTTTTGCAAATTGCTTTACAAATATTATCTCATTTGATCTTCATAACAATCCCAATTAATGACAAGGAAACTAGAGCACATAGAAGTGAAGTGACTTAACAAAGGGCACAGAGCTAGTAAATGGCTGAGGCAGGATTTGAACTCAGATTTTTCTGACTTCAGGTCCAGCACTTTATCCATTGTACCACTTAGCTGCTTCTAGCCACGTTAATAAATATTGCATTTAGCTTATTAGCTTGAGTTCCCCACATGATAGAGAACTGGGAGTCTTACAAATGGTCATGGATAGTAGATTAAATTGCGTCACGTAGAAAAACGTTAATGGAAAAAAATTTATAAAAAATAAATGTCAGAAATCCTCATGTTTGCTGGTTCGATAAGGAATGTATTGATGTGATTGATGTGACAAAGATCAAAGATGTATTAGGCAGCTTGGCATGCTGGAGAATGGAAGACATAGGCTCCAGACCTAACTCACCTACTAACTATCTTTGTGACCTTCAAGAAATCACTTAACATTTCTAGGTCTTACTTTACATGAGTGAAAAACAATCAAGTGTGATTACATGATCTCAATATCTTTTTCAGACTTTAAATTCTATTATTCTCATTAAACTTTAATGTATACAGAAAAATGTGGAACAGCTGGAAGCTAACTTTTAAACTTTCTATACCATTTTATCAAGTTCTAAGGCAAAGGGAATTGATACTGCATATGCTGTTGTTTTTTTCTTTCCACCAGCAGCTGCTTCAATATTTTCAGAAAGCACAGGCTATTTTTGGATGAGGAGGACTATTTTTATGGAGAATTTTTAATTTGCATTTTTGAGTTATTACAGAAAAATGATGTGCATTGGGAATTGGAAATGTTAATGATATACTGGACGTGGAGTGGGAGACATGAGTCATGAATAATTTTTCATAAAAATGTGATTCTCTTGGTTGACTTTTGACTTTTCTTTTTTTAAAGGTGTTACATTGATACCTTTTGTTTTCATATCACCATCATTTCAATATGTGACATCTCTTGTACCCAAGAAGTGTTTCCTTTGTAACAGAACAACAATTAAGCAAAAAGCAATATAATGACTGTTTCTGACACAGATACTTCAGTAATTCACACCCACCATCTACTACCTTCCTGCTGAAAAAAAGAAAAGTATATTTCAGTGTCTATTCTCAGGGGCAAGGCTGGCAATACAATCATGAGGTGCTTGGCTTTGCTGTAGCGTTCTTTCATTTCAATTGTACGAATGTATCACTTCTTTTCTTGGCTACTTGCGGGGGAGAGAGAACTAAAGCCAGTGACTTTATCAGAAAGCATTGTTCTTAATCAAATGAGTATATATCACTTTGCTAATGTCATTAAAGATAATAAGCAATGAAATTAACACTCAGAGAGACATTATATGTTAATAAGCAAATTAAGAGGTCACTGATTATGAAATTGAAATCCGAGTTAATGCTTAGGGTGATTAGGTAGTATCTGTCTTCATATCTTAGATTGTTACATAAATATAAAATGTGCATCCAAAGTAAGAAATATTATAGGTTATATACACAACCCCTCAGTCAGACTTAAAATAATTTAATAACTGCTATGGAAATTTACAGGCTTCATGTGAGCCACTAGAGGACAGTATTTCACAAAATGTAGTAATCATTGTTAAGGCTGGTGAAGGAAAAAAACCCCACCAAGCTATTAGAAGACTACAATTCTGAATCAGTCAGTGTCAATAAACAAACGGCACATTTTGAAAATCGTATTGTATTTCCTGTGTTTTTGCACTTTAAGAAAAATTTTTCATAGACAAATCAGGATATTTAGACTCTACATCTGGTTTTGCAGAAAACTAATTTTGCAATCTACCAGAAATCTTTTAAATACTCTGTTCTTGTGTTTTCTTATTGTAACATATGGGTATTGGTTTAGATGAGCTCCAACAACCCCATGAATCTAAGATTATATAAATTTAAAATGAACTAGATTAAAAATCCTCTGACCACTGAGAATTCTTTAACACCTTTCCAGATTTACTTAATATTATTCCCTTTTATTCCAGCCAAACTGGCTAAATGGTTAGTTGTTCCCTAAATCTGACATGCCATTTTCCCAGCTCCAGGTCTTTTCATAGATGATTTTATACACTCTCCCTGCCTCACATCTGCCTTTTAAAATCTCTAGGTTTGAGAGTCAGCTCAGGTGTTGCATCCTTTTCCGGCTGAGCTTTCTTCCTTCTAAAATTATAGTGGCTATACTTTTCTATGTACGTGCTGTCTTCCAGTCCCCTGTCCCTCAAAATAATGTAAAATGCTTGGAGTCAGGAACTGTTCTAGACTTCAACATACCATGTCCCTGAATGGGTAATTTCCCTCCCCCCTTCTTGACTGTTTAGCTACCTTTTGTGTTATCTTCCTTCCTTAGAATCTAGGATTCTTGCATGAAAGGACTGTCTTTCCTTTTCCTTGTACTTAAATTTTAGAGCTTAGCAGAGGGCTTGGAACATTAATACATTCTTGTTGCCCTGACTTTTTCATTTTTTTATCTTGGTATCTCTCATGCCTCGCACAGTATAGCACATAGTAATCAATTAAATACTTGCATAATTGAAATGAATGAGTACGTTCCTTATTTATCATTATCACCTGATCCTTTCTTGTAAGATCTGAGTGATTTGATTTTCTTCTCCAACACTAGGTTGGACAGTTAGGCTACAAAGTGGATAGAGTGACTCGAGTCAGGAAGACTCATCTTCCTGAGTTCAGACACTCACTAGCTGTGTGATCCTGGGCAAGTCACTTAATGCTAACTGCCTCAGTTTCCTCATCTTTAAAATGAGCTGGAAAAAGACATGTCAAACCACTCCAGTATCTTTGCCAAGAAAACCCCAAATGGGGTCATCAAGGATTGGACCTAACTGAGAAAAGACTAAACAACAACACTAGATTAGGAGAATAAACCAAAAAACTACAGATTCCAAGAAAACAAGAGTTGTGCTGTATTTCCTATCCCTGCACTTCAGGTTGACCACCTGCAAAATGGGGAGCTGCATGAAACAGTGCAGAAAGCACTGAACTTGGGGTCAGAGACTCTATGCTTGAATTGTGAATCGAGGGTTTAGGTTCTATGTGACCTTGAAGAAGTCACTTGTCTCTTGGCTGCACTTCCCTCCTGTATAAAATGAGGTGAATGGAATAAGTAATAAAGGACAACGAAGTGTTCCACAAAACATGAAATCAGAACTTCAATGGAAGGGAAAAGAATCTGAAGTGGGCGAAGGGAAATTTGATCCACATCAGGCTTTTTGAGAATGGGAGAATGTCACACAGATGTGATGGGAAGGAAAAGGACACGAGGATACTCAAAGCCAAGTGAACAAATTTGAGGCTCTTTCTGAAGAGGGAGCTGTCTGAAGAGACAGCTTTCCAAGGAATGGTAAAGAAGAACCATAGAATCTATTAAGTAAGCAATCATTACATAAGCTGTAAAAGAAGAGAACTGGTGGTTGCTGACTTTTTGAAAAAACTACTGAATAAAGGAAGGAAGGAAAGGAAAACCCAACTTTTATAGAAAATAGGAGAGTTGAGAGGATGTAGGGATCAGGGAGGAGACAATGAGGTTCACTTTTAGACATTTTGAACTTAAACTGCCTTACAAATCTAATCAAAGAAAAGAAATAAAGGAAGATGGAAGATGAAATCTGTCGAAGCATATTATATAATTCAAACTGAGACTATAAATAGTAGTTGAGACACCTGGGAGTTCACAGGAGACAAAATCCAAGTAAAGAGGTGATAAAATCCACAGTTTTGAACATCTATATACAAATGCATTAAGCAAGAGGAATAAAAGATTCTAATAAGGAAGTAAAAATGAACTGACCTCACAGGTATCATTGCAACTCGGTAGAATTAAATCTGTGATTGGGATGTGACTACAAACAGGATAGATAAAGGAAGATGGGATTAAATAGTATCAATGTATATTTTTGAAGGTATATTCATGCTTGGCAATCCAGGAATTAGGGAAAACAAGGCAGCATATATTTGGATGAAGATCATTGGAGGAAGAAAAAGAAGTAATTTAGTCATCAGGGTATATTATGGACCACTTGGACACAAAAGAGAGAATGAGATGAGTTCAGGGAAGAAATCACAATCTTGAACATAGAGGCATGTTATAATGAAGGGAGACAGTAATTATTCAGATACCTGATGGTTAGTCTGTCAGTTAACAAACATTCATTAAATGCCTCCTACCTACCAGGCACTGTGTTAAGCACTGGGGATCCAAAAAGAGACAAAAGAAAATCCCTGATTTCAAAGAGCTCATAATCTAGTAAGGGAGACAATAAGCAAACAAAATACACAAATAAGCTATATACAAGGATAAATTGGGAATAATTAAAAGAGAGGAGGCACTAGCATTAAGAAAAGTCGGGAAAAGCTTCCTGAAGAAGATGGGACTTTAGTTGGTACTTACAGATTTCTCTCCTGAACTTCTCACCTCATTTCCTCATCCTTTGTAAGTGGTTCATAATATATCCCCCACCTACCCAGTAGATTGAGGTAAGGAGAGAGAGCATTTCAGGCATGGGAAAGAGAGAGAATGTTTGGATCCAAGAGGTGATGTTTCTCATTCCAGGAACAGCAAGGAAGCTAGTGTCATTGAATCTATGAGGATGTTAGGTGTATGAAGATTGGAAAAGTTTGTGTGTAGATGGGGGATGTTGGTTATGAGGGGCTTTGAACACCAAAGGATTTTGTATTTGATCCTAGAGGTGATAAGAAGCCATTGCAGCTTAGTGAGTATCGGGGTGACATGGTTGGACCTTCATTTGAGGAAAATCCCTTTGGTGGCTGAATGAAGGATGGACTGGAGACCCTTGAAGCAGGCAGACCCATTAGTAGGCTATTGCAAAAGTCCAGGTGTGAGGTGACATGGGCCTGTACTACACTGGTGGCATTATCAGAGGAGAGAAGGAGGTATATTCGAGAGATCTTAAAAGGTGAAATTATCAGGTCTTAGCAACAACTTGGATAAGGAGGGTGAGAGACCATGGGAAGTGAAGATGTTAACAAGGCTGCAAGCCTGAGGGACTGGGCAGATGGAGCTGTCCTCTATAGAAAATAGGGGAGTTGAGAGGATGTAGGGGCTAGAGAAAAGAGAATAAGGTTCACTTTTAGACATTTTGAGCTTAAACTATTAGTTAGAAATGTCTGAAAGGCAGTTGGGGATGTTAGACTATAGGTTAGAAGATTCATTAGGGTAAGATAGTTGGATCTGACTTCTGAGAATTTGGAAGACTGAGAAGAATGGGAGAGCTACTGCAACAGTGGCCAAGATCAAATATTCTGATTTTTGAAAAAAGGAAGAAAATAGAGATTGAAAGCTCTTGATTAGGAAGCTTGACTCTGATTTCTGAGGAAATTCTAAAAGGAATCACTAAACAAAATTCTAATTTAAATCTAGAGAAATGATCACTGATTACAAAATGCCAGTTATAGCCTCATGCCAGACTAACCAAATTTCATTTATTGACAAGGTTACTAATCTAATAGGTATATCAGGAACATGCTGGAGATGTTTACCTAGATTTTAGCAGAACATTTCATAAAGTATCTCATCATATTTTTATGGAAAAAATAAAGACTAAATGAAAGATAGATGATAATATATGGATTTTGGGTGGGTTAAATGTCTAAACTCAAAGGATAATCATAAAGGTTTCATGCCAAGTTGGCAAGAGATCTTCAGTGGAACTTCCAAAGGACCTGTTATGCCTTGTACTGTTTAAGGTTTATGACTTGGATAGATGTGAGGTTCATCAAATTTATAGATGACACAAACCTGAGAGAGATAACTAAATGACAGTCAGGATTAAAATAATTCTAAATAATTATTAAAATAATTGAGGTGAATCCCAAAAGGTGAAATCTAATAGGAATACAAGTCTTACCTAATGCTTTAATAAATCGATTTCACAAATACTAGATGTGGGCAACATATGGAGATAACAGTTTATTTGAAAAAAATTTGACAGTTTTAGTGGACTGAAACCTCATTATGAATCAGCAAAACTAATTAGACCTTGGGCTGCATTAATATAGGCATAAACCTTAGGAAAAAGGCAGCAATCCAGATACTCTGGATTATTGTGTTCACTTGTGAGCACAACAGTTTAGGAAGGCCATTGATAAGCTGGAGATCATACAGAGAAGGGGGACCAGAATGGTGAAGGACCTTAAGTCCACACCATATGAGCATAAGTTGAAGGAACATGAGCTGTTTAGACTGGAGAGGAGAAGATAAGGAGATAACTGGTCTTCAAATGCTTGAGAAAAGAACAAGTGTTAGCTATTTTAATTTTGATATGCATTTATCAAGAACCTAGCTCTGTACAACCACAGCATTGTATAAGTGTTAGAAAAGAATAAGCAAATCACAGTTGACCTCATGGAATCAGACTTATGGTCTAGTTGTAGGTTTAAAAATTATGCTATTGAAAAAGTGTCCTCTAAGCACCCAACCCAATGTGATCTATGCTATAAGAGATCATAGGGGCAGGACAGAGAAAGAAATACATTGGCCATTCCCAAGCCCAACATACACAGAAAACCCACAAAGTAGATAAATAACTAGACTGTTCTGAGCCATTTCAAAGGCTATCTTAAAATAGAAGTTCAAGTTTCCTGCCTTTAAGCATTAAAGTTGCAATGACTCTCCTGGCCTGGGAGACCTTGATCAAAATTTGAGGGATTTTGCTGCAAATATTTGACAACCATGAGCACAATTCCCCTTTTACAGCACAGATGGTTCACTCAAGCACCATTTAGTAGGTCTTATTTCTTGGAAGCATAAACAAAAGTGACGGTTAGAATGATTTCCATGGCTCTCTCTTGGGAAATAGGATTATGATTAGATCAAAGCTTCTGTGAAATATGCTCAGAGAACAATCCTATAGTGATTTGTTGGGTCGACTGAACAGCCTAACTACTCACTTCTATTTTGAAATTTCATATGCTGTTAAGTTGATGAGAGCCATGAGTGACACTGGTATTAGAAAATGACAGACACGCTGCAAATGTGACCCTTTGAGCAACTGGAAAGGAAATATGAGAGTGCAGTCAACTGAAGGCTGAGAGATGATTTTGTGGATTCTTAGTCCCCTTTCTCTCACCTTCTGCTGCTCTATGCCATTTTGCTTCATGCTCATTAATATATCTACTGAAAGGTAAAAGGATTTCAAACTTGAGTCCATCAGTTTTCTTAAGCTTTCTTTTGAAAGATGGGGAATATAAAGGAAAATCTTATATTTCTCCAGGTCTTGTTAGCAGTTTTGGAATAGGAGAATGAATCAAAATGTCTTCTCTCCTTTCCTCTCCTCTCTCATCTGCTCCTCTTGTTTCCCTCCCCCATCCTCCCCTTCTCTCTTCTCTCCCTCTTTTTTCTTTTTGACTCTCTCTTTTTGTCTTCATCTCTATTTCTGTGTCTCTCTCTCTGCCTCTCTTTCTGTTGCCAGCCCCAGTCCTAATTCTTTCTTACCTCTCTACAGAATACGATTTGTCATCATCTCTGCCTTCTTAATACTTCCTGCTCTTCTGAGATAAAACATTTTTTCCTAATTTTCTCTAATTCTTTCCATATCTTCTTTGCTGACTCTTCTTCCTTCTCTCTTTCTGTAAACATACAGCTCAATGTTCTCCCCTTCAAATACTCTATGCCACAGCCAGAGTGAATTAGGAATGGACCTTGGGACACAGAAAGAACACTTTTTTTTTGAAGTCAGAGGATCTGGTTTCAAATTCTGCCTCCAGTGCTTCTTATAAGTCACTTCATTAACCTTCGACTCAGTTTTCTACTCCACAAAATGAAGGTGTTAGGCTAGATGACCTCTGAGAACTCTTTAGATGTAGGGTTATGATCTGATGAGATTAATGAATGCTCTGTGACCTTGCTCTACTCTTCTTTCCTGCCTTCACTCACACCTTGAACTGTTCCCTGGAATGCATCCCCAGATCCACCTATTGAATATCATCACTGCTCAGCTCAGCTACCATCTACTTCATGAAAGTTTCCCTAATCTTGCCCCCCACCTTCAGTTAAAAAAAAATCAACTTTCTCATAAAACTTTTTTCATACATCTTTTATAATACAATGCATTGTTGTTATTATACTTCATTGGTATGTTTTTACTCATTGTATACTTTTCCCTCTACCTAAACCATTTTCATATAGCTTCAAAAAAGAAAAGTTTACTAAGAGGCAGGCCTCAAAAACATATCTCCCGCCCTCTCTCAAAAATATTCAGGGACTACCTAATGCCAGCAGAATAAAATACACTTATCCCTGCTTGGCATTTCATTTACTTCTAAGCAGCTTTTCACACTATATTCCTTCATTCACTTTGTGGTTCAGTGGGGTACAGGGAGAAGGGAGATTTTTCTCTTTAGGCCTTAGATTTTCTTTCATGATCTCTAGAATACGTAGAGAAATAAAATGACAAATGGCTTCAAAACCTGCATAAACAAGCTATGGAGAATAGTTTCACAATGACATTTAATGAAGCCAACCCTAATCTTTAAGGCTGATGTGGAGGGAAGCAATCAAGGTCTTTCAGAGAGAGATGGATGGGCCAAATCTTATATGCTTAACAATGAGTAGCAGGTGATAATGAAAGGTCAGATTTTAAATGACTGTTTCTCTCTTTTGCTAAAGACAGCCCACATAAGCCTTATAAAACTCTTTTGAAGGGCCTATTATTGTTACAAACTTTAATGACTCTCCTGCTGTGTTTCCCCTGTATGTGAACAGAATTCTCATTGCATGGGACATTTATTATAGGCAAATCTTAACCTGATTTAAAAAATAACAATACTCAAAAGCACAATTTGAAATGATAGGAATAAGACATTCTGATAAAAGGAGAAAATGTCTTTCAGTTGTAGTCTCTCTCCTCTCTCCTTTGTGGGTCAAGCTAAATATATTAAGTGAATTCTTGTAGCTCTAATGTTTATAATACCTTAATGCTATTTTTCAAAAATTAATTCATTTCTCCTAGTGGAGAGATCTGTTAGAATTCAGAGGCTGATAAAAGGGATTATATCCACTGTATTTAAAAGCTTCCATCAAATTCATATTTTCTTTGACATGAATGAGGTAAATCCATCAGAAATTCTCCAGAATTTTTTTTTATTATGGGCAATATCATTATACAATGGAGAATATGTAATTTTAAAAGTCACAAATCATGAGAGATTATTCCTTTTGAAAATTTCAAATTTGCCCAATAATTTCCCAACTACAAATATAAATTCCAAAACAGGCAATCCTTCTTGCCTAAATAGGGGCAGCTAGGTGATTCAGTGAACAGATTCTGGGTCTGGTGTCAGGAAAACCTGAGTTCAAATCTGATCTCAGATACTTACTAGCTATGGGCAAGGAGGCCTCTGAGGTCTCTTCTCCCTCTACATCTATGATACTATGGTATTTTAAATTCCTTCTCATTTTATATTCTATGATCCTTTTAGTGACTTGCTTAAGACCACATAAGTAGTTAGGGAAAGAGGCAGGAATTCGAACCTAATCCTATGACTTCAGAATACAGTGTGATCTTTCCTCTACATCATGCCTATTTTTAGAGAAACCCAGCCTTACATAATGTTAATTTCAATGGGAAGATCTTTCCCATTCATTAATAGGCCCATTAATAGACCTGCCTGGGTCACATGGAAGTCTGAGTCACATGGAACCTATGGTGGGAGGAGTTGGCTGAACAGGTGGAACAGGAAGATGAAGAGCTGGAGCAGAGCTTAGAGGAAATTTGGTCATGAGAGAAGCCAGAGCTAGGAAGGATGCAGACAAGCAGGCAACTGGTTAGCATGAGTGAAAGAACTTGTTTGTGATTTTGCTTAATGTAGCTGGTTTGTGGGAAGCCTAGCATGGTGAAGGCTTGCGGATGGTGTTATCCTCTGCATTGTTATTGTGGACTATGATGGATTTGACTTTCTAGCATCTGAATAAATATTTTTGTTCTGTCTCTCATGTGGAGAATCTATTGTATTTTGCGATTCAAAATTGCACTGGGATATTCATGGCCACCGTGGGTGCTATGAATATTGCATTGACGCTACACCTTTCTATCCCAATCTTCCATAATATCACTCTTTTTTAACCATTAGTCTTATATTTAGCACTTCATCTTCTATTTCATGAACCCCACTTGTATAGTTATTGTCCCAATATATGTATTACTAATGGTTTATTTTTAAAAGGATTTCACAGTTGGAATGGATTCTAATTTAATCTTATACCTGAACAAAATACCCTCAATAACAGCCCTTTTAAGTTATGAGATGACCTTCACTTGTTTGACATGGAATTTGCTAACACCCAAGGGCTGTCAATTATGCTTTCATTTTATTTATTTTAAAACATGCTAATTTTAAAAAAAATCAGTCTCTTTTAAAAAAACCCAGTCTTCTTTTTCTTCTCCTTGCCTCCCCTTCCCTGGCCATTAAGAAATCAAGAAAAAAAAAACAGCTTCCTTATAATAAACATACATAGTTAAGGAAAACAAAAATTCTCATTGGTCATGTCTCAATTTGCTCTCTGAGCCCATCTCTGCTTGGTCATTGTGGGGACTGGAACTGTCAAATTTCTTTCTTTTTCTCTTATGTTTTGTTTTAATCAGCCAAGATCTGCCTTTTCTCCATCCTTCTCCCACACTGAGAACATAAGGAAATATATATATATATACAGTTCATTTTTAAAAGTCCGTATTGGCCATGTCATATAAATATACATACATACGTATATATGTGTGTGTATATACGCATATGAATGCATACATTATGCACACAAATATGTATGTACATGTGTGTGTATATACATACACATATACATATAAGTATATATGTTCATATTTATACTTACATGCATATTTGTAATGTCTTACATTTATATATAACTTTATTGGCAGTAGTGTTGAGCTGTTTCAGTTGTATCTGACTCTTCCTGACTCATTTGGGGTTTTCTGGCCATACATACTAGAATGGTTTGCCATTTCCTTTTACAGCTCATGTACAGATGAGGAAACTGAGGCCAACAAGGGTTTGCCCAGGGTTACACAACTAGTAAGTGTCTAAGGTCAGATTTGAACTGAAGTTTTCCTGATTCCACACTCTGTCTCATTAGCTGTCCCATTCTGAGAGCTTCACTTCTTGGAAGATAAGTAGCATGTTTCATCATTTGTTCATCAGAATATGGGGGACTGTCATTATGCGGCTAAGAGTTCAACAAAAGAGGCTCCATTACACTGTTAGATTACTCTTTATTGGCAGAAACCTTTCTTATGTTTGGGCTGATTTGTGCATGCCTGTTTCCTAGTCATTGATACAGAATGCTGAAGAAAACAGAATGGAGTCTTGTGTCATGACAATAGAAGACTCCCTCTCCAAGGTGACATTGTTCTGCTAATCAATGAATTTCGGGTGTGGTCATTCTATCAGCTCAGAATTCACAATACTGCATTGTGATCCAGACCACACATCTCTTCACCTTTGCATAAAATGTCAAACAAGGCTTTCTGAAATGCTTTGTTGACATCAAGGCACCTTATTTAGTACTTTGGACCAGAGAATTAAAGGTAGAAAGGACAATGGAGACTATCGAATCTAATTTCATCATTTATAGAAAGCTGAGTCCCAGAGAAACCCAGACTTGTCCAAGGTCATAAAAGTGGCAAGAGGCAGAATTTGAACCCAGATACTTTCATTCCAAAGTTCCCTTGTTCCACACTGACTTTGGGCAAGGTACGCAAATTCTCTGGTTCTTGATTCCTCACCCCAGTTATCAAATTCTATGAGTCTATAATTCAAGTGATGAAGTACTATAGTGACTGTCAGTCAGGTAATCCTGTCAGAAATGCAAATTAAAGTAGCCTGCCATGAATTTTTCTTGGAAAACCTATAGTAACATGCTTTTTGAACTGGTCCCAAACCATCCCTTTAATAATCTATTCTATACTTCTGTTAGGAATCAAAGTCAAATTCACTAGCCTACAGTTTTCAGAATATATTTTTCTTTTAAAAAGTTCAGAACATTTATCTATCTCTAAAACTTTTCTTCCATTCTAATTGTTTTTCAACTACTACTGACAAAGGTTTAATAATCACATTCATGGTGCTCCCTTCCCACCCTTATTTCCCACTATTCTTACGTCACCTAAGTCTGATGACTTAAAGTAACTGGAAATAGCTAATGAAAAAAAATAGTGAATAAATGAACTATTTAACTGAATCTTCTAAAAGTTCTGACTTCTTTCTTATTAGACTATTAACTTCTTAAGAATAGGGACTATTTTCTAACTTTCTCTGAATCCCTAGCATGTGGCAAAAAAAATCAACACATACAGCAAGTGCCTAGTAAATGTCAGTTGATAATCTAACTGTAAACAGTGAGGTGACCAAAACTGTTTTGTTTTTCCCCAATGCTGCTTTGGTTTAGAGAATATCAAAGCTTGAAAGGGCCTTCCCCTCATTTTGAAGATAAGGAATCTGAAGCCCAGTGAGTTCAAGCAAATTTTCCAATGTCATATAGTATGATTAGCGGCCAAATAAGGCCTGGAACCCTTATCTCCTGAGGTCAGGAAGGTCCTTGACAAATGCTATTTGGAAGTAGGCAAAGTATCTAGGGCTCAGACTCAGGAGTGAGGATGGGTACTATTACTACAGTCACCAACCAACCAGCTGTTTACCTATCCATCCAAAGAGGCCTTCTAATATTTACTGAAGCAATATTAAATAGTTGGGGAGGTGCAGTTAGGGGTCGTGTGTGTTGTAGTCTAAAAGTTAATGTTATCAATATTTGGTGTAGAGGCCTAGAATTTTTGATAACTTTTATTTCTATCTTTGACTTCCTTACATTGGGAATATTTACATCACCGTAATTTAATATCCTAAGAAGTAGTCAGAAAGATTTAGGCAGCTAGGTAGTATAGGGTTTAGAGTCTCCAATTTGGAGTCAGGAAGACTAGAATTCAGTTCCTCCTTCCCACACTTAAAACCCTGATGAATCTGGGTCAATCACTGTCACTTAACCTCCTTGAAATCTTGGTTTCTTCATCTGTAAAATAGGGGCAATAATAGCACCTACTTTACAGGGTTATTGTGACGAATATACATACACATATACATATGCATATAAATATATGTATATATGCTATGTACATATCATGATATATCATAAAAATATAATTTTACAAAGCTTAAAGTAGTATATTTATTAAGTTATCTGAGAGGCACATTATCTGCACAAGTTTGAGCAAGTTACTTGAAAGTGTCCTGAGCACTGATTACAGGATAGAAATTGTTATAGATGATTTGCACTTACACAGAAAATGTCCACTAGACGGATTTCCCCACAACAATGAGGTCCTGGGTCTGATCCAAACAAAGCAAATGTAACAAAGTAAATTCAATCACAAAAGATTCAACTACAAAAATATAAAATGTTTTTTATGGATGTAAAACCAAGAAACTCAATTTATTTTTTAAAAATTTCTTACCCCCTCCTCATCCTCTCACTTTAGTCCTATATACTAAGCATCTAAATTTGATAGAGGAAGGATGAAAACAGGACATTTATGGTAGAAGGAAGCCTCTTTTCCTTTCTTAAACCGGGAAGTCCATTAAGTATTGCTCTACAAGATGAGGAAAAAATAATTTTTTTTTTTTAGGATATCAGACTTCAAGAACAAGAGAAAAAAATAAGACAAGAAAGGGAAGAAAAGCCAGAAAGAGGTATATGGGAGTTTATAGCCAAACTTCTTCAGTCCCCAAACCCAAGGGTCCTTGTCCAGGAAGCCACCAATTTTGAAACAGTTCTTTAAATATCCTGAAAAAACAGGATCTGAGTCTAATAAAGAAGCAGGGCTTTTAATAGCTTGAAACAGATCATTGGAAAGTGCTATGGCACTAATTAATTGTTTCTAGTGTCCATCAACCAGATCAGAAAATTATCAGACTCTCTGTGTTGACACTTTTGTTCACAATCTAATTCTTTGTTTATTTAACTTTACTCATTGGGGTACTTAGCACATCAAAAGAGTGCTTGAAACCAGCAATTAGGACAACAGAGTAAATAAAAGCACAATTCATAACTTCTTTAGGCTTATGAGCTGCCCATTTTGATTGTGCTATGGCCCCAGATGAAGACAAATTCCATCAGTTTTAAATATATGAACAATCTCATTGAGAATAGGATAAACAGGACAAAAGTAACAACTGACTAACTGGCCCTCATATAGCTCTTTAATAATGTGCAAAAGCCTTTATACTCATCATTTCAACTGATCTCCAAAATAGTTCTATGAGATAGGGATGACAGCAGATCTTATGCCCATTTTACAGAAAAGAAAACTGAGGCTCAGAGAAATCAGTCTCTCTCTCTCTGTGACACACGCACACATGCGCGCACACACACACAGAGCTAACATGTGTTCTTGACTTGATATAATACTCTTTCTCTACCATGCAATGCTGAAATTTGCAGGTACCTATAATTATCTAATTTGCTAATTCTTAACTGTCATAAATCATCCAATTAATATTAGTATAGAGATATGCACACAAAGAATAAGGTTGTAGGTCATTAAATTATAGGAATTATAACAAAGATTTTGTTTAATCCAAAATACTAATTTATATTTACACAATCTTTTTTTTTTTTAAACAGATAATTCACAGTGATCTAGAAACCAAGGCTCAGAGAGCCTAGGTAATTTGCTCAGGGCCACACAGCTGGAAAGCAGTAGAACCAAACCTGGAACCCAAATCTTCCAACTTGAAATCCTGTAGATTTTTTATATTTCCAGCCCATTTAGGCCAAAATCTTTTCTGTCCTCTTGAGACATCCTTATTCTGTCCTCTGTAAAGTGGGGATAATGATAAAACCTATGTCATTGGGCTGTTTCAGGGATCAAATAAGATAATGTACTTCAAACATTCTGCAAACCTTGAATATACTCAAAACATTTTGCGAACCTTAATGCATTAGTTAAAATATTAGCAGAAGCTTGCTGAAGGAAAAAACATCTGGGAAAACATGGGAGAAGCTGATAGTCACGTAACAATTGTCTCTGGGACCCTGGTTACATCAGTAATTACTTGTTGATTCAACATCCTTTAGTGGGAAAAATTGATTCTTACTGTGTATCCCTTTAAATGTTTTAGTTGCATGTCCACTAGCCTTTCCTAGAAGAGTCAGAGGCAAGAAATACCCAGTCCAGAAGGCAGGAGAGAGAGAGTTGAGGATGACTGTCATTTATATAACACCTGCTGGACTGAGCACTATGCTAAATACTTTTATATTATTAGATTCTCACAACATATCTGGGAAGTAGGTGTTATTATTGTTGCCATTTTACAGTAATGGAAACTAAGTTGGTTTAAGTAACATGTGGAGGGTGACTCAGCTAGTAAGTATTTAAGTACAGATTCGTACTCAAGTCTTCCTAACCCAGGATTCTGGTGTTTTAGCCTCTAACAAAAAGAAAGATCAAGATGAAATGTTACCAAGTCATCTTATCCTCAAGAACTCTGGGAAAACATCCATTAAAAATACAGAATTTATAAGAACTTAAGGATGACAGAGGCAACAATTTGAGATGAAGCAGACAATGTAGGCACATTGGAAAGAGCACTGGTCAGAGGCCCTGGGTTCAAATTCTGACTTTGTTTTCCTTGTGACCTTGGGAAAATTATGGAGTTTCTCTAGCCCTCCATTACTTTATCTATAAAAAACAAGAGTCAGAACTAGAAAAACAATAAGAAGGTGTCTAGCTCTGTATGTGTGTGTGTGTGTGTGCGCGTGTGTGCATGTATATACATATACATACACACACACACACACATATATATATACACATATATATGTGAGAGAGTAACTTAATTTTTTAAAATTAATAGTAGGTTATTTTTTTCCCCAGTTACATGCCAAGAAAAATGTTTAGCATTTATTTTTACAAGATTTTGAGTTCCAAATTCCTCCACCCCTTCTGAAAATGGTAGGCAGTTTGATATAGTTTATACATGTGCTATCACGTAAAAATATTTCCATATCAGTCATAGTTGTGAAAGGAGAAACAGATCAAAAGGGAAATAAACACAAGAAAGAATAAAGTGAAAAAATATGCTTTGATCTGCATTTAGAGCCCATCTCTTTTTTATCTGGATAAGGATAACATTTTCCTTTGTGAATCTTTTGTACTTGACTTGGATCACTGCATTCTGAGAAGAGCTGAATTATTCATAGTTGATCATCATACAATGTTGCTGATACTGTGTACACTGTTTTCCTGGTTCTGCTTATTTCACTTTGTAGCAGTTCTTATAAGTTTTTCCATGTTTTTCTGAAAGCCACCTGTTTATCATTTCTTACTGTACAACACTATTCCATTATATACATATATGATAGCTTGTTTAGCCATTCCCCAATTTACAGGCATCCCCTCAATTTCTAATATTTTGCCTCTACAAAAAAGGGCAGCTATAGGTATTTTTGCACACATAGGTCCTTTGCCCCCTTTTTAATGATCTCTTTGGAAAATAGACCAAGTAATGATATTGCTAGGTTAAAGGGTATGCAGAATTTGGTTGCCCCTTAGGGCCCTTTAGGACATAGTTCTAAATTGTGCTCCAGAATGATTAGATTAGTTCGCAGCTCCACCAACAGTGCATCCGTGTCCCAATTTTCCCACATCTTCTCCAGCACTTATCATTTTCCTTTATTGTCATGCTAACCAATCTGCTAAGCATGAGGTGGTACCTCAGAATTGTTTTAATTTTGCATTTCTCTAATCAAAAATGATTTTAGAGCACTTCTTCATATGCCTATAGATAGTTTTGATTCTTCATCTGAAAACTATCTACTCATATGCTTTGACTATTTATCAATTAAGGAATGGCTTGTATTCTTATAAATTTGACTCTGGTCTCTATATATTTGAGAAATGAGGCCTTTTTTAAAGACTTGCTATAAATATTGTTTACCATTTTTCTGCTTTCGTTCTAATCTTGGATGCATTGGTTTTGTTTGTATAAAAGCTTTAAAATTTAATATAACAAATTAATATAATAAAAATTACAATTTTACATTTTACATCTAGTTTGGTCATGAATTTTCTCCCTCCCCATAGATTTGAAAGTCAGACATTCCTTGTTTTTCTAGTCTGCTTACAGTATCATCACCCTTTACGTCTAAATCGTGCACCCATTTTGACCTTATCTTAGTACATGACATGAGATGCTGGTCTATATCTAGTTTGTGTCTTATAACTTTCCAGTTTTCCCAGGAATTTTTGTCAAATAGTAAGTTCTTACCTCAAAACCTGAAGTCTTTGAGTTTAGCAAACACTAGGCTTTTATGGTCATTGACTACTGTATATTGTGTACCTAATCTATTCCACTGATCCACCACCCTGTTTCTTGACCAATATCAAATAGTTTTGATTATTACTGCTTTCTAAAATAGCGTGAGATCTGGCATTGCTAAGCTACTTCCCTTTGTATTTTTTTTCTTTAGTTTCCGTGATAGTATTGATCTTTTGTTCTTCCAGATGAATTTTGTTATTTTTTCCTGATTCTATAAAATAAGTTTTTGGTAGTTTAATTAGTATGGCACTGAATAAATAAATTGGTTTAGACAGGATTGTCATTTTTATCATATTGCCTTGGCCTATTCATGAGCAATTGATATATTTCCAATTGTTTAGATTTAACTTTATTTGTGTGAAGAGTGTTTTGTAAATGTGTTCGTGTAGTTCCTGGGTTTGTCTTGGCAGGTAGACTCCTAAGTATTTTATATTGTTTTATGGTTATTTTAAATGGAATTTCTCTTTCTGTCTCTTGCTGATGGGCGTTATTGGTCATATCAAGAAATGCTGATTAGTTACGTGGGGATATCTTATATCCTGCAACTTTGCTGAAGTTGTTAATTATTTCAAGTAACTTTTTCAGTTGATGTGATAGGTTTCCCTAAGTATACCATATCATCTTCAAAAAGTGAAAGTTTTGTTTCCTCATTCCCTAGTCTAATTCCTTCAATTTATTTTTCTTATCTTATTGCTATAGCTAACATTTCTCAGATAATATTGCACAATAGTGGCAATAATAGGTATACTTGCTTCACCCTTGATATTACTGGAAAGGCTTCTAGCTTATCCCCATTACACATAATGCTTATTGATGGTTTTAGATAGGTACTGCATATAATTTTAAGGAATACTACCTTTCTTCCTATGCTCTCTAGAATTTTTAATAGAAATAAGTTCTGTATTTTATCAAAAGTCTTTTTTTGAGCATCTATTGAGATAATCATATGATTTATTTTGGTTTTGTTATTGATATGGTCACTTATGCTCATAGTTTTCCTAATACTGAACCAACTCTGAATTCCTGGTATAAATTCCATCTGATCATAGTGTATAAATCCTTGTGATACATTGCTGTAAGTGCCTTGCTAGTATTTTAATTCATTTTTTTGCATCAATATTCACTAGGAAAATTGGTCTATAATTTTCTTTCTTTGTTTTAGCTCTTCCTGGCTTTGGAATCAGCACCATATTTGTGTCACAAAATGTTTGGTAGGACTGTTTCTTCACGTATTTTTTCCAAACAATTTATATAGTATTGGAACTAATTGTTCTTTAAATGTTTGGTAGAATTCAGTCATGAACCTATCTGGCCTTCGGGATTTTTTCCTAGGGAGTTCCATTAACAGCTTAATTTCTTTTTCTAAGATGGTGTTTATTTGGGCATTCTACTTCTAGGTATATTAATCTAGGTACTTAATATTTTCATATATATTCATTGATTTCACTCAGATTATTATATTTAGTGGCATAAAATTGGGCAAAATATTTTCTAATAATTGCTTTAATTTCTTCTTCATTGGTGGTGATTTTACCCTCTTCATTTTTGATACTGGATATTTGGTTTTCTTTTTTTTATTTAAAGAAAATTAACCAGTGGCCTATTTTTTTCATAAAAATCAGTTCCTATATTTATTACCTCAATAGTTTTTTCTTTTATTTTCAGTCTTATTAATCTCACCTTTGATTTTCAATTTGATGCTCAGTTGAGGATTTTTAATTTGCTCTTTGTCTAGCTTTTTTTAGTTGTATGTCCAAGTCATTGATCTGTTCCTTTTCCATCTTGTTGAAAAATTTAGAGAAATAAATTTTCCCCTAACTAATGCTTTGGCTACATTCCATAAATTTTGATATATTGTCTCGTCATTCTCTTTAATGAAATTATTGATTGTTTCTATGATTTGTTCTTTGTTCCACTTATTCTTTAAGATTAGATCAGTTTTCAATTATTTTTTACCCAATCTTGCCACTTCGTTGAATATGATTTTTATTGCATTATGATCTGAAAAGAATATATTTAATATTTATGCCTTTTTTGCATTTGACTTTGAGGTTTTTATGCTCTTATTACATGGTCAATTTTCTTGTAAGTGCCATATGCTGCTGAGAAAAGGTATCTTACTTTCTGTTCCCATTTAGTTTTCTCCAAAAGTCTGTCATATGTAATTTTTAAATATTTATTTACCTCTTTAGTTTCTTTCTTGTTTATTTTTTGGTTGAATTTATTGAGTTCTGAGAGGGGACAGTTGTGGTCCCCCACTAGTATAGTTTTGCTTTCTATTTCTTCCTGTAACTCACTTAACTTCTTTAAGGATTTGGATGCTATACCACTTGGTGCATATGTGTTTAGTATTGATATTGCTTCAATGTCTATGGTACCTTTTAGCAAGATGTTTTTTCCTTCCTTATCTCTTTTAATTAGGTCTATTTTTGCTTCTACTTTGTCTGAGATCAGAATTGTTACCCCTACTTTTTTTTTAACTTCAGCTGAAAGAAGCATAATTGTTTCTATTTCAGCCCCTGACCTTTACTCTGTGTGGGTCTTTGCTTCAAGTATGTTTCTTGTAAACAACATAATGTAACATTCTGGTTTTTGTTCATTCTATTCACATTCACAGTTAAGATTACTAACTGTGCATTTTCCTCCATCCCATTCTTCCTCCTGTTTGTTCTCCCTCTCTTTTCACCCTTTCCTTCCTCACCATTGTTTTGCTTCTGTCTACCACCTCCCTGCTCTACCCTGCCTTCTATCAGTCTCCACCCCCCCTTACTTGATCACCTTCCCATCTAATTCCCTTTTGGGTTAGACAGATTATGTATATTATTCCCTCTTTGAGCCAATACTGAGAGTAAGGTTCAATCAATGTTCATTGCCCACCCTCCCATCTTCCCTTTTGCTATAATAGGTCTTTCATGGCTCTTCATGTGAAATAATTTACCCCATTCTACCTCTCCTTTCCTCCTACAGTCAACCTAGTGTAATCTTCTTTCTCATTCCTTAATTTTTTTATGCCATTCCCTCAAATTCACTGTATAGCTATACCCTCTATGTATATTCCTTCTAGCCATACTATTAGTGACAGAATTTTTATGAATTACAAATATCATCTTCCTGCAGAGGGATGTAAATAGTTTATCTCTATTCAGTCCCTTATGTTTTCTTTTCCTTTTTTTAAAACCTGTTTATGCTTTCCTTGGGTCTTGATATTGGACATCAAATTTTTGGTTTAGTTCTGGTCTTCTCATGAAAGCCTGAAATCCTTCTATTTCACTGAATGACCATTTTTGGCCCTTGAAGTATTATGCTTAATTTTGCCAAGTCAATGATTCTGGGTTGCAAGTCTTAGCTTCTTTGCTTTCTGGAATATCATATTCTATGACCTCTGTTCCTTTAATGTTGCAGCTGCTGATTTCTGTGTAATCCTGATTAGACTCCCCAATATATGGATTGTTTTTCTGCAGTTACTTGCAGTATTTTTTCCTTGAACTGATAGTTCTGAAAGTTGGCTATAATGTTCCTTGGAGTTTTTATTTTGGGATCTCTTTCCTGAGGTGATTGGTGGATTATTTTGATGCCTACTTTGCCCTCTGGCTTCAGGACATCAAGGACATTAATAATTTCTTGATAGATATTGTCCAGGTCCCCCTTTTCATTATGTCTTTCAGGTAGTTCAGTCATTTTGATAGTCTCTTCTGGATCTGCTTTTCAGGTCAGTTGTTTTTTCTATGAGGTATTTTTACATTCCATTTTTTCCATGTTTTGTTTTTGTTTGATTGATTCTTGATGTCTCATGGAGTCATTAGCTTCCACTGGCCCAATTCTAAATTTTAAGTTGTTGTCTTTCTCAATTATCTTTGTATTTTCTTTTCCATTTGGCCAATTGTACTCTTTAAGAAGTTGTTTTCTTCCATGGATTTTTTGTATCTCCTTTTCCATTTCCAGTTTTCCTCTTTAAGCAGTTTTCTAAGTTGTTTACTCTTTTTTTCATAAACCTCTCATTTCTTATCCCAATTTTTCTTCTACCTCTCTTACAAGATTTTTAAGCTACTTTTTGAGCTCCTCCACGAGTTCTTTGTGGGCTTCAAACCACTTCCCATTTTTCTTTGATCTTTTGCCCCTGGGTATTTTGACATCATTTTCCTCTTCTAAACTTGTGTCTTAGTAACTTTCCATGGTCAGATTCTTTTCATTGTTGTTTTTTGCTCAATCTTTTAAAATTTTTTGGCCTTCCCCTTTGTTTTAAATTTGATCTCTTCTCCCAGGATAGAAAGGCATCTGACTCAAGCTTCTTGTATCAGTGGCTACAGGTCCTGGCTATTTACCTGGTGCTGCACTGATGTTGCCGTGAGGCCCATGGGGGACCCTCATGTCTGGTGCTGTGTTGAGGGAGTGGGGTAGGGGGTAGCTGGTGCTGCTGGGGACCATAGGGCCTGGCAGGTTACCTGGTGCTGAGCTGGGGTGTGGTGGTTTCTGGTGTGTACTAAGGCCCAATGGAGTGTTTCTGCATTTCCCCAGGGCTTCACTGACGCAAGTGGAAGTCTGGCTGCTGGAGGGTGCCTGTTTGTCTGGGGCTGTATCAAAGCATGTCGAGGTTCTCTGAGCTGGAGTCTGCTGGTTCCCATGTCTATGCTAAGGTATTGGAGGGGAAGTCCTGGTGTTAGCTTTTGCCTGCACCACCACTATGGCTCAGGCTGGTTTGCTGAGGTGTGGTTTGCTGGGATATTTGCTGTCCTGGAATACACTTTCTGTCCTGAAGTGCACTTTCCTTTAACCCAACTGCCAAATGAGTTGGATCTTTCCTGTAGATGCCCGAAGTCTCCTGGCTTAAAAGAGTGCTCCACCCTGTCTTTCCTCTAACTTACCTATTCCAGGATTTGTTCTGGGGTGCTATTTTATTGTTGTTTGGAGACAAATATGGGAGAGCTAAGGCAATTTACTACTTACTCCACCATCTTGGCTCCCAGAAGTTGCAACTTAATTCTTAATGATCAACTCTTCAGCTTGTCTGTTTTTACTATCATATATTTAGTGAGCCTGAATTCCCTTCACTAGCAACAAGCCAAGGCACATTCAGGTCAAAAAATACAAAGTTCATCAACTCTCTCCTTTAGGCACTTCATTTATAGAGGGAATTTCCAATAAATTTTAGTGTTTAGGGACATGAGAGGGCTAAGCACCACAGAACTGATACTTTTGAATTCTGGTACTGGAGAAAGTTTCTAAGACTCCCTTTGACAGCAAGGAGATCAAATCAGTCAATACTTCAAGAAATTAATTCAGGCTTTATTCACTGGAAGGTCAAATACTGACACTGAAACTTACATACTTCAGCCACATAATAAGAAGACGGGTTTCACTGAGAAACACCTTGATCTTGGGAAAAATAAAGGCAAAAGAAAATGGGGACATCAGAGGATGAGATGAATACATAGTCTCATGGAAACGATGAACATGAATTTGGACAGACTTTAAGAGAGAACGGAGAATAGAAAGGTCTGGTGTGCTATGATCCCTGGGGTCATGAAGAGTTGGATATGACTGAATGACTGAACAACAAAAACAAAAAGGGACACGAGTGAAAAAAAGAATTCATCTCAGTCTTATAGGATTTAAACATGAAGGAAGGTGGATGATAAGAAGATCCCTCAGGATTTAATCATTTAGTAGGATAAAGATAGTATAGAAACTAGAAAAGGGGCTGCCGTGGCTTCTAGTCCAACCCCCTTATTTTATAATGAGGAAATTAAGGCTAAGGAAGGTAGTGATGTATCCAAGGGGTAGAATTTGAACCCACATCCTCTAACTTCAGAGTCAGTGCTCTTTCTGTTCTAAATGCATTAACTCATTTGAGCCTCACAATGACTGAATGAGAGGTCAGTCATAGTTCTTAAAACCTCCCTTTTAAAGACAAGAAAAGGAAGGGTCAAAGAGTTCATATATAAAATATGGGATTTGAACTTATCTTAAATTCTAATCTAGTATTTCCATTCACTATACTCTTACAGAAGGAGTATCATAGAGCATATCATCAGCAATGGCAACAAGGAAGAAAAGAAAGTTCTCTGGATTCCAGGAAAGATAGGCTATCTCTCTCTCTACACAAGAGTCAAGTCATATGATAGTGGCAGGAACACTCAAAGCCCAAATATAGAAGGAGAATGACCTCAAAACACCTCTAAGTGTTGCCTCATAGAGTCACAAACTCAATCAAAATTGCTGAAAGAGATGAAATGGGTTTTTAAAAAGAGTTTAAAACATTTTAATAAATGAAATGAGAAAAACTGAGGAAAAATTAGGAAAAAAATGAGAACTATAGAAGAACTTCAAAGGAAATTAACAGGTTGATACAAGAATTATAAAATCCTATCTGAGCAATAACTCGATTCTAAGGATTCTGATATATCAGCCAAGCAGTAAGAATCAGCATTTTATGAGTTGAAAAAGTCTGTAAAAATCCCCTATTCCCACTTTCTACACAGAACATTTGCTATATGCCTAGTACTATGTCAGGTTTTAAAAGAAAAGCAAACAGTTCAGAATAACATGAAGCACAGCTATCCTCTTAGGATTATCATTTCCCTTCTTAGGACTTCTTTCCTCCTGGTGGAGGAAAGTGGATGGTTACTCAAAAAGAAGGTAGTTGCCTAGAGGTGTCTGAGATAGTACTAAGAAGGGAAAATGAAAATAAATCAAAGAACCAAAATAAACACCTGATGAAAAAACAAAACTAAAGCATGCCTTCCATCTGACTACTCCTCCAGAGCCTCAGGAGGCTGGTTTGGGAGTGCTGACAAAATCATCACTTACACAATAGCATTTTTTGCTACGACCTTCAAGTTGCCAATTTTTCAAAAGAACAGCTCTGAGAAAGGCAGCTGGTCCTTTTGATCTGGTCATGGGCTATGTGAATACTTATGGATGATTCCCAGAAAATACACAGTGGAAAATTGTACCTTGTAGACTTTGTCCTTTCCTTCTTCTAATGTGTGACTATTGTGTGGGTCTTGCACAGTAAGTTCTCATTTGCAATCTTACTTCCTAAATCATATCTTTACTTTGTCTAAGAATAAGTGGTTTCTGTATTACAGTTTGGACAAGTCTTCAGGATTTTAGTGAGCTGTTTTTTTTAGAGTGAAATGTTTAGGGAAACAGGGTTAAATAAGTCCCACTAAGTGTTTCAGAGTGCCAAAGACTAGTTCAATACATTATTCACAATCACCATCATAATCATCACATGCTCAATAGCAAAAATGATGAATAATAACTTTCAGTACTAACTTTGAAGAACCCACATGGAAAATAGCTGCAAAGGATAGAGCTTCATTCTACAAACTTGTACAATCAGATCTGAAAAGTGAACCAGACTAAATCCTGATGAAGAAATCCAGAAAAAGTGACAGTAAGTCACTGTCCAGCTCAGCTGTACATAGGTAAACAGGTAAGGAGGTTTGCGGATTCTAGGATTGGTGTCTGGCCCAAAGTACACAGCACAGAGCACTCCAAAATCCTGGAAGAGGCTGTACACCAAGGTAAGAGATCTCAGACTTGTATAAGGTGACACTATATTCATACCAGGTCACTGTGAAGAGGACAGGTGTGAACTGTCAGCTTTGTTGTCCACTCCCTAGTTCTGTGTCACAGACTTAGGGTAGACAGAAAAGTGGACTGGGCAAGGGAGTGGCATTCTGGCTTGAGCTGTATATGGAAAAAGGAGGAAGTTGAGAAACCAGCAACAGCAATGGTATGATTCAGACACCAAGAACAGAATAGGGTCTCACTTCTAGTATCTAGACCAGCCTGCAGAGGAATAACCAGGGCAGGAATTGAAGACCAAAGGTGAGTCTACAATTCTGCCATTGAACCAACAGTGCCTGCTAGCTAAATGATAGGTACAGAACGCAGTAGCAGTCTTATACAAACCTATACCTAGGTAAGGAACTTGCAGATCTCACAACAAGGGAATAGCAATAAGACGCTGCCCCAGTTAGACCATGTTGGGGGCACTGAAAGCATGCATGTCCCCAGACAGTCCCTGAAATCCTGGAAAAATACAATATTCAGTGCCAACTAGCCCTAATATCAAGTGTGATGGCAGAAAACAGGCTAAAAGACTAAGCAAAAAAAAAAAATGAACCTTACTGTAGTAAGGCATTATAATGGCAGGGACACTCAAAACCCAGATATAGATAAAGAGAATGACCCCAAAACACCTCTAAGTAATGCCTCATAAAGCCACAAACTCAGAACTGCTAAAAGAGATGTAATGAGTTTTTAAAAATAGTTAAAACATTTTAATAAATGAAATGAGAGAAACTGAGGAAAAATTAGAAAAGAAATGAGAGCTATAGAAGAACTTCAAAGGAAATTAATAGGTTGACACAAGAGTTATTAAACCTTGTCTGAGCAACAAATTCTCTGAAAATAAAATGGATCAAATAGAAGTTGATAACTCTATAAGGAAACAAGAAATTTTAAAAACAAGTCAAAAGATTGAAAAAAATATGACAAGAATTATTTGACTCTCTGAAAGCCATGACCAATAAAAATGCTTATGTTCAATCATTTTTCAGTCATCCTGACTCTTCTTGATCCTAGTTGTGGTTTTCTTGGCAAAGGTACTGGAGTAGTTCGTCATTTCCCTCTTCAGTTCATTTTACAGATGAGTAGCAGGCAAAATTAAGTGACTTGCCTAGGGTCACATAACTAATAAGTATCTGAGGCTAGGTTTGAACTCAGGAAGATGAGTTTTCCTGACTCCAAGCCTGGAACTCTATTCACTGAGCCTCCTATCTGCCCACATGCTTAGGCATCTTATTTCAAGAAATCTTAAAAGAAAACTGCCCAGATCTCTTAAAACCCAGGGGTAAAAGGGAAATATAAAGAATCATATAGTCAACATCTGAAAGAAACCTAAAACTAAAAATTTCCAGTAATATCACAGCCAAAATTCACCTAGAGCAAAGAATAAATACTACAAGCACTTAAAAGAATGAATTCAAATACTGAGAAATCATAGTCAAGATCACACATGATTTAGAAGCCACTACTATAAAGGAGCTGAGAACCATGAATACAATGTTTTAGAAGACAAAGGATACGGGCTTGAGATTAAGAATAGTTTAACCAGCAAAATCAAGTGTAATATTACACAGAAGGAAGAATGGATGTTTAATAAAATAGAGAATTTACAAGAATTCCTGAAGAAAAGAATAGAGCTGCAGAGAAACACTGAAGTTCAAGCACAGAAGTGAAGAGAAAAATAAAAAAGGCAAACATGAATGAACACTGATAAAGGACTAAAAAAGGACAAATTGATTATATTCAAATGTGGAAAGATGATACATGTATGTTCTCTTAACCTTATTATCATCAAAGGTAATAGAGGGCATCTAATTAGACAAGATCTGGGAGTGGTCCATTATGGCTTGTTTCGCCTAAGAAAAGAATGGAAAGAGAGGAGAAAAGGGATACATAGTAGGGGCAGAGGAGGAGTCAAAGATACATAATAAAGGCATGGAAGAGGGAGTTGGGGGAGAAAGTGATTTACATTTGAACCTCATTCTCATCTGACCTGATCAAAAGAAATCAAAATATACACAAACACACACACACACACACACAGAGTTGGATACAGAAATATGTTTCACTCTATTGTCAAATTGGAGGGAAAGGAGGTGGGGAGGGGGAAACAAACAAAAATCAAAACAAAAAACTGCCTTGAAGTCAATGTTGTGCTCCATCTAGGAAGATTTTCAAATGTCTGTGGAAGGATAAAATGATGTTCCAGACCTCTGGCTGTACCACTCCATAGACTATTGGTAGCATCAGCAGCTGGGAATAGGGAAAAAGAAAAAAAATACTTCTCATGTTGGAGAAAAGTTAGACTCAGTACAAACTATCATGTCAGGAGAATTCCTGGATCTCATTTAAAACAATTTTTCCCCCTGTAGTAAGCTTCCTAGAAAATAGCTTCATTTGCCTTTTCTTTTCAACTTTTCATAAAGACATGGCCAAACTCATAGCCCCAAACCAGAAGCTTATTACTCTTACTGGACAAGAACAGTCACTGACAGGATGGCAGTGAGGAGGTTAAACACCCCAGTGTCTTAAAATGCAACCAAAAGCAGAAGCCAAGAATTCTCAGCATATCTTCAATATTTTATGTTGTTCTTTGTCCTGGAAAACCGTAGTCTACTAGGGATAATATGTTTTGGTTTATATACTCCTAACTGTTCTATGTTTTATTCATTTTGCTATCTTGTTCTTCCAAAGATAACAGGCCATAGAAGGCATATCTTAAGAGGTACAGAATCTGGTTGCATGTGAAACCTGGCAGAACTTCAATCTAAAGCAAGAAAATCAACAAAAGGAATTAAATGGAGGAGAAAAAATAGAGGTCCTACCCCATTCTTCATGTCTTCTTGAACACAGGCTACCTTGCATAAATGCAAAATTAAGGAATTAGGTCCCTCTTAGGGGTGTGTGTGTGTGTGTGTGTGTGTGTGTGTGTGTGTGTGTGTGTGTGTGTGTATGTGTATGTGTGTGTGTGTGTGATACCTCCACATATGCAAACACATCTATACATGCATATATATATGTGTATATATATATGTACATACATATTCTGTCTATATGGCTTTATAGTCTAGGATGGCTCAAAAAAGACATCTGGTAGGCCCTGATTAACTCCAAAAGGAGGACTTCCTTTGTTATATATATTAACGTTCTATGATCATATGAATGATGGCAATGTTGTTCTCTCTTTAGCATTCCTATGAAGAAAAAAGGGGCATGATATGCATTACTAATTTATGTATTAAGTAAGCATTTATTGGGCCTTGAATGCCATGGCAGTCAAGGGAACATCATTTTTGAAAAACAACCAGCTAATGACAGATATACTAATACACGTTTGATGGAAGCATGATTAGATCCAACCATTCAGGGAATCAACTTATTTTTATTCTCAGGAAATGTAAGCTTCTTCACTAGATTGTAAGCTCTTTGAGGGCAGGAACTATGTATTGGCTCTTTTTGTATCCCTTGTATCTTTTTGTAAGCCCAATGTCTTACACACAGTAGGCACTTAATAAATGTTTACTAATTTCCATAAAATTTGACTCAAAATTCCATTTATAGGGATATATATGCATAATATATACACATACTCATATATATTCCACAGACACATAATCACACACACACACAGTTCACAGACAAAAAAGAAAGTGTTGAGTACCACATGCATAGGCAGACTTAGGGGATGAGACTTGCTCAATTATTTTCTTCCCTTTTTTAATTTTAATAAGAGAGGACTGTTTCAGAGGGAGAGGAATATATTTGGAAAGGAATATCATGTGAAAACAAAAGATATAAATATAAAATTTAAGGAGAACGAGGCTATCCAACAAGGTAAAGGTTATTTCTGTTTCCTTTATTTCTTTCGGAACTATTCCCTTCTACACTGAAGGCCTTTTTCTGGGAATCTAAGATGATAGCACTTGTTATATCTCTTGGTCAGCAAGCATTTATTAAGTCCTGCAGCACTGTCAGAAGTGCTGGGGATACAGAGTAAGCCAAAGGCCTAGATGCTACCTGCCATCCATTCTAGACAGCTGTGTGAGGTATGCTCTTCACATCAGAGGCCCAAGGTGATGAGACAGGACCGCTGCTTCCTTTATTACAACATTCAACTCTCTCCTCCTTGCTCCTTGTCACTGTTGCTGCCTCATTCCCTGAGAATAGGTAGAAACAGACTATATCCCTAAGTATGGAGTTTTGATAAGATTTTCTGCCATCTGGTTAACACTTCAAATGCAATTATTGCTGAAACACCCCTCGATTTCATAATTGGACTAACAAGGAAAGTGGGGTTGCAGTGTGAGATTTACTTTACTTCCACTTTCACCAGAATACACCTCCTCAATACAAGTAGTAATAGAGAGATATCACCATACTGTTACAATTTATTCTTCATATTCCTGCCCCATCAACACATGTTATGAAGAGAGATCTCCAACCTCTATGAGATGGAACTATTTTTTTGTTTCCCCCAAGTTTTGAAATCCTGGAGGCTGTGGGTTCTGACACTTAAGTCCCTAAGTTTTTGTGAAAGAGCACTAGTATTGAAGGGGCTATAGGGGGACCAAGTTTTCCTAAAGCAAGGTAAAGAATCTCAGAGCCAATTTGAATCTCTTTCCTGAGAGAATTCTAGATAAACCCAAAGAGGGCCACAAAGAACAGTGGATGATGATAAGCAAATAGCCTCAGCGCTGGTTGGAGAGGACCATGGATACAGAAAGGGACAGACATGTAACTTAAAACAGAAGGTGGAGGACAGAGGCAGAAGGAACTGAGAATCTACTACATCCTAGATCCTCTAGCAGTGTCATTTGTCATTCATAAGTCTTATTTAATGTTAAATAACAAAGTTCACTAACTAAAAAGCTACAGATCATAGATGTAGAGCTGGTAGGAATCTTGGAAATCATCTAGACCACAGGTTTTAACCCAGGCAACTATGAACTTTGTTGTTTAATATTATAATAAATATATTTCAATGTAACTGGTTTCCTTTGTAATCCTTTGTATTTTGTTTTATGCATTTGTACATTATGCATTTTATGAATTTCTAGAAGTATCCATAGGTTTCATCAGATTGTCGAAGGGCTACATGACCCACTTCATGATCTAGGTCAATTTCCTCATTTTTCAGATAAGGAAACTGAGAAATAAAATGACTTCCCCAAGACCACACAGGTAATGAAATACCAGAGCTGGGATTTCAACTCAGGTCTTTTAACTCGAAAACCAAGGATCTTCTTTTAATTCTCCAACTTGACCACTAACGCAGAGTTTTTGTCCTCTGTGGAGCCATACTGATTGTAACACATCAATGAAAGTGCTAGACATATGACAGAGGGAATGAGTTATAATAGGACCTCCCCTCTCTTCTAGCCAACCAGGTAGCTGAACACGCTGAACACATATTATAGGTACTTGGGAAAATGACTTATTGACATACTCAATATGAGTTCTACAAGGAACTTGCAAAGGCCAAAGCAAGAGGTCCAAAAGCACCATTTCACAACATGTCTGGACTACGTGCTTCTTGGAACTTGAAACAGCAGTAAGGCTAACTGGGAATGGCTGCCACCAGGATATCTGTGATTCTTATAGACAAATGATCATAGAGACTGAGTCTAAAGTTATAACTTTAGGACACGAATGTACTTGGTCCATATCATCACTGATCTTGCCAGTTCAGTCAAAACATGTGGGCAATGCTCGCATCCAATTTCTTCACTCCTCTTCCTGAATTGTAGAGCAATACTGAAGAATGTCATCAAAACCACACCAATATCATCCTATGTATATTTAAGCTGTAGGATCTCAGCTTGGACCCTCTATCTGCTTTTCAGAAACCTCATGAGGGAGCTATCATGTTCATAGCACCTATTGTCCCAAACATTTTCCTCTCTTCTCAAGCCCCAACTGAAGTGTCATAGCAGATAATCTCAACTCTACCTTTACTGAGCAACTCTAGCTCACTCAATGCTATGGATTACTTCCTCAATTACACTCCTCTATACCTCAATACTTTTTCTATGAGCCTGCACATTAATTATCCCCTCTGTCATACTGATCTTAAATCCTTCCCTTTCCATAAGATCCTTCTCCTTTACCTACAAGCATAAACTATACTCCTCTATCCTAAAAGACACTTTGCCCTTCATCATGCTAAACTCTAAACCTGCTAATCCATCTCTCTTCCATGTAAATGATAATGTTTCCTTAAATAGTGTGTACCTGAAATCTCCATTTCCTCACAGTTTTCTCATTTCTCAATCCCTTGCAATTTGGCTTCCTGTGCCACCTACTTTTCTGAAACTACTCTCTCAAAGGTCATCACCAATTTTTTTAATGGAAATATCCAATGAATCCTTTTAGTCCTGACACTCCTATTTCCAACAGATGATGGCTTCTTTGATATTTTCTCCTTTTTAGGTTCCATGATGCATAACTCTCTTGGGCCATTAACTGCTGGTTTTCAGAATCCTAGACTTTCTCTACATCCTTTTCCTCAGGACAAGCAATTAAAAATACCTAACCAGGTTTTATCCTAAGTGTCAATATGGTGGGGTGGAGGACACAGGGAGGGGGAATGCTTCCTCCCAAAGACAATTTGCCTTACGACCTACTTCCACAAGCCAGTTGGGATGAGGATCAGGCTCTATGTAAAACAGGTTAATCTCTATAAACGAGAAAATCTTTTGAACTACTGTGCTTCCCTTCTGCTTCATTTGCCCTAGGCAAAATTACTGTTAGTTATGATATGGAACTCAAAGCTAACTAAAAGTTCAGTCCTTTAATCAAAGAAAGCAAGAAGGCAAGATCTAATTGAAGAGAATCTCTTTGTGAATAACTGAGAGTTGATGATAAAATAATCTTTTAGAGAAGGTAGTTTCTCACTATTTCTTCTCCCAATCAAGATGATAAGAGGATCACAAATGCTTATTAACACCAGCAACTTAAGGAAAGAATGATAATAACTATATTAGACTGATTTATGTGCTGCAGTATCCTTGGCAAGAATACCAGAGAAATCACAGAACAACAAAATCCTCAAGTTGTAAGAGACCTCCAAAGCTTGTCTTGTCCAACCACATCTGAACAAACTTTTCTAATATAAAATTCCTGGCAAACCGATATATGGTGACAAAAGGATGCAGTTAAAATCTACATGCTACCTCCTTTTGGATAGTTCTAATTCTTTTTTTTTTTTGATAGTTCTAATACTTCTTTCTATGTAGCTGAAATCTGATCCTCTATAGATTCTTAGAGCACTGGTTCTTAAGAGTTTCCCCATTTTGTTTCCTCAAAGGCAAAACATCTTCCATTTGCCTGGATTTGAAGGTAGCAAGAATAGGTAGAACAACTTGGGCCTAGAATCAGGTTAAATGTGCATGAGGTGAATGGGACTGTGATGGTGGTGAGGAGGAGAAATGATCAGTTTCAGCATTGCTTATGATAAAGTCATTCATGAAATAACCTATTGGGAAGTGGGTTAAAGATAGTATATTTAAGTATGTCTATAACTGGATAACCAAAGAGCCTAGAGTATTGATTACTGAATCAGAGTTGTTTGGGAGAAGAGTTCTCTAATGGAATTTCACAGAGCTAAGTCCTCAGCATTATCCTGCACAATATTTTGTATCAGTTTCTTGACATGAAGGAAAATTGAATGATGGAAAATTAAGAGGATAGTTAACACATTGGTTGAAAGAATAGGAATCTAAAAGAACATCAATTAGAATGGTGGACTAGGTCTAATAATTTGAAACTGAAGAGTAATAAACATCAAATTCTGTACTTGAATTAAAAAAAATCAACTTCCTAAAACAGGATTAGGGAGGCATGGCTAGATGACAGTTTTAATAAAAGAAGGCTAGTGCTAAGTTGATTGAAACTGCAATGAATCAACAATGCTTTACAGCAGCCAAAAATGTCATTTAATTTTAGGCACTAGGAATAAAAATTAGGGAAGGAATGAGTCTTCCAATTCTACCCTAGTTAGGCTATATCTAGAACACTGAGTTCATTTCTGGGTACCACATTTTAAGAAAACCATTGATAAACTGGAGTATGGCCAAAAAGAAAGTGGCTGGGACAGCGAAGTATGTGACATGGGAAACAAATGAACAGATTGGGGATGTTGAGCATAGAAAAGAGAAGTCAGAAAGTGGAATGATAGTTACTTTCAAGTATCTGAAGGGCTGCTATACAGAAGGAATGGATGTATTCTACATATCTGAAGTGAACAGAACCACCAGGATCAATGGTGGAAGCTCACAGGGAGACAAATTTCAGCTCACAGGGAGACAAATTTCAGCTCAGTATCAGGGAGAGTTTACATTTAGGGCTTTCCAAAATCAGAATGGACTACTTTGCTAAGAAGCAAATTACTTGCTAGAGGGAACTGTCATATGGAGAATTGAGCCCTAGTCATGTACGTTGCAGAGGTGATTCAAGCCCTGGTGGGAAGATGAACTCTGTAGCCCTAAAAGTCCTGGAAAAATTACTAAAAAAACTGTAAAAATGCCTTCTGTTCTCACAAATAACTTTATCATCCTTTCTTCAATGACCTTTTGGCTTTCCTTCCACCCCCTTCATCCATGCTTTACAATTGCTTCTGCTTCTTTTAAAAAAAAAAATTGCTTTAACATAGAAGATATTTCTCCCAAATCCAAACACCACCACCTACAAAGTATATTCCCTGAAAAGTTAATCAATTAACAGAATGGAAGAAAATGTTCTTTAAAGTTTTGTTAATATGCTATTAGTATTAATTATCATATGTAACCAGAGGTTTGTTTAAATCTCAATGTTGATCTTAGTAATATTGCTTTATTCATTGTATACTGTGTTCTTTTAGCTCCACTTTCATCTGAATCACCAGATTTAAGCCTTCCTATTTTTATCTGAACTTTTCATATTTCTTATTCTTTATAGCACAATGATAGTTCATTATATTGATATATCATAATTTATATACGAGGATTTCCCAGTCCTCAGGCATGTTTTAATGTAGCTCTCTGCTACTGAAAATATTGCTGCTCACCATGTACCATGATAAGGTCAAGATGGGTATGTGATTTAGACATAAAGGGTGATACCATAAGCAAATTAAGAGATCAAGGAATAGTTTACCTGTCAGATATATGGAGAAGGGAGGAATTTATGACCAAATGAGATTGAGAACATTATGAAATGCAAATTGGATAATTTTTATTAAATTAAAAAAAATTTTGCACAAATCAATGCAACCAAGATTAGAAAGGAAACAGAAAGCTGGGAAACAATTTTTACAGCCAGTATCTCTGATAAAGGCCTCATTTCTCAAATATATGGAGAACTGAGTCAAATTTATAAGAACACAAGTCATTTTCCAGTTGAGAAATGGTCAAAGGATAGGAATGGGAAGGTTTCGGGTGAAGAAATTAAAGCTATCTATAATCACATGAAAAAATGATCTAAATCACTACTGAATAGAAAAATGCAAATTAAAACCTCTCTGAGGTACATCACATCTATCAGACTGGCTAACATGACAAAACAGGAAAATGTTAAATACTGGAGATGTGGGGAAATTGGGACAGTAATGCATTGTTGGTGAAGTTGCAAACTGATCTAACCATTCTGGAGAGCAATTTGGAACTATACCCAAAGGGCTATAAAATGGTGCATACTCTTTGATCCAGAAATGCTACTATCAACCCTATATTCCAAAGAGATCATAAAAAAGGGAAAGGATTCACATGTATAAAACTACAGCAGCTCTTTTTGTGGTGGCAAAGAATTAGAAATTGAGGGAATGTCCATCAATTAGGGAATGGCTGAACAAGTTGTGGTATATGAATGCAATGGAATACTATTTCTCCATAAGAAATGATGAGTAGGTGAATTTCAGAAATACCTGGAAAGACTTGCATGAACTGATGCTGAGTGAAGTGAGCAGAACCAGGAGAACGTTGCACACAGCAACAAAATTATGCAATGAATGACTTGATAGACTTGGCTCTTTGCAGCAATACAATGATCCAAGACAATTCCAAACGGTGACTTACCCAGGGTCAGGTGTGCAGTGGAGAGAGCACCAGCTCGTCAGGAGGACTGAATTCAAATCTGATTTCAGACACTTGACACTTATAAGTGTGTGACCCTGGGTAAGTCACTTAACCCTGATTGTCTCGCTTCACAAAAAACAGATTCAAAAAAAAAAAGAAATAAGAAGCTCTCCATAACCATCTAAAAAAGTCTAAAATTACTAATAATCCAAGAAATATAAATTAAAGCAATCTTATATCATCTTACTCTTGTCAAGATGGTAAAGATTAGAAAAGCTAAGAAAACATTTTAGAAGGGGTAGGGATGAGAGACACATTTATTTCAATGCCTGTAGAATAGTGCAAGACAAATTAAAACAACTCTGAGGTATCACCTCACACTCATCAGAAATGACAAATACTAAAGGGGGAGAGGAAAAATTGGTCAACTAATGAATTGTTAGTTGATGAGTAAACTGGTCCAACCATTCTGGAGAACAATTTGGAACCATTCCCAGAGAGTCATAAAATTGTGCATACCCTTCAATACTGCTAGCTCTGTATCCCAAAGAGAATAAAGGAAAAGAAAAAAGCATGCGTATGTACAAAAATATTTATAGCAACTTTTTTCATGGCAGAAAAGAATTGGAAATCAAAGGGATGCATCAATTGGGGAATGACTGAACGAACTGAGGCATATGATTACAATGGAATACTAATATCCTGTGGGAAATGATGGGAGTAGTTTTAGAAAAATATGGGAAGACCTGCACAAGCTGACACAAAAGTGAAATGAGAAGAACTAGAAGATCATTGTGCACAGTAATAGCAATGTTGTAATGGTGATCAACTGTGAAAGACTTGGATATTCTGAGTCATACAATGATCTAAGACAAATCCAAAGGACTCATGATAAAAAAATGCTATCCACCTCCAGAGAGAGAACTGATGAATTCTGAGTGCAAATTATAGTATAATTTTCTCACTTTATATTTCTTCCTTTTAAAAAATATGGCTAATATGGAAATATGATTGGCATTATTTCACACTTATAATTGATGTCATATTGTTTGCCTTCTCTGTTAGAAGCGGAGGGTATGGCAGGGATGGAGAGCATTGGGAAATCAAAATTTAAAAAGAAGAGAATACTAAAAATAAATAAAAAAACAAGAAAAATTAGGATTATATACCTACAGAAAGAGATATCCAGATAGATGAACTCAAGTTGGTGAAAAAAGAAGCAATCCTAGACTGAAGGTAAAAGCTGTGTGTGCTTTCAAAAATAAACAAATAATGCTCAAGTTTGGAAAAAAATTTAATCAGTCTCTTCTCCACCCAATCCCACAAGTTTTTACAGCAATCCATCTACTTTTTTCAAAATAACAAAAGGGAGGAAGAGCAAGCAAATATGGAAATCAACTTGTTTTGAACCCTATGCACTGACTCCAATTTATTTTGCTAAAACATACATTTTCCCAGTTTCCACTGTGCAGCTGATATTTCTCTGCATTCAAAAGAATCAATTTTCTCCAATTTTTACAGTCTTTCCAGTGCCACATCTTAGAGATTTTGAGGCTTTCTTCTCCAACAAGTGCTTGCTATAATGGAAATGAATGTAAACAAGTGGAAAAGTCTAGTTATTCTGGTGCCCTTCATGAGAAAAATTCCAACTTTTAGCTCACCATTAAAATTAAACTGCAATGGGATGTTAGGATCAATGAGAGAACAAGAACCATTGGCTAATGAGACTATGTCCTCACTACTCAGAACAAAGTCAACATCATCAGGCTCCTGTGAGCCGCTTCCTCAAAGAAGCCCCAGATGTGTAGAATGAAAGAGGCAGAGGGAGAGAGACAGAGGGAGCCAAGGGAGAGGAAGAAAGGGAGAGTGAAGGGGGGAGAGAGTGAGGGGAGGGAGGGGGAGGGGGAGAGGGAGGGGGAGAGGGAGAGAGGGAGAGAGAGGGAGAGAGAGAGAGAGAGAGAGAGAGAGAGAGAGAGAGAGAGAGAGAGAGAGAGAGAGAGAGAGAGAGAGATCAAGAAAAGCTAAGAGCACAGGTATATGCTCTTCAATTTTTCCCCAGCAAAATAGCAAATCTGCAAAAACTTGTTTATTGAGAATTGTAACTCATTTAGGGATTTAGATAGTTTTCATAGTTTTAGGACATTGGCAGAACAACTGCACAGAGAGGACATATATTTAAACAAATTATTCCTCATCTTCTTCATAGAAGTAAGTGATAAAGAAAAAGGAACTTAAATACTGACTAACTAGAGAGTGCCTGTCCTTCTGCTAAAAACAGTCTCTCCCCATTCTTAGTCACTAATAATCTGAACACGAAACATCTTTTCCAAAAAAATTAGAATCTGGTGAGGGAAAATTCTAAATGACTTATTTACTCATGATGTTCTGCAAAGTTAACTCCAGTTGGGCAGAAGAATTGTGTGTGTGCGCTTGCGCATTGTCAATATAACAGTAGGGCATTTTCCAATAAAAGGGAACTAGCTAAATTACAGTCTTGATTACCAAAATTTGTTTTTAAAAAAGTGATGGAGGACACCTGTAATGAACTAGGGTTGCGGTGGGAACCAGATTATCTAAGGAAGGGCAACCTGGTTCAAATCATAGAGTAAGTCAAAGATTCTGTGCTGAGGACCTTGGACAGTTCTTGTACTTCCAGCCTGGGTAAGATAAGGAGACCCACTATATTTTTTTTAAGGAAAAGTAAATTTGGGGAAAGGGTAAAAGGTAAGGAGAAGGTATAGTTCCTGCCCCTGCCTTTTTGGCTTCTGTGACACCATGAAATCTTTGTTGTTTTTCTACCTCTGACCATTTCTTCTTTTGTTACCTTCAATGACTCATTTTTCTGTTCCTGTCCTCCATGGCTCAATCTGGAATTTTCTTCTCTATAGCTACAATCTCTCCCTTAGGAAGTTAGTTCATTAACGAGGCTTCAAGCATGATGAAGATGATTACACTCAAATTTTTATCACTAGTCCTGATTTCTCATCTAAATTTCAACTTAATTTTGCTACAGGCCTGCTAAAATATTTCCATTTGAATTTTCTCCCATTACCTGAAATTCAAAATTTAAAAACATTAAATAATATATTTCCCTCCTATTTCAGTTATTTCAAATATACTACTGTTTTCCTAGTAATTCATGCTTGAAATATCCATTATCTTTGATGTATTCCTATTATGAATCTCTATTTCATTTTAGCCATTAAATTTTGTCAATTGGTCCTTCTAAATATCTCTTACCTCCACCTTGTTTTTTCCCCATTACCAAATTAGGCAAGATCTTCACCATTTTTCTCCTAGGTTTAACAATCACTTCAAAAACCTCAATGATCTCCCTAACCCTAGTTGCTGCAACTCTAATATAACCAACACGAAATTGCCAGATTAATTTTCTTGAAATTAATTTTCTCTCACCATCCTATTATACAATTTTCAGTGATGTAGGAATATATCAAAGGCAACATGGGAACAGGTAAAGATAAGGACAGTTGGAGCTAAGAGGGAAAATGATACTGGGAAGAGATGGCCATAATCAAAATAAACATCCTGATATTGAAAAGAAGCTTAAGAGGGAAAGCAAGATAAGAAAAGAATTGGAATATAAATGTGGGATTCCCCACAAGTGCAGAATTGGTGAATGAATTATGGTATGTGAATATAAAGGAATACTGTTGTGTTGTATGTGACCAAAGAGATGGTTTCACAGAAGTGGAAAATATGAACTGATGGATAGTGAATTGAGCAGAATCATGAGAACAATTTCTATGTGATAACAACATTGTACAGAAAAATAACTTTGAAAAACTTAAGAACTCTTATCAAAGTAATGACTAAACATGTATCCAGAAGACCTATGATGAAGCATGGAAAAAAAAAGTGATATACTCCAGGTGCACATATACATTTGTTTTTTGGCCACTATGTGGATTTGTTTTGCTTGACTATATTAATTTGTTACTAGGGATTTCTTTTTTCTGTTTTTAATTGAGGGGGTCAGAAGTATGCAAAAGAAAGGAGGTTGGCAATTGTGATATAAGAAAAAGAAAAGAAAAAAAGAGTCAATGAAACATTCTTCCAGAAGAGAACAAAAGTTCAGAAAGAAGTATAGACAAGAACAACAGAACTGAAAGTAAAAAGTGAAACTTATTATATGCTAAAAAAAAAACAAACCACCAAGTAGTATAGACTAGAGATTCACTGTTTCATATAAAATTCTCTTTTTATACTCTACTTTGCATATGGAAATGGTTATTTTGGGTGTGTTAAGTTTAGAATAAAAAAATTAGAAGCACGTAGCTCAATATTATTCTTTCAAGGTATAATTTCTATAATTCTTATTCCATTTACAAGTTCTCAGTTAAGCCAAAGATGTGAAATTGAATCAAACATAGAAAGAAATCACATGAGATCATAAGACTATTGACCAATTCTAAGATGACTATGCATCTTTTTTAGGAGATTCTCATGATGTATTTCTCATATGTGGTAATAGCAGTTCATTTACTTTACCTGCATAAAACAGCATAACAGTATTTTAACCAATATTCAAAGTTGAATGACATGTACAATGAGGTATCCTAGAATTTTAAAGGTCTTTGTTCCAATCATCATCCCCAAAAGTAGGCATGAATGATTTAAGTCTAGGGTGTTAAACACACACAAAAGACAATTACAGCCCAGCCTATTTTTGCCAGACAAATAAATGAAATCAATTAGTTTTGGACCATTATATCCAATATTCATTTTGAAACTCTTTCCCTAACTTTAGTAATTGGTGTGTGCTCAAGACAGAAAATCTCTTTTCCACTGGGGAATTACATCAACTTACTTTATCTCCTGGACATTTTTCCTACATTTCTTGAACTGGGAGTATCAAAATGAGTTGGAAGGAGAGTTGAAAGCAATAAAAAAGCTGGAATTCTAAAATATCTTCACAAGGACAAAGCCCTAAAGAATTGTCAGAAAAGTAGTCATCTTCTTTAGTAGTATTTTTTTCTACCGCCTGAGCACATGATAGACTACCAACAACTTGGTAGGAAAGAACCATGAAATCTCCTAGTTCTGCTACCAACTCATTGACCTCACTCATCAACATTAGCAGCAGCAGCAGCAACAACATCATCATCCAATGACAAATACTACTCAAATTTATATAATGCCTCAAGGAATACTTTCCTCACAATAACACCGTGAAGTAGGTAGTGCAAGTATTAGTATTTCTCATTTTACAGATGGATAAGCTAGGGCTCAAAGATGTTAAAGGAATTATCCACTGCCAAATAGCTAGTCTTTTAACCACTCTGGGAGTTAGTTTCAATTTAAGTCAATTGAACAAATATCAAAATGCAGAGCAGGTGCAAGTTAGATCCTGGAGATACAATGACACTACTAAAGCAATTTCAGTCTTTGTATTCTACTGTGGGAAAAACATATCTTTAAGTAAATAAATTAAAGGTGATTAGCAAAGGAAGAAAACACTAACAACTGGAGGAATTTTAAAGGTTCATCTCTAAAATGAGGGAGTTGAGATAGATGACTCCTAAGATCACTGAAAACTTCAAAACATCTGATGATCTTATATTTCAAGAGCATGGGACAATACCCTGACCTATGAAAAAGAAGCTGAAGGAAAATACAATATTTCATTTACTTAAATTCCCTCAACCAAGAATAGCTTAGCCTGCAAAGTTGACTATAATCCCACAGGGGAATATACATATATATATATATATATATGTATAGATATAGATATAGATATAGATATATAGACAGATATATACATGCACACACACATATAATCTTTAATAGAATAGAGAGTCTTCAAGAATTTCTGACAAAAATATGGGAGCTGGGTAGGAACTTTGAAATGCAAACACAAAAGGCAAGATCAACTTATAGAAAGGTAGATTCATTTGAGCAACTGGAAGTGATTTTGTCGTGATGTAGGTCTAACATTTTAATATGGAGAGAAGAAACAAGTGTTTTGCCAGAACCTAGCTTTAATGTGCACTGAGGGAATTAAAGCAGAACAATGGAGAACCTGTGATAGATTGGTTCTGGTCTGATGGTTTTAAGAGGGGAAAATGAGGGAAGATAAGAGGAATACACTAGTGCATAAAGGGTGAACAGGAAATAGAACTTGATATTTCTTATAATTGGGATATGGGAGAAGATTCACATACACTCCTCTCATCCACCCTCAATTAAAAACAGAGAAAAATCCCTAACAAATAATAATGGCTAACAAAACAAATTCACATAGTGTCAATGACCAAAAATAAATGTCTCTGTATTTTTCAAATGGAAGTGAGAGTGAGGAAAGTAGACATTAGGTGAACCTCACTTTTATTTGAAATGGATAAAGAGGAGTTGAATACACCCACATACACACACACGCAGTTTGATTTAGAAACATCAAAATTCAACAGGAAAACAAATGGGAACAAGGAGAGATAGGATTAAAAGAGGGTAATAATGAGAGGAAAAATCACAAGGAAAATAAACTTCCTAATCCTGAAAGAAGACTTAAAAGGGGAAAAATGAAAGTAACTGGAATTTAATGGGTGTATCCATTAATTGGAAAGTGGTTAATACAATGAGGTATGTAACAGAAAATTAATGCACCATAAGAAATGATAAGATTTCAGAGAAAATGTAAAAGTTTGAATAGAGACAGAGTGAGAACCAGAAGAACAATTAATATGATAATAATAACACTATGAATAAACACAACTCTGAAACTCTAATAAAAACAATGATTAATCATGTATCCATCGACCTATGATAATGCTTACAACTCATCTTTTAATAGAAAGGTGATGGGCTTAAGGTGTTGGGTTCAAAGTACTGAAAGAGACATATGATTTTGGACAGGACCACTGTGTATTTCTTATAATTGACTGACTGTGTTTATTTGTTACAAGGGTTTTACCCCCTGTGTTTTTAATTATGGAAGCAATTAGCAATAGTGAAGTCCAAAAAAAGGAGAGGCATTAGAAAGGCTTTTTTTTAAGATGCAGGAGACAGAATAAAGTTCAGAAGGAAGCAGAAACAAGCAGGATGTTTTTTAAAGAAATAGAGGGAATTTAGTAAGCAGTGTGAAATGCAGACTCAGTTTTATATATAATTTTTTTACATTCTATATTTAGGAAAATGCTCATTTTTTTGGTATTCAACTTCAAAATAAAAAGTAAAAAAAGCAATAAAAAAGTATAATTTCTAAGTGTTAATCAAATCTGTGAAATATATCTTTAAAGTTATAAAAGGAGAAGGGAAAGAGAAAGAGGAAGAGGAAGAGGAATAGGACTAATAAGAAAAAAATGGAAAAAGGAGAAAGAAAACTAATCTCAGGTAATTGTTGAATGGTAGCTAGTTTTCAGAAACAGCTAGTGACTCAGTCATTTAATGCTACACTTTGTGTGTGTTATTTCATCAAAGAAATGTACAGTAAAATCCTTCTAAGAGCCTCAGATACAGAGACAATTTTTCTATGGAACCATGGGCAGCATTGATGAATAGCGTTCACTGTATTGACAGAAGAAAGGCTTTGTATTTAATAGGCTGTTTAGGCAGTACCAACTATGCTCTATGCATGGCTAACTACGTGGTATTGGTATGTGCATTTCCTCCTTGGTCAATTTAAGAAAATTCAAAAGCTGGTCTGGGGCTGGTTTGGGTCTAGTTTCCCTTAAATAGTCAGCATGTTTGTGACTCATCATCTGTCTGTAGGTGTATGAACATGAAAGCAAATTTCTTTGACTATCACATTAGCCAAAGAATGACATAATTAGGAAGGTAAATCATCTGCTCTTCCCATGACCCAAACACCATATCCATGTATTTAAAAATTAAATAGAAATAAGCTTTTATTGATATGCTCTTCTGAATAATTCATACTTCTTTTTTCTGTATGGATAATCAAAATTTACTAATGCAAGATATTTAGATATCTTGCACACTTCGATCATATCGTATTTACTGTGGCAACATGTATACACTCATATCAACATTCTGTGTGAAGTATATCTTACGCATATATTTAAGCCATTCCTTTATTATATAATCAACAAGTAATGCCTTTGAGAAAAGTGGTAGGTTCAATGCTCCCAATGCGGTGGTGGTGATGGAAGGACACAGAGATATTTTAACCATGATCTCATGGCTCTCAGGAACTTATATATGTATATGGAGATGTAGCTGTGAGACAGGGGCCATTTGGCCAAAGGGATATACTTGGGTGCTATAAATGCATAAGCAAAGGAACAAGCAAAGAGCATCCATATACTAACATAGAAAGGATGAGGAAAAAATACAGACATCAGTAAATAAATTCCCTGAATATTATGTGAAGATGCTATAATGCCACAGCTTATACAACAATGGCACAAATTTTAAAATATAGGTCATGTCCTCCAGGTGAACAGAAAAGAAATACTTTTCAAGGAGAGCTCAGTGACTTTCTTATTGTAAATTTAAAAAGTTAGGAGATAAATCCTTGTTGCTTTTACAATTAGGATCTTTTTAGCATCTCCAAAGAGGTAAACCCAATTAATTTGTGACCCTTAACTCTCTCCACCACTGGAAAAAAGTACACACATACACACATATATATGTACGCACACATGTACACACATACATATATACATACGTAACACATATATACACGTATACAAATAGAAGGAAATAACACACATAGATACAAACTAAGTGTGTTATTTGCTTTTATTTTACTTCTTTCTAGTTTTACATAAATAAGTGAATTTATTAGAAGTTCAGAATTTAACACTATAAGCCTGAAGGAGGAGAAGAGAGGGTCTACAATTTGTCTCCCATCCCTCATCTCAAGAGCTGACCACTCTATGCCAAAGGAGAGCTCACTAATCTCACATGTAATGGGTATACTCAAAAATATAAAATAATTTCAGCCACTGTTATGAGCGTAGCATTCTAAGCTAGGGCATGCCCCATAGTTTGGAAAATTCTACACTGAAAGTTATGAAGACTTAGAGTCCCTATATTTTCATGTGCATTAAAGTTCATTATGTCAAACCAAATTCAAAGGCATCATTGATTTTTTTCTCAACCATTCTACTTAAAAATTCAATAAAACATTTAAAGGTAGCAGAAAGAGGATCTGGGTTAAAATACTGGCTCTGCTGCTTGTTAGCTACGCAACTTTGGACAAGACAAGCCAGCACTTTGGGTCTGAAAGGAGAGCCTTGGCCATACATGGTTTTTAAGGTCTTTTCTAATATCTGATACCAAGAATGAATAAAGCCATATAAAGTTCACTATTGCATTCCTGCTGCCAGCTTTTTTCACATGTAACCCTAAACTTGTTTTAGATATTAGTAATGATACAATTCAACAGATAAACTATACTGAGATTACAGCATAATCACAGATAAAACTACTGCCCTCAGTAGCCCAGGCATAATATTGATCCATAAAAGAACATTTTTAATAGTTTTAATCATACTCAGCATTCAGATTCCTTTGTAAATGTAAATGTAAAACTTTTCATTTCTAGACACCTACCAGCAGAATCTCAAACAATATGAGATGAAGTATATTTCATCTCTGTCATCCTATTTACAGCTGAAGATGTCCCAGTGATGCTGTCAGGCTGAAGAAAATGAGCTTGCTTCCCAATACTTTTATTCAATTACATAAAGCAATCACTTGATCTACCTGGGCAATATTCTGATGAACATTACATATTAAAAAAGCAGCAGTAGGCAAATGACTTGTCTTTTTGATCTCTACTGAGTAGAGGCAAAAGAAAAAGAGGAAGATGTCCTGGTCTTGGAGCCAGGGTTACCATCTGATCTCTACCACAAGGAAAGCATTTAATTTCTGTAAGTCACAGGAAAACGTCAAATGTGACTAATGTTGCTTGTAGTACTTATTTTACAGGGTTTCTGTAAGAACCAAATGAGGTAAGTCAGAGAAAGGAACTTTAAAAATCTCAAACATTCATCATTTACCATCATTTTTGTCATCCTTATTTTTATCAGATTAAACCTCAATGGGGTAATGTAAATCTTAGCATGCTTTGGCATACCTGGTCCTACTTATCTTGACAGTATTCCAGGGCTGCTCTTTTTTCTCATCTTATGACATTTTAAAAACTTATTTTGGTACCTTTATGCTATAGAGAGTTGGGGCAAAGAGAAGTACAGAATATAGGACAAAGAACATGTGGCTTGTGAGGAAAGTGGAAAGGAAGGAAAAGCCCAGCTTTGTTTTCTGCAGTATAACTGTTGCTTAGCAACAATTCACCTCTGCCCAGAAAAGAAAGTAATGTCTCGGTGAGGTGACACATTATAGAAATATAATCCGAAGATTCACTTTTTTTTATAAAGTTAATGCTGTGTCAGGGCACCATGATGCAACAACATACATTAAAAAAAAACACCCACAGAGCTAAGAGATTCACAGATTCCCACTGTGACAGCAGGATGACTAATACAGAAATCTCACTAGCTCCAGTTCTACAGCCAAAAGGAGGAGATAATTTCAAGCTGGAAATAAGAAAAAAAATAGTAAACAGGAGGAAGCAAAAGGAGCAAAGGTATGCATAGTTTTATGAGCAAGGGGTTCTCATATATACACAGGACTCACCACTTATCCATTTAGCCTCTGGATCATGAATTTTGAAGTCTGGACTGAATAGATCTTCAACTGTTACCTTTCTCTTTTGTGATAGGCTGTTATCTTCAGCTGAAAAAAAAAGAAACCATTCTTTTTAATTCAGTGTTTCATTTTGATGCAATTCAACAAACATGTATTATGAGCCTACTATGTGGAAAACAGTAAACTAGGACTAGAGAAACAGAGATATATCTCATAATAAAATAAGACATAATGTCTTCCCTCAAAGACCTTGTTATCTAATGTGGACAAATATACAGGAGTTGGTAACTATATAACTTCAATACTTCAAGGATCTGTGATTTTGCCACATTTGGCTCTTCTTTCACCACTGTGGGTTACCTTTCTATGTACTAATGAACTATCATCATTACCATATTACTTGAAGAATTCATTTCCCTGTCATTATCCAGGTGATGTGGGACCCTGTACATCAAAGAAAACTGGAAAAGAGTGGTCAGATAGGTGGGAGAAGATAGGGTACAATGTCACAAATATTCTGAGAAGAGATAAAATCCAAGAATAATGGGTGGTCAATAGTCCTAAATGCTGCAAGAGGTCACAAATTATAAGATTGAAAAAAGGCAATTAGATTGGGAAATTTGAGTCATTTTGGAGAGGGCAGTTTCAATTGAATGATGAAAATTTGATATGCATGTCATCTATACTTCCATCAGTCACTGATATCATATCAATATGAAACATTAGAAAATGGAAAGCCCATGAGTTAGTTCACCCTTCTCCAAGCTGACATTGAGTCATTTCTGACTACACCCCTCACAGCAAACATATCTGAGAGTTAAGTGCTCCGAGATGCAGTTCCCATGTGCATGGTGATGAATTTATCAAGGTGCTTTATTTCACTTTAATTTAGGTAAAGCTTCAACTCCCTATTAGTCTTTTTTGATCTCTCTTTTCCAATCCAAAGGTAATTTTAATTTTCAGAGAAACTAAAAGCAAAATACAGATTGGATCATTTTGCTTCTCTCCATTGTTCATTACCACAGTACAATCCTTTTCAAACAGCAGTCCTATCCCTTCACTAATCACTCTCTTTACATTAATATACCTTTAAAAGCACCCTTCCTTTCTCACTCCAAATTTATTAATTTATTTGTTTTCAGTTTTCAACAATACTTCCATAAGTTTCAAATTTTCTCCCCTTCCCTCCTGATTCCCTTCCCAATATGGCATGCGAGCTTGTATGGGTTCTACACATACATTCCTATTAAACACATTTTCACATTAGACATGTTGAATAGAACAATTAAAATGAATGGGAGAAACCTTGAGAAAAACAAAACAAAAGAGAAAATAGTCTGCTTCATTCCGTGTTCCAACTCCATAGTTTTTTTCTCTGGATATGGATGGCATTTTGCATCATGAGCCCTTTAGAAATGATTTAGGTCCTTGAGTTTCTGTGAAGGGCTAGGTCTATCAAAAATAGTCCTCAAACACTGTGGCTGTTACTGTGTATAATGTTCTGACTCTGCTCACTTCACTCAGCATCAGTTTCATATAAGTTTTTCCAGGTTTTTCTGAAGTCTGACTGTTTGTCATTTCTTATAGCACAATACTATTGCATTACATTCATATGCCACAACTTGTTCAGCCATTCCCCAATTGATGGGCATCCCCTTGATTTCCAGTTCTTGGCCACTACAAAAAGAGTTGCAATAAATACTTTTGTACATGTGAACGGTTTTCCCATTTTTACAATCTCTTTGGGACACAGCCATAGAAGTGGTATTGCCAGGTCAAAGGGTATGCACATTTTTATAGCCCTTTGGGCATAGTTCCAAATTGTTTTCTAGAATGATTGGTCAGCTCAGAACTCCACCAACAATCAATTAGTTTTCCAACTCTCCCACATCTTCTCCAATATTTATCATTTTCCTGTTTTGTCATGTTAGCCAATCTGATTAGTGTTAAATGGTACCTCAGGGTTGTTTTAATTTGCATCTCTCTAATCAATAGTGATTTAGAGCATTTTTCATATGATTATAAATAGCTTTAATTTCTTCCTCTGAAAACTACCTGTTCATATCCTTTGACCAGGGATCAATTGGGGAATGGTTTGTATTCTTGTAAATTTGACTCAGTTCTCTATATATTTTAGAAATGAGGCCTTTGTCACAGATACTAGTTGTAAAAATTCTTTCCCACTTTTCTACTTCCATCCTAATCTTAGTTGCATTGACTTTGTTTAAAAGCACCCTTTCTTTTGACTTTGGAATTTACTGCCAACCTTAGCTTATTTTGAACTTGATATTCACATCAACAATTCTTTTAATTTTTGACCACTGCTTCCCTCAGTCTTCCCTCCCTTCTTTTAGCCCTCCCTCACTTTTACTCCCCTTTTCTCTTACTACTTCTTCTCTTCCTTTTACCCTCCTCTCCCTTTTCTTTTCCCTCCTACTGCCTATAAAGCTAGTTAGATTTCTATACTTAAGTGAGCTTGTTTTTCCCTTCTTGAACCAAATCAGATGAGAATAAATCTCAAACAATGCTCATCTCCCTCCCCTCTTTCTCTCCACTGTAATGTTTTTGTGCCTCTTCCAGTGATGTAATTTACCTGTTTCTGTCTCCTCCTTTCCTCATGTCCCATTACAATCCTTTTCACCCTGAAATCAAATTTTTATGATCACATCATTTACTTTATACGCACTCCCTCTACCTATGTATATCCCTTTTATATATCATAATAAACATATGATTCTCAAGATTAACAAGTATCATCTTCCCATATAAGGATGTAAACAGTTTGCCCCTATTGAATAACTTTTTTTCCCCCCTGTTTGCCTTTTTATGCCTCTCCTGAGGCTTGTATTTGAAGACTGAATTTTCTATTGTGCTCTGGCATTTTCATCAGAAAGGTCTAGAAATTCCTTATTTCATTGAATGTCCATCTCCTTGCCTGAAATATTATGCTCAATTTTGCTGGGTAATTGATAGTTGGTTGTAGTCCCAGCTCCTTTGCCTTGCAGAATTCCAGTTCCTTTGATCTTTTAATGCAGAAGCTGCTAGGTCCCTTGTGATCCTGACTGTAGCTCCTTGATATTTGAATGGTTTATTTCTCGCTGCCTGCAGTATTTTTTCCTTCACTTCATAGTTCTGGAATTTGGCAATGAAATTCCTTGGTGTCTTCAGTTTGGGATCACTTTCAGGAGGTGAACAGTGGATTCTTTTGATGACTATTTTGCCCTCTAGATCTAGGACTTCTGGGCAGTTTTCCTTGATGATTTCTTGGAAGATATTGTCTAGGCTCTTTTATTCATCATGGCTTTTTAGTAGACCAATAATTCTTAGATTTTCTCTCCTGGGTCTATTTTCCAGGTCAGTTGTTTTTCCAGTGAGATATTTTACATTTTCTTCTGTCTTTTCATTTTTTAGATTCTGTTTGACTAATTCTTGATGACCCATAGAGTCATTAGCTTCTACTTGCCTAGTTCTAATTTTTAACAAATTGTTTTCTTCAGTTAACTTTTGCATCTCCTTTTCCATCTGTCCAATTGTTCCTTTCAAGGAGTTATTTTCTCCAGTTAGTTTTTGTACTTCCTTTTCCATTAGTCTAATTTTCCTTTTAAATTCTTCCATGATTTTTTAAATATATTTTTAAAATCATTGGCCAGTTTTTCTTCTACTTCCCTAATTTGACTTTTAAAATCCTTCTTCAGCTCTTCCAAGAATGCTCTTTGGGCTTGAAACCAGTTCATATTCCCTTCTGAAATTTCAGATGAGAGTATAGTTTCAATGCTGACCTCTTTGGTATTCATGTTTTGGTCCTTGTCCCCATAGAAAGATTCTATGGTCTTATCATTTCTGGTTTGCTTCTTGCTCGTGATGATCACTCTTTTCCTGGCTTTTAAAGTGGATCTCTACTTCTGAGGCACAGGGGGCTTTGTCCCACTGTTCTTGTGCTAAGAACTTGAGGCTTTGTATATTGTGGCCTCTGGTTCTTTCAGCTAGAAGCTAGAATGCTGTAGCTTATCTGGAGCTGAGCTGGCTGATGTGCCAAAGCAGAGGCCAGGTGAAGTCTTTCTGAGTTTCCCTGGAGTTACCCTGGAGCTAGCTGTGTTGAGTGTGGGGGAGGGGTGGTCTGGCCACAGGAGGTCTCTTCTCCTGAGCATAGGTTGCCTCAGTGGTTGGTAAACCCCATTTGCACTAGTGTCTTACCTATTCCCCTGTCCGTGCTGAGGCATGCCTGGGGTCCTGGTGTTGAAGATTTCGGGCTCTACTCCCCTGTGGCTCAGGATCTCCTCCTGATTCACTGAGGTGGGGCTCTCTGGGAAAGCTGTGGTCCTGCACTGGTCCCCTTCAGTCATAGCAAGAGGGCCCCCCTTCACGATTTTCCTATCCTCAGGGGCTAAGAGACTGTTTACCTCTTTGGCTGATCCCACTGTTTCACAATTTTTCCTGGGGAAATATTCTCTCAGTTTTTCAAGGTCAACAAGGGGAGGGGTAGAGCATTTGCCAATCACTCTGCCATCTTGGATCCTGGAAGTTCAAGTAGGTGACTTACAAACATTTAATCTGTGGGTTGATAGTCTCAGGAGCAGCTGCTGCAGTTACCTGGGGTTCTGTGATTCTCTCTGGCTCAGTTCCACTGGACTCCTGTCCTGGGCTGATATATTTGAGATTCCACAGTGCTGCTGCTGCTTCAGGACATCCAGGGCTTCCTGCTTGGTTTTGCTATGCTGGGGTCTGTTCTGGTACAGCCTGTGCTCTGTGTGCTCCTCCAGTTCTGTGCAACAGATCCATCCTATTGACCTTTCAGTCTGTCCTTGGTAGGAAATCTGCCACACTCTGTTTCCTATTGGATTCTGCCACTCTAAAATTTGTTCAGATTCTCTTTTTAGAGGTATCTGAAGGAGTTTGTTTTAGAGCTTAGGGGAGTAGTTGCTCTTACTCTGCCATCTTGGCTCTGTCCCCATACCAACAATTCTTATATAAATATGACATACTTCAGCATTTATGTTTATTTACTTTTCCTTTTTTTGTCTACACAATTAAAAGAAAGTTTCATTTGGTCAGTTCTAAGTATATGCACATAGTACTTTTGGACAACTACATCATTTCTTTTTTGCTCATATAATTTATCTTTCCACCCATGAATTTCATTCGTTGTAGTTTTCAATTCCTCTTGTATTTTCTTCCCCTGTAAAATGTTAAAGCATGTGTTCTTCCTATCTGTACTTTTTCTACACTCTGAAAATTTCCCTAGTCCCTAATCTAGGATATGTGTGAGATTATGCCATGCTTTCTTCTCTCCATCTTATTATGAATTCTAATAGTCACCTCTCTGAAAGGTTGACATTGCAGAAGAACCACTTCCTTCTTGCTGAACTTGATCTAGAAGATTCCCCTGCCTTTTTGCATTAGGATCTTATTAACTATTATAACTTATTAACTATACTCATTACGTATGTTTTATACATTTGTATATAATCACCTGAGCCCTTGGGCTTTAAAAATAAATGAAATGTAGGTACACTTAACATTCCTAGTTTATTACCTTTTCTCCCTTGGTTATCTTTTCCATTCCTTTCACTTCTAATTGTCATCTCTATGGAATACGCTTGAATTTCAGTTTCAAAACCTGATCTCTCTTAAGCTGGACAGAAATTTCCTACTGATTTTCTCTGGAGTTATCTCCTTTGAATTATGATTAAATAGAAATTTCTACTGCTATTTTCCCATGTTTTCAGTGTGTTTATGTATACATATAAACTCTCACATAGCTTTGTCCCTCCCATTCCCTTTTTTAATTTAACTGATTCTTAATTGGATTTATCAAACTCCAGGTAAACTTTTTTTATTAGCTGTCATTAAGTGCACTCTACTTTTGGCAAAGAGAGCTAACACTGTTATAATGAACAGAATCAATGCTGTAGTCAGGGAGACGGGGTCTTAAGACTTGCCTCTGACATACTGACTATGTCACCCTAGGCAGGTCACTCAAATCTCTCAGTATTCCAGTACAACTGTCTAGGCTGGCAAATTTATAAACAAATGCTATCCTGAATTGGTACTGGAAGTTTCTTTATTAAGAACTTCATATTGTTATGAAATCACGTTTGAACTCTTGGTCAAATGCCGGTCATTCCTATATACTCATGTGAGGTCAACAAATCCAAATCTTGTTGGACACTATCTTTTTAACTAAAGATGAAAGAGAGAAAAGAAAATATGCTAATGTGACAATCTGCCTTCTCATCTCACCAAGTATTTCCAATAAAGCTTATGGAAAAAAAAATAACCTGGTAAGAGACCAAGGTTTTAAATACTGGATTTATCATTTAGTAATATTCTAGAAGGAATGTGGCAAGTTTACAAACTTATTTTTCTTAGCTGGATTAGTTTGCCCTGAAATTTTAGCAGGTAAGTCCATACTTAAACAAATGTTCTCAAAACTGAGTAATTTTACAAAAATATTTAATTGAATATTTCACTTTGGTCATTGGTGAAACTGCAGTGGAATATAATTGTATTAAGTGTTAAAACTTGCAGACTGGATCCACTACAAATTTATGTTACATAATCTCAAGTGGCAAGACAATACTTTTCCACCTTCCTAATTGATTAACTGTCCTACACACCATAGTGGCTTTTCCAAACCTTTTCATCCTCCTCAACCATCCTTTGGCTCCATCTTCCAACTTTTTAACTGAGAACTGTGCTTCACTTCATTGCAAAAATTGAGGTAATTCACCAAGGAATCCATCTCCTCACCTCCTCCTCATGTCACACCACTCAGATGCCTTTCCCCACTATCCTCTATCCCTTGTCTTACATGAAGTTGTGTGGTGGTCCTTCTCCTTGCCAAGGCAAACCCTTCAACAGGCACAAATAATCTCATTCCATACCATCTTCTCTGGCAGACAGTCCTTTCATCTTCCCACTCTCACTTATCTTGAGGTTCTTCTTGTCCACTATTTGCTTCCCCAATGCCTACAAACAAGTTTCTCAGTCCTCAAAAAACCCTCACTTGATTCAAGCATCATTGTGAGGTATTATACTACATTTTGCCTTTTGGAACTAAACTCTTTAAGAAGGTGGTCTGAAATCTACTTTCTTTCAATCCTTTCTTAACTCTTTACAGTTTGGATTCTGATCTCAGTATTCAACTCTTCACTCAAGACCTACTCACGATAACTTTTCTAATGAACTTTTCTCAGTCTTCATCTTTCTTGACATCTCTACAATTTTTGATAATATTAATAATCCTTTTCTACTTCAAACTCTCTTCTCTCTAGGTCAAGCATACCTTCTGCTTCTGTGCTACCTGTTGGACCAGTCTTTCTTAGTCTCCTTTGCTGACTTTCATCCTACTCACTCCCACTAACCATGAGTGTTTGACAAGGTTCTCTCTTGGACCCTCTTCTCTTCTAGTTTTGAAAATTATTTCACTTGCTGACCTCATTAGTTTCCATGGATCCAACTATTTTTCCTCTGTTGACGATTCTCAGATTTATCCAATCCTAATCTCTTTCACTGATTTCAAGTGTCACATCTATAACTACCTATTAGCCATCTTGGACTGGATATCCCATAATTATCTTAAACTCAACATGTCCCAAACTGAATTCATCTTTCTCCTCCCCACCCCCACCCAGTCCTGCTCTTTTCCTAACTTCCCTATTACAAGTGAAGATACCATCACCTTCCCACTCACCCAGACTTTAAACCTAGGACTCGTATTCACTCTGCTGCCAAGTCCTATTGATTTTACCTTTGCAACATCCCTTGTACGTACCCCTCTTTTCTGCTATATCACTGCCACTACCTTAGTATATGTCCCTATCTTCTCACACCTGGAATATTGCAATAGTTTTCTGGTTAGTCCCCTTGCCTCAAGTCTCTCCCTACTTAAGCTCACCTTACATTCAGATCTCAAATTGATTTTTCTAAGGAGCAAGACTGACCATATCACTTCTCTCTGCTCAATGAACTCCAGTGGATCCCAATTACTACCAGGATGACATACAAAATCATCTATTTGGCATTCAAAGTGCTTCATAACTTGGCCTCTTCCTACCTTTTCAGTCTCCTTTTTCCTTACTCCTCCCTATCAATCCCTAGTGCATTCTCTACCATCTAATGGCAATGGCTTCCTTGCTGTTCCTCACACAAAACATCTCTCCACTCCCTGCACTTTGACTGACTGTTCTACATGCCTAGAATGTTCTCATTCCTTGTTTCCACCTCCTGACTTCCCTAGCTTTCCTCAGATTCCATCTAAAATTTCACCTTTTATAGCCGTTCTCCATTTCTATTAATGCTAGTGCCTTTTTTCTAGGATTACCTCCAATTCATTCTGTATACATCTTGGATGTATATAGTTGTAAGCATATTGTCTCCCTTCTTGGTCTTTGTGGTTCTTTAGAGATGGAAATGTTTTGCCTTTCTTTATATTTCCAGTGTTTAGTACAGTGTCTGGTACATAGCAGGCATGTTATACACTTGCTGATTTACTTCAATTCAATATTAATACACAAAGGTTTATTTGATGATATCACTGAATTAATACTTAAAGTTATTCCAGTTTTGCAACCGGTTTCTAGAAGGCAGAGCCTTAGGGGTATGAAGTGTCTCCTACAAGATCTTCTCTTCATAAAAAGTATGACAATCAAACTGCACCTTGAAGGGACAAAGTACTAAACAAATGCCACCAGGCTATCTGACCCTGTGAGTCTGAAATAGGTGAATGGAATATGTGTGGGCGGAAGATTATATCATACTTGCTTCAGGCAGCCCATAATTAGTTGGGGAAAATTAATGTCATTTTGTTTGACATTTGCAAAGCTAGATTTTTCAGATGGTATACATTTTCAATTGTATTTCAGAATCAATAAAGACAAAAGGCTACATTGGAGCCATTATTTTGTCTTAAAAGAGTATACATTACCACATCTCTCCACCAATAACAGCAATGGAATAAGTGCTACTTCCCTTGAGGATGCATTGTCAGGACATTCAGGACACTCTGCAATCTAGCTGCAATCTCTTGAGATCCTTTCAAGACCTGGCTTTGATATTATTTCCTCCATGAATCTTTCCTGATATTCACAATGGGAAATGATTTATCAGTCATTAGGTCTCATAAGACTTCACGTTCTTCTAATACACTTACCATATTCTATGTTTGTTTTTTTATTAATTCATATCAATCTCTCTCTTCCCTCCCTCCCTCCCTACACACACACACACACACACACACACACACACACACACAGACACACACATACACACAAATATGAACTTCCAACCTATGAATCAAAAAAAAAAATCATAGTCTCATGCTATTGGAGTAGATGATATGGTTACATGTTGAATTTTGAGAGTGAAACTTTCTTCCTTACTATATTGCTAATTACTTGACTAAAGTGATAGTCTTACTTAACTTTTTATCTTCCTAGAACTTATCCCCATGCATTTTCCATTATATGCACTTAAAAAAAGTTTGTTGAATTAATGAAGTATTTTTTCTCCTAACTGAAAGTGCTGCTGACCTGGGTACTGTAATCAAACAGTAACATAGGGTAGTGGATAAAGCAGTAGATTTGGATAAATGAAAAATTGAGGAAAATAATATGGAAATATGTTCTGCAGGATTGTACATGTAAAACTGCTATCAAACTGCTTACTCTTTCAGGGAGGAAGGAGGATAATGGAGGGAAGAAGAGAATTTGGAACACAAAATTTTTAAAAAATGAATGTCAAAATTGTCTTTACATGTAATTGGGGAAAAAATAAAGTATCATTTAAAAAGAAAATGAATAACTGCAGTCAAAATCCATTTTGGGCATTCACTAGTTGAGTGAGTCATTTAACCTCTCCCAATCTCTGTTTCTTCATTTGTAAGATGGGTATGATAATGGTACTTGCCTCACTGGGCTACTGTGAGCATTCATACGAGATAATGTATTACAGTGCTTTGCCAATGTAAAAGTACTATACTAATACCAGCTATTTATTTTTTAAAATAACAAATATTTTTTGAATTAAAGCTTAATGAACAATCATTGCTCTCTGTGACTTTTCATTATGAAAAGTAGGGGGACATTCTCGCATTTATGGTTAAGGTTTTTGTCAAAGACAAAGGCCAAGATACAGTTCAGATAACTGCATGTCAGATTCATAGTAGTCTATAAAAAACAATAGTCTGGAGAAGAGTTGCTCTTATTTGCATTTCTCTTATTATTAGTCATTTTGAACAGTCTCATATGTTAATAGTTACATGTTAATTAATGACGTTAAGAGTTGGTTAGTAATCTGCATTTCTTAGGATGTGCCCTTAAATGTCTCCAGACCCCTAGGACTCCTTTTATCTTGAGAAGCTTTTCTAAGGCCCAAATGTGAGAGATAGTGCCCCAGAGAGCCCCACACCCCATCATATAAATTTAAATGGTCAGTTTCCTAGTAAAAGAGCAGAAGAATGAGATAAAAATAGGGTATGTAATTCCTATTGCTTTTGATTGTAATTGATATTTACCTGAGGAAATATGCAATCTATGTGCTATTTATTGTAGATTTTACTCTTTAGGGTCTTCATTCAAACATTTTGATACACGATGAGGACCAGTGTTAACACCAAGGATGACTTCCCTTTCAGAGAAAACCATATCTGACCAGGAAAACAGTTAATTGGGTCTTAATAGAGACACCAGAGAATTCCAACTTAAATCCTGCTTGAAACTTTTAGGGTTTTGTAGATTGCCAACTAATTAGATCTGAGTTTATGGAATTCAGAAATCAATTAATTATGTACAATCCACTTGATGTCAACTGTCCAGGCAGAGCACCTAATGATATTAGGTCAATAATGTTCTACTTTCCCTCTTCCTCTAAAATTTCTGGTTACTCCATATCTCACTAGATTAACATTTCAATTGTTCTCTGAAGTTCTCTACCTGAGACTATATGAAAAATCAAGCAATTTGGGGCCAGTCAAGGAAATGATGGGGTAGTAATGACAGATCCCTAAAAAGGCCCTGGACTTTTCCATGTGGCCCAGTCCCTGGCATTCACTGGAGGCACCCAGCCCTTCCCAGTTAATCCTTTCAACTGCTCTTTCATTGTGGCCCTCACTATTTGCACCTGGTCCCACTCTAGACCCACCACTCCTTGATTCCATCCAGACCCCTTGTCTGTTACCTTCTGGTCTGTTATCTCCCAGGTGCCCCAAACTACTTGGCCACTCCTAAATTACATCCAGATCTTCCCCTAGTCTTACGGTATAAAAGGTTTGTCTTGCCTCCACTAAAATGCTCAGATTCCTTAAGAATCTAGCCTGTTTGCATTAGTGATACAAATGCTCAGATTCCTTAAGAATCTGGCCAATAGCATGGATTCTTAAAATCTCATCCACACCAACTTGTATTTTAATAAACCTTGTCTCTGACTGAAAGAAGGCTTGGGTCAAATTCGAGGTAGGGCCTGTGTTGTTTTCCCTTGAACTTCAGGGTTCCTAGCACCCATAGACCTCAACAGAAACATCAACTTATTTCATTAAGCCAGAATCAAAAGAGTGAAATAAGAACTACAGAAAAAGATAAGTAGGCAAGGACACACTCCAAAACATGAAAACAAAGATGCAGTTTTTTAACTATACTATTCCACTCTTCTTTAAAGTAGTCTTCTTCCTACCTGATTCTATTAATCACTGTCATGTTTTGACACTGAACCCACAAAAAGGTGCAAAGCTCTGTGATTTATCATAGGTATATAAGCTTTCAAAGCTAGTTTAAAGGTAACACAAGAATATTAGCCTCTTACTTTGTACTCCTCATTCCTATCTCAGTCCCTCAAGGATATTGTATGGCGCAGTCTCATAACAAACTTTATTCATCAGACTTATAATTTGAGACTATTAGGCTAAGAGGGACCATAGAAATTTAAAGGCAATATTGCTGTGAAAAGAATGCTGGCTTTAAAGTAAGAAGACCTGGGTTCAAATTTTGCTTCTGTCACTTACCAGCTGTGTCATCCTGGGAAAGTCACTTAAAATTCCTTGGCCCTCACGTTCCTCATCTGTTAAATGAAGGAGTCAGACTAGATGACCTGTGAGGTTCCTTTTAGCTCTACATCTTTGATTCTAAGCTGTGAGGCCAAGCAAAGTGGGATCTTTTGCCATTTTTGTTTTTGTATAATCAAGAAGTATAATGCCTCCATTTGAATGTGACTGAAGAAGATCTTCCCCACCCATTGAGGGAAGCTTGATTAGGGGAATTGTTTTGTGGGAGGGTCCTAAGTACCTTTTGTTTTTTCTACTGAGGCACTGGGTCAGAGGGTCATGGCCCCTGGCCTGAAAAACCCAGCTGTCAGTGCTTCCTTCTCTGGCAACTATGATCAGACAGTTGGACCTGTCTGTTGATGGTCAGGCAAAGGAAGCTATGTTTGTTGATCTTTGATTTCTCTGTAATTTCTTTTAAGTTCAAGGTGCTAACTCCCATGAACTAGGTGAATGATATATGTACTTGGTTAAAGGAATGATGCATATGCTTGATTAAAGTGATTATTAACCCCTCAAAATTTGCTTTTCCTTTTATGAATGCAGATCTAAGAACCTGGGATAGCAGGCCCTCCTGGGTATGTTGGGGTACTTACTGATACAGAAGCCAACTCCCACTTTACAAATGAGGAAACTGAGCCTTAGAGAGGAAAGGTGACTTACTTAAAGACACATATGACTCCACATGACTCCTAGATGTTTTCAAAAATTAATTCTTAAAAGACAAAGATTATTAGCATAGAAGCTCTTCACAATGATATACTACAGGCTAAATATAAGTTCAACAGAGTTCCCCAACTTCTCTGTGCAACTCATTAAATAATTTTACAGAAACCTAAGGTGAGAAACCTGAAAAAAATCAAAGCTCATTTGGATAGGGTAATTTCTGTTGTATTTGTTAAATTTCTAAAGATGTCTTACTTTAAAGATTTAGCATATGGTTGGAGATAATTGAATTTTCAAAGGCTATGCCAAAGTAACACAAATCTAATAAGCTCCATCCTGGAAATGCTTTAAGCATGGATACGTCATGGTCTGTTCTCTCAGGATCACTCTGTGTAACTTTAGAAGGGCTTGTTATTAGGTTGGTCCCTGAGTAACGAATTTTTCACCTACTTCATCTCTTTAAAAAAAAACTATCTACTATATAATTGAGAAGTTATTATTTATATGGGTAAAGAGGCTATCAACACTGATGAAGACATGAATCTTTTAGGTACTGTGGGAATTGTGGAAATTGAGGGAACAACACTGACTGCAGCTTGTGACTCAATTCTGAATCTAGCTGAGTTCCCATTTTATTTAATCATGGGTCTATTCCAATTTTTTTATTATGAGTAAACTTCATTAAGTTATGGGAATCCTGAGAAAGCTTAATTGCATTGTTTGAACATAGCTCTGGGTGGCTGAGAAACTGGGACACCTCTACCTGTTGCTTACAGATCTTTAGCAAAGGACCTAGGTTATGCTGATCAGAAACCTAGTCACACCAAAGATTGATGTAAGTAGTTTTCGCACAATTATACCTCTCAAGCAACCCATATGTCTTATCTAAAAACTGGCCCCTTATTTATCAATCAGTCATTTTTAACTTGTTCTGTTGAGTGAACACAGACACTTAGGGTGATGGGACGCTTCTTTCTCTAATTTTAGAGAAATGTATCTGTTTGCTCTTCCTTTAATTAGAAACCAGATTACTTAAAAATGCATCCTGGTTTATATTCTGTTAATTGTTTTCTTTTAATGCATAAAAATCTATCTCTCCTTGTATTTGGGATACAGTGCCAAGGTGAGGAGGCCTTGTCCTCCTTTGTTATGAAATTGGAATGCACTGCTTAATAAACTGATGTGTTCAGAAGCTTGAAACTGTTTCCCCAATTATTTAAGATTTCATCCAACACAATACAAGACAGTGTTTTAAAAAATTAATCTGAGGGCAGAGCCAAGATAGTGGAGACACACATACATTAGCTCTTCCCCCACAGCCCATAAAAGACCTGGGAAGAAAGACCCTCAACAAATTCTAGAGCAGCAGAAGCTACAGAACAATGGAGTGGGGGAGATTTCCAGCCCATGGTGACCTGAAATGCTGACAGGAAAGGTCTGTCACACCGAACCTGGAGTGGAGCCCAGCCTAGACTCAGCCACACAGCATGGCTCTAGGAGGAGGATGCTGGCAGGCCTTGGGGATGGAATCCCCAGTGGCCATAGCAGAGGTTTGATGATCCTTCAACCCACAGGTGCCAAAGGTCAGTGAGAGGATTTTTTCAACTAACTGAGAAAGCAGCAGGGTGTTCCCATAGCTCCAGCCTCAGGGGTCTTCCTATAGCAGAGACAGAGGCTGAATAGGGTGGTAGTAGCTCCCATCCATTGTTGGATAGTAAAACCCCTGGGGGAATTGAATAGCTGATTCTTACCTCAGTCCCGTGTATCAGTCCTGCACCCACCCAATGCTCCTGGGGGATTTCAGCAGCTGATCTTTATCTCAGACTGAATGGAGGCCCTGACCTTGCCTAAAGCCCCTGGGGGAACTGAGCAGCTTATATGAATCTCAGCCCCCAGTGCTGGCTTGGTGGAACTGGAGGCCAGGTGGCTGTGGAGAGGAAACTCTATTCCTCATAGATTCTGGGCACAAAAGTTTCTTGTTGCTCCCAGACCAGTGTACATGCTTGACTGTGCCACCTTGGAGGAACCGAGATCTTACAGATCCCCAGAGTATACCCTACTCTTGACAAAGGACCCAAAAGTCAAGTAACTGGTTGGGAAAATGCCCAAAAAAGGGAAAATAAAATAAGACTATAGAAGGTTATTTTCTTAGTGAACAGATATCTTCTTCCAACCTTTTGGATGAGGAAGAACAATGCTTACCATCAGAGAAAGACATAAAAGCCAAGGCTTCTGTATCCCAAACACCCAAAATAAATATTCAATGGTCTTAGGCCACGGAAGAGCTCAAAAAGCATTTGAAAATCAAGTTAGAGAGGTGGAGGAAAAATTTGGAAGAGAAATGCAAGAAAATCATGAAAAAAAAATCAACAACTTGCTAAAGGAGACCCCAAAAAACACTGAAGAAAATAATACCTTTAAAAAAAGGCTAACTCAATTGGCAAAAAATGTTCAAAAAGCCAATGAGGAAAAGAATGCTTTAAAAAGCAGAATTAGCCAAATGGAAAAGGAGGTTCAAAGCTCACTGAAGAAAATAGTTCTTTCAAAATTAGAATGGAACAGATGGAGGCTAATGATTTTACAAGAAACCAAGAAATCACAAAGCAAAACCAAAAGAATGAAAAAATGGAAGATAATGTGAAATATTTCATTGGAAAAACAACTGACCTGGAGAATAGATCCAGGAGAGACAATTTAAAAATTATGGGACTACCTGAAAGCCATGATCAAAAAAAGAGCCTAGACATCATCTTTCATGAAATTATCAAGGAAAACTGCCCTGAGATTCTAGAACCAGAGGGCAAAATAAGTATTCAAGGAATCCACAGAACACCGCCTGAAAGAGATCCAAAAAGAGAAACTCCTAGGAACACTGTGGCCAAATTCCAGAGTTCCCAGGTCAAGGAGAAAATATTGCAAGCAGCTAGAAAGAAACAGTTCAAGTATTGTGGAAATACAATCAGGATAACACAAGATCTAGCAGCTTCTACATTAAGGGATTGAAGGGTGTGGAATATGATATTCCAGAAGTCAAAGGAACTAGGACTAAAACCAAGAATCACCTACCCAGCAAAACTGAGTACAATACTTCAGGGGAAAAAATGGTCTTTCAATGAAATAGAGGACTGTCAAGCATTCTTGATGAAAAGACCAGAGCTGAAAAGAAAATTTGACTTTCAAACACAAGAATCAAGAAAAGCATGAAAGGGTAAACAGGAAAGAGAAATCATAGGGGACTTACGAAAGTTGAACTGTTTGCATTCCTACATGGAACCACAATATTTCTAATTTGAAACTTTTTTTGGTATCCGGATAGTTGGTGGGATTATACACACACACACACACACACACACACACGCACATACATGCGCACACACACACACACACACATATATATATATATATATATATATATATATATATATATATATATATATATATAGACAGATAGATAGATAGATAGATAGATAGATAGATAGGAGAGAGAGAGAGAGAGAGAGAGAGAGAGAGAGAGAGAGAGAGAGAGAGAGAGAGCGCACAGGGTGAGTTGAATGGGATGGGATCATATCTCAAAAAGTGAAATTAAGGGGTGAGAGAGGAACATATTGGGAGGATAAAGGAAGAAATGGAATGGGGCAAATTATCTCTCATAAAAGAGGCAAAAAAAGACTTTTTCAATGGAGGGAAAAAAGGGGGAGGTGAGAGAGAAAACATGAAGCTTACTCTTATCACATTTGACTCAAGGAAGGAATAAAATACACACTCGTTTCTGTATGAAAACCTATCCTACAATGTAGGGAAATTGGGGAGAAGGGGATAAGCAGGGTGGGAGGATAATAGAAGGGACGGCAATGGGAGGAGGGAGCAATTAGAAGTCAACACTCTTGGGCAGGGACAAGGTCAAAAGAGAGAATAGAAGAAAAGGAGGGCAGGATAGGATGGAGGGAAATATAGGCTTACACAACATGACTATTATGGAAGTCATTTGCAAAACTACATATATATGGCCTATATTGAATTGTTTGCCTTCCCAATAAGGATGGGTGGGGAGGGAGGAAAGAAGGGAAGTTGGAACTCAAAGTTTTAGGAACAACTGTTGAGTACTGTTCTTGCATACAACTGGGAAATAAGAAACACAGGTAATAGGGTATAGAAATTTATCTTGCCCTACAGGACAAAAGAGAAGATAGGGATAAGGGAAGGGAAGAATGTTAGAAAGGAGGGCAGATTGGTGATAGGGGTAATTACAATGTTCAGTGTTTTGGGGTGGGGGGAGGGAAGAGATGGGGAGAAAATTTGGAACTCAAAATTTTGTGGAAATGAATGTTGAAAACAAAATAAATTTTAAAAAATTTAATCTCATGGATTATAATCATAATTCATAGGATTTTTCTATTTCTAATTCAAGACTACTATATGAAATATCTATCACTGCTACTACTAGCTAGCATTTATGTAGTACTTTTAGGTTTGTAAGGAACTTTATAAATATTATCTCATTTAATCATCATGACAACCTCATAAGGTAGATTCTATAATTATCCTATTTGATAGATAAAGGAAAGGAGGCTAAGAGATCAAGGAAAAGGTTAAGTGCTATTATTATCCCCATTTTGCATATGAGGAACCTGGGGTTGAAAGATTACATGACTTTCCTAGGGTCACATATCTAAGTAAGATTTGAATTCTGTTCTTCTTGACTCCAAGTCTAACAGTCTATTGATTGTACCACCTAGCTTTTCTAGATCCCAAAGGGGATTAATGAAAAAAAGAAAGCAATCATTAGTGCACTCTTTGATCTTGAAAAAAATGTATTCCTATTGAAGAATATGCATAGGTCAAGTGTTTATACATATTTTAAGACAACACATTGTCAAGTAATACGGTCAAGAAAACAGTTGTTAAAGAAGCTCAAACAAGTTAATTTTCTATCAAGTAGAAACAAATGGTTATATAATTTATGATGCTACCCACCCCACACACCTTTATTATTATTATTTATTTTATCCAGGTTTGTGAATTCATTGGTGCAGGTATATCATCTGTACCTTATAGTCTTAGAGAGTTACCTGGGGTGAGGGGTAGGGGTCAAATTCACTGCCAGTGAATTACATGCAGCCCACAAAACTAACAATTGCTGGACCAGATTAAAATGTGACTGGGAAATGTTTGCCAAAACAAAAAATAGATATATACAATATATGATAGATGATAGAAAATATGACATAATACAAATAATGTTAATTTGTGGTTTTCTAAGTGAATATGCATCCTGCAGGGATCTGTTTCTACTTGAGTTTGAAACCATTAGCCTGGTTAAGTAATTTGCCTGTGGTCACACTGTTATGACATCTCAGAGTCAGGACTTGAACCTTGGTTTTCCTGATCCCAAAGCTAAGCTCCCATCAACTCTACCACATTTCCTGTCATATTCATCATTTTTATAGATAACATTAGCTATATTCATTTCCATATCTGGAGGTCAGCAGGTTAAAACACCCTGGTAGGCTATGGTTGAAATTCCTAGGTAGTTCATTAGCTTTGCTTTGTTCCATGGCCATGTACCACATTTATCTATTCAATTGGCCAATTCATTAAAGCATACCTTAGTTTAAGAAGAATGGAACCAGAGAGTACAGGTAGACCATCATAAACATATCACCACCACTTGAAATCAAGTGGAATATAATGACACCATGAGACATCAAGAAACAACAAAGTCAAAAGAATTAAAAGGAGAAGGACATGTGAAATATCTCGTTATAAAAAATAACTCAGCTGGAAAATATATCAAGGAGAAGTAATTTAAGAATAATTAAAATACTTGAAAGTCATGACCAAAAAGAGAGCCTAGACAACATTTTTCAAAAAAAGGCAAAGGAAAACTTACCCAATATCTAAGATTCAGAGGGAAAAATAGAAATTGAAAGAATCTATTGATCACATTCTGAAAGAAACCTCAAAATGAAATCTCCCAGAAATATTATAACCAAATCCCCAAGCTCCCAGGTTAAGGAGAAAGTATTACAAATAGCCAGAAAGAAAAAAAAAATCACATATTTTGGAACCACAGTAAGGATCACAGGATATTTAACAGTTTCCACTTTAAACTAGCAGAGTGCTAAATCTGGAAGGCAAAGCAACTAAGACTACAACCAAGAACAACCTACCCAGAAAAACAATAAAATTCTTCAGGGGGAAAAATGAATAGTTAATGAATGTTTGAATTTTATTCTCATCAGAATTGGTTCAAAAATGGAATAAAATACACATTCAATTGGGAATAGAAATCTATCTTACCTAACAGAAAAGGAGGGAGAGGTGATAAAAGAAGAGTGGGTTTAGAAGAGAAGCAATTGTCAGAAGCAAAACAGACAAGGTAGGTTAAGTCAATGTAATAAAATGGTAACTCTACCTAAATTAATTTACTTATTCAGTCCCATACCAATGAAACTACCAAAAATTATTTTAGAGAACCAGAAAAAATAATAATATAATTCATTTGGAAGACAAAAAGTCAAGAATAACAAGGGATCAACGAAAAAAAATGTGAAGAAATGTGGACTAGCAGTGCCAGATATCAAACTGGATTACAAAGTGGTAATCTTCAAACAATATGGTATTGACTAAGAAAGAGAGTGATGGATCAGTGGAACTAATAAGGTACACAAGCCGCAGTAGAAAATGGCCATAGTAATCTAGTATTTGAACAAGGCAAAGATCTAAGCTTTGGGGAAAACAATTCACTATCTGACAGAAATTGCTGGGAAAACTGGAAAGCAGTTTGGTAGAAACTAAATATGGAGTAACATTTCACACCATATACCAAAATAAGGTCAACATGGGTATGTGGTTTAGAAATAAAGAATAGCATCATAAGGAAATTATGGGAGCACTGAATGTTCTACCTATCAATTCATGGATAAGGGAAGAATGCATTACTAAACAAGAGCTAGAGAATATTATGAAATATAAAATGAATAATTTTGATTACATTAAATTTAAAAGGATTTATGCAAACAAAATCAATTAAGCCAAGATTAGAAGTAAAGTAGGAAACTAGCGAAAAATTTTACAGCAATTTTCTCTGATAAAGGCATCATTTCTCAAATACATAGAGAAAATGAGTCAAATTTATAAGAATACAAGTCATTCTCAAATTGAGTTTTTGGAAGAAATCAAAGATACCTATAGTCATATGAAAAGTGCTCTAAATCACAATTGATTAGAGAAAAGCAAATTAAAACAACTCTGAGGTACCACTTCACACTCATATGAATGACTATTATGACAGAAAAAAATGACAAATATTGAATGGAATGTGGAAAAGTTGGGACACTAATACACTGCAGGTGGAATTGTGAACTGATCCAACCATTCAGGAGTACAATTTGAAACTGTGCTCAAAATATTATAAAACTGTGCATACCTTTTGACTCAGCAATACCAGTACTATGTTTATATGCCAAAAAAATCAAAGAAAAAGGAAAAGATTCTATTGTACAAAAACATTTATAGCAGTTCTCTTTTTCGGTAGCAAAGAACTGTAAATTGAAGGGACAGTCATCATCTGGGGAATGGTTGGACAAGTTGAGCATATGATTCTGATAGAAGACTAATGTGCTGTGGGAAATAAAAGTTTTCAGAAGTTTCAGATAAAACCTGGCAAGATCTATATGAACTGAGTTAAAGTGAAGTGAATAGAACCAGGAGATCATTGTGCATGGTAACAGCAATGTTGTAATAATGATCATCTGTAAAAGACGTGGTCACTTTGACTAACACAATGATCCATCACAATTCCAAAGAACATGATGAAAAAATGCTATCCTCTTTCAGAGAGTGAACTGATAAACTGAGTGCAAACCAAGGTTCCTGGCTTTTTAAAAAATGTGGCTAATATTGAAATGTTTTGCATGATTTCACACGTATAATTGTTATCATTTTGTTGCATTTTCTATGAGTGGGTCAAGGTTGGGAGGGAAGAAGAGAATTTGGAACTCAAGATTTGAAAAATACGTTAAAAATAAGTAAATAAAATTTTTCTTAAACAAAAAGAAATAAGAGAATCACTAAGAAGAATCTTCCCTCTAGTGAAAAACATCTCCAATCTCCCACAAGTCATCAGTTAGAAAATTCTGGTGGTAGAGGGGATTAACAAGCTCTTATTTAAAGACAGAAAAACTCTAAAATGATTCAATCTCTAAGTCAATATTAACACAGTAAGAGTTTCTCTAACTAATTTCTTTCTGGTGACACCTAAACTGAGGCAATAATAATTTTGATAAGAAAGGAAGCAAAGCAAAAGACTATTCCGGGCTTGGTAGCCCAGGGTGGTGACCATAGAAAGAGAGGCTCAAATTAAGGAGAGTGCTAGAAAATGACAATAAATACTTGGGGATGAAGGAGATTGGGAACAGGTTCCAAGAGACAAGGAGGATAGCACAGTCAAATGTCACTTGTATAGTTTTCTTGAGTCTTTGAACTGCTTTGCTGCTCAGCTACTCCTTCTGGTTCAGATCCAAAATCTCTCCTCTTCTCTAGGCCCCTTCTCAGGTTTCTAAATTATATGTGAATTATCTTTAATGTGTGTGTATCTGTGTTAAGGCAATAAAATCACCATCTAATTAAAAGTTTAATGCCTTGGAAAAATAAACTAAGAACAAAACCATAAAAAACAAATCAATTGTGTATGTATAGCTTGAAGAAGAGAAGACTCCAGGAGTCACTGTACACCTGAACAATTCTAAGTTAGAAGAGAGATCAGACTTCTTTTGTTTACTTTCAGGAGACAGAACCAGGAATGACAGGTGAACATTTTAAAGAAGCAAAATTAGGTTTGATGTAATGAACAAGTCCCTAACTGTTGAACTAACTTTAAAGTTCCATGAGTATGATGACATAAAACATCATATTAATGTACAGTTCTGATAAAGATTCTATTCGGGAGGAAGGGTATTGTCTATTATTTTTTAATGGCTAAAGTTTGAGCTGTTTAAATAATGTTTAGGCAGACAATCTCAGTATCTGATTGGTTAATCTTAATAGTTGGTTAATGCTCTACAACTCAGAATTTTCTTTAGGTGAAGGTTAAAAGACAGAAAGTAAAATCATCAGACTAGCTATTTCTTCTGGTTAATATGGAGATTGGCTGCCTAATAAAAGCAATATCCAGCTTTAAATTTCATTATATGGAAACAGTCATTCACAAGTATTGTTTCACATGGAAAATACTAGAAAACAGTCCAATCTCACTAATTTCAATCTCACTTTATTAAGTTTTGGGACACTTTAGACATAGATTAGAACTATGTTTCTTTTCAATCGCCTCTAAAATCAGTTTAGTAAATAAGTTAAAAAATGAGATTTCAGTTGGGTGATTCATCGGAGAGAAAATCTTTTTCAAAAATGTTTTTTGAAAATTCTTATGACTCACATATACAAAAATATTTATAGCAACTCATTTTGTGGTGGCAAAGAATTGGAAATTGAGAGTTTGCTCATCAATTGGGAAATGCTTTAACAAGTTGTGATGTAGAAATGTAATGAAATACTACTGTTCTAAAAGAAATGCTGAGCAGGCAGAATTCACAAATACCTGTACAGACTTATATGAACTGATGCTGAGTGAAGTGAAAAGAACCAGGAGAACAATGTGCACAGTAATAGCAGCACCATGTGATGATTAACTGTGACAGACTTAACTCTTTGCAGCAACACAATGATCCAAGACAATTCCAAAATACTCACGATGGAATCTGAATGCAGATCGAAGCATACTATTTTCACCTTTTGTCTTTTCTTTCTGTTTTTTCCCTTTTGTTCTGACTCTTGTTTCACAATATGACTAATGTGGAAATATGTTTAACATGACTGTGCATATATAACCTATATCAGATTACCTGTTATCTTGGGAAAGGAGAGAGAAGGGAGGAAAAGAAAAATTTAGAAATGAATTTTATGAAAATTAATGTTGAGAAAACTATCTTTATATATAATTGGAAAAAAAATACTAGTAAGGAAGGAACAAAAAGAAAAAAATCTTTACTTATGTAAGCAATATTGCTAATAATAGATTTTTTATTAAAACAGATTTGGCCTCAATACATTTTAAGTTAACAATATGTGTTCCTATATATTCTTGAAAGTAACAAGACTATGGAAGAGTTGGAGCACTAATTCACTGTTGGTGGAGCTGTGAGCTGATCTAACCATTGTGGAGAGCAATTTGGAACTATGCCCAAAGGGCTACAAAAAACCTGCATACCCTTTGACCTAGTAATATCGCTTCTGGGACTCTATCCAAAAGAGATATGGGAAATGGGAAAAGGTCCCACATGTGCAAAAATATTTATAACAGCTCTCTTTGTGGTGGCCAAAAACTGGAAATCAAAGGGATGTCCACCAATTGGGGAATGGCTGAACAAGTAGTGGTATATGAATGTAATGGAATACTATTGTGCTATGAGAAACAATGAACAAGAAGACTTCAGAGAGGCCTGGAAAGACTTATATGAACTCACGCTGAGTGAAAAGAGCAGAACCAGGAGAACTTTGTACACAACAACAACCATAGTATGTGAGAAATTTTTCTAGTAGACTTAGTACTTCATTTCAACACAAGGACTTAAAAAATTTCCAATGGACTCTTGAGGCAAAACACCTTCCACATTCAGAGAAAGAACTATGGAGTTGGATCACAGACAAAAGCAGACCATTTTCTTTTGTATTATGGTTTCTCCCATTCATTTTAATTCTTCTACGCAACATGTATTTAATAGGAACATATGTATAGAACCTATATAAGACTGTACGTCGACTCAGGGAGAGTGGGGATGGAGGGAGTAATGAGGGGAAAGGAGGTGAAAAAAATCTAATGACTATGGAAGTCATTGTTGAACACTGAAACACTGTTGAACACTGAAAACAAAATAATTTTAAAAAAAGAAACAAGACTGCATTTACTAAAATATCATTTATGAGCCAGACCATTTTCCAAGTTGGCCTCACTAACTCATTTGAAATTAGTGAAATATTCGTAGGTTTGATGGAAACACAGCTTGAGTTCATTTTATAAATTGTAGTCAGAGTTCTCTGATATGGAAATATAGCCTGAATTTCAGGAATGAGAACATATAAGCCTATTTCCAAACAAATTAGCTTTCTCATGTTTTTCCTTCTCCATTTTGAGCACAGAAGAGATATGATAATATTACACTGTGGTGAAAACTTCATAACTTCTTAACTTAGGAATCACTGAGCTCTATTCTCCTGGAAACTCCACCTGAGAGAGATGTAATTATTTCTGTGCTTTGGCATGCTGTTAGCTGGGAAGCCATTATATAGCCCCTGTGCAAACAACTGCTGAGCAACAGTTGCTAAAGAGATCATCTATTTAATTTCTTGACTTTCACACTTAAAATAGCCCAAGTGTATAACATTAAGATTTCAGGCCATTTTCTTATCCCTTTTGGATTTAAAATTAATAAGAAAACAAAAAAAAAAAGACATGAAATAAAATGTCCATTTGGGAACTGAATGTCAATTCAAATCTCCCTCTCTCTCTTCCTCGTGTGTGTGCACGTGTGTGTGCAGAGGAGAAATGTGTCCTTAATTCCTCCATTCATTCCATTTTGCCTTCTAAACAGAAATTCTACTCTTAGACCTTAATTTCTGGAGCTTAAGACTTTGATCCACGCTAAAATGCAAGTGCTCAATGGAAGAGTATAACATTTCAGACTCTTTGTCAATTATTTTCTATGTAATATAAATGTGTTTTAGATTTATTTTTTTGGATAGAGAAGAAAATTCATAAAGGCACTGGATACCGGATAGTGATTGATGGGGCAATCTCAACCAGATAATGGAGACTACAGGTTTGAAACATAAAAAACCTTCCTTTACTACACCATTTTTTACTTGGTATGTTACTGGACTACACATTATATCCATCATTCTTTCTTCTGCTCTAATTTCCCTTGGCCATTTCATAGTTCTTCAGCAAAACAGCCACTTTTTAACCTTTACACACCAAAGGCCTTGTGTGTCTTGTGTCTACAACAGTCTGATCAATTTTCCCCCAATTTACAAAAAAAAAGTTTATTTAAAATTTTGAGTTCCAAAATCTATCCATCCTCCCTCTCTCCCATTCATCCTCTCTGATGTCATCATTTCTCTGTTGTCATGGTCCTCTTGGAAAACAAAGGACAAACACAACCTGTGAGTAGACTGAACTGCCTGAATGGGGACCCAACTAGCTGGGGAACTCAGCTCATCCTTTCCCATCTGTCTCCTCCTCCTCTTCCTTCTCCTCTCCAAAGAAAGGTAATGTTGGATGGCCATACATGTCCAGTTAACTTGGGGCTTACTGACTGGCTTTGCTTTGGTTTGCATGGCTTTGCTTTGTGCTCCTGTCTTATCCCCTCCTGCCATACCCTCTCCTGTCCTATCTTCTGTTATCCTTTCCCCTCCTGACTTTAAACCTTAAAACTTAAACCTACTGCACTCTGAAGCCCATAGACTGGGTCCCTGCCCAAACGCCACTTAAGAGCTGTTTCTCTGACCCCTCCTGGCTAAAGAGTGATTACCAATTGTAACTGTGTCTCTTCCCTTCCAACTTGATTTAGTTCTTTTTCTTTTGCTCATTAAAGGGGCCACTCCCTAACTACTTCTTAAACAGGCCTATTCACTGTATGGGCCTTACCTCACCCTAAGTGAGTACTTGAATAGGCCCAAGGGCAAAGAGGCCACGGTCTCCAATTGTGTCCTGATGAATATCTGGTCACTGGATCTAGATAGCTCAAGAGAAGAAAGTGAGGCTGGTGCCCTTGCACAGCCTTCCTTCACTCAAAACAAAGTTAAGTGCAAGTCATGTCACCATTTCTCTGTTGTCATAGTCCTCTTCAAAAATGAAGGACAAATACGACACAACACAACAAACTTCCTCCCTGAGACAGTAAGTAAACAAATATAGGTTAAACATGTACGATTATGTAATATATTTCCATATTAGTCATTTTGTGCAAGATGACTCAAATAAAAGAAAAAAATGAAAGTGCAAAATATCATGCTTCAGTCTGCAATCAATATTAATTCTAAGTCATTCATAGTTCTTCACTGAACAATATTGCTGTTACTGTGTACAATGGTCTCCTGGTTTTGTTCCTTTTACTATGTATTAGTTCATGTAAGTCCTTCCAGGTTTTTCTGAAATTACCCTGCTTTATATTTCATATAGCACAAATATTCCATTATAATCATATATCATAGATTATTTAGTCATTCCTTACTGATGGGCATCCTCTTGATTTCCAGTTCTTAGCTACCAAAAAAAAGAGCTGCCACAGATATTTTTGTACAAATATGTTCTTTACCTTTTCAAAATTTCAAGTACAGTATTAAATAAGAGAGGTGATAATGATTATCCTCTCTTCAGTCATGATTGTACTGGGAAGATTTCTAGCTTATCCCTATTACAAATAATGTTGCTGATGATTTTAGATAAATATTACTTATCATTTTAAGGTAAGCTCTACTTATTCCTATGCATTCTAGTTTTGTTTTGTTTTTTTTTTTAACAGGAATGGGTGCTGTATTATGTCAAAGGTTTTTCCGCATCTACTGAGAGATCATATAATTTCTATTGGTTTTGATGACATAGTTAATTATGTGATGGTTTTCCTAATATGGAACCATTCTTGGTATAAATCCCTCCTTGCCATAGAGTACGATCCTTGTTATTTATTCCTGTAATTTCTTTGCTAGTATTTCATTTACATTTTTTTCATCAATGTTTATTAGGGAAACTGGTCTAAAACTTTCTCTGTTTTGGCTTTTCCTATTTAAGTTATCAGCACCATATTTGTTTTGTAAACCTGTTTTTCCAAATAGTAGTATTGGGATTAATTGTTCTTTAAATGCTTGGTAGAATTCACTTATGAATCCATCTGATCCTGGGGATTTCTTCTTAGGAAGTTCATTGATGGCTTGTTCAAATTTCTTTTTCTTTTTTTAAATTTAGAGTTTTCAACATTTGCTTCCACAAGACTTGAGTTCCAAATTTTCTCCCTATCTCTCATGTGGTAAGAGATAGTGTCATTAGTCTCACCTCAAGAAGGTGAGCGTTCTGTTTACCACTTCCCCTAATTTGCTCTCCCTTCAACCATACCTCTCCCTTTCTTTTATCCCTATCCTCTCTATTTTCTTGCAGGGCAAGACAAATTTCTGTACCCCATTACTTGTATATCTTATTTCCCAGTTGCATGTAAAAACAATTTTTAACATTCATATTTAAAACTCTGAATTTCAAATTTCTCTTCCTTTCTCTCTCCCCACCCACCCTCACTGAGAAGGCAAGCAATTCAATATAGATTATACCTGTTTAGTCATGCAAACCACTTCCATAATAGTGATATTGTGCAAGACTAACTATATTTCCCTCCCGTATTCCAAACCTTTTTTATTTCATTCTTTCTTTTAACTATGTCCCTCAAATATGTTGGCTTCTCCCCAGGTTCTGGGATAAGATCTCACTGTTTGACAAAAACTGCTGGGAAAACTGGATAATAGTACGGCAGAAACTGGGCATAGACATGCAATGCCTGACACCATAAACAAAAATAAAGTTCAAATGGATACATGATCAAGGTATAAAGGATGATACTATAAAATTAGGGGAGCAAAGCATAATTTATTTGTCAGATTTATGGGGAATGGAGAAATTTATGACCAAACAAGAGATAAAGAACATTATGAAATGCAACATGGATAACTTTGATTACATTAAACTGAAAAGGTTTTGCAAAAACAAGGCCAGTGCAAACAAGATTAGGAGGGAAGCATAAAACTGGGAAAGAATTTTTACAACCAGTGTCAATGATGAAGGCATCATTTCTAAAATATAAGGAGAACTCAGTCAAATGTACAAGAATACAAGTCATTCAGTTATTCAATGGTGAAAGGATATAAACAGACAGCTTTTAGAGGAAGAAATTAAAGCTATCTGTAGTCATATGAAAATATGCTCTAAATCACTATTTATTGGAGAGATGCAAATCAAAACAACTCTGTGCTACCAGATCATACCTATCAGATTGGCTAACATGACAAAACATGAAGACGATACATTTTGGAGAAGACGTGTGAGAGTTGGAACACTAATTCATTGTCGGTGGAGCTGTGAGCTGATCCAACCATTCCAGAGAGCAATTTGGAACTATGCCCAAAGGGTTATAAAGATGTGCATACTCTTTGACCCAGCAATACTGTTTCTAGGGTTGTATCCCAAAAGAGATTATAAAAATGGGAAAAGGTCCCACGGTGAGAAGGAGGGGGATAAATTTAAAACTTATAGAAGTGAAAACTGAAAACAAATAAATAAAAAATTGTTTGCTTCTGATTACCCTTCCCCCAACATTCCTTCCCTTATATAATTCCCCCCTCTCTTATTCCCTTTCCCCTCTTCTTTTCTGTAGGGTAAGATGTATTTCCATACCCAATTGAGTGTGTATGTTATTCCCTCATTAAGCCAAATCTGATAAGAGTAAGGTTCCCTCATTCCCTCTCACTTGTTGCATCTTCTACTCCACTGTAAAAGCTTTTTCTTGCCTCTTTTATTTGAGATAATTTACCCTATTCTACCTCTACTTTTTCTCCTTCTCACAGTACATTCTTCTCTCACCCCTTAATTTTATTTTTTCTTGTTTTGGTTGTATGTTTTGATCCTCTTTGTCATAAAGTACAATTACATAGTCTGTTTTGTCCTCACTGTTTGCTCATTTTCCCAGTCAATTATTTGAATTTTTATCTCTTTATTAAGGCAGGACTCTACTTACAATGTGAAGGGTGTACTGTCCTAAACTTCAGGGGTCTTGTGCAGCTGTTTTCAGAGATATTTCTAGAGCCCTATAAATTTTCAGCTCTTCCAAGGTGCTGTGATCAAAGGAGAAGTGTGTACTTCTCTTCTGGACTGTGCTCTGGACTGTGAGTCATGACAAGCACTCTTTTCTGCCTTGGAACTGTGAGGAGGATTCCCTCTCCACCACGACCACAAGAGCCACCACAGCAGCCAACACTCCTCTTCACTCCAGCAAGAGAATTCTGCCTCAGTGGCAGCAAAGAGATCCCAGCAATCTCCCTCTACTCAGCTGATTGATACCCCCCAGTGTCACTGGCAGAGTGGTCTGGAAGTAGCCACTCCCTTACCTGCTGCTTCCCTGGGGTTGGGGCTAGACCACATTACTCTCTCACCCAGGTCCAGCAGACCTTTCCTACTAAACTTCTAAGTTATCTTTGGCATTTGTGGGTTGAGAAGTCTGGAAACTGCCACAGTTGCCAACAATTCAGTCCCCTGAGACCTGCTCCAGATTTGCTCAGGCCTGTTCTATGCTGGTGCATTTTGCACTGGACTATACTCCTTTCTCAGCCTGGTGCAACCAACTTTTCCTGTCAATCTTCCAGGTTGTCTTGCGCTGGAAATTTGTTTCACTCTATCATTTTGTGGGTTCTACTACTCTGGAATTTGTTCAGTCATTTTTTACAGGTATTTGGAAGAGTTTGGGGGACAGCTCAAGTAAATCCCTGCTTTTACTCCAAAATCTTGGCTCCACTCTCAGTTTCTTTTTCTAAGATTGGGTTACTTAAACATTTTGTTTCTTCTGTTAATCTGGGTAATTTATATTTTTGTAAATATTCATCTATTTCATTTAGATTGTCAAATTTATTGGTATTTAATTGGGCAAAATAGCTCCTAATAATTGTAATACTTTCCTCTTCATTGGTGGTGAATTCTCCCTCTTTCATTTTGATACTAGTAATTTGGTTTTCTTTTTTCCTCTTTAAAATCAAATTAACCAATGGTTTGTCTATTTTATTGTTTTTTTCATAAAACCAGAATTTATTAGTTCAATGGTTCTCTTACTTTCAATTTTTAAAAAAATCCTCTCCTTTGATTTTTCAGGATTTCAAATTTGATGCATAACTGGGGATTTTTAATTTGTTCTTTTTTTTAGTTGCACGCTCAATTCATTGATCTGCTTTTTCTCTACTGAGATAAGTAATTAGGCGCATAGATTTTACACTAATATTGCTTTGGCTCTATCATAAATTTTGGTATATTGTCTCATAGTTGTCATTTTTTAAAATGAAATTATTGTTTCTATGATTTCCTTTTTGATCCACTTGTTTTTTAGGATTAGATTATTTAATTTCCAATTAACTTTTTTATCCTCCCCTATATCTTATACCCTACACTTTCCTTCCTCAGAAATGTTTTAATTCGGATCACCACCTTCTCCAATATAACCTCCTGTTTATCAGTCTCCCCTCTCTCTTCTATTAATCCATTTATACTTCTTTATAGGGTAAGATAAATTTCTATATCTAACTTACTACATGCTATTCCCAATTTTGATGAAAGTAATGTTTAAGCTTAGCTTGTTACTCCTTTCATTTTTCCTCTTTTATGTGGGATCATTTACCCCATTCAATCCCACCCTTCTTCCAGTGTAATTTTCTTTCTCATCCCTTTGTTTTTTGGGATATCAGTCCATCAAAGTCACCTTATATCCACAGCCTCTATCTATATATTCTCCCTCTAATTGTGTTTATAGTAATAAAGTTCTTGAGTAAAAATATTATCTTGCCATATAGAAATATAAATAGTTTAACTTTATTGAATTTTTATGTTTTGTTTTTCTTGTTTCTTTTTTACCTTTTTATGTTTCCCTTGAATTTTGCATTTGGAGGTCAAATTTTTTACCCTGCCCTGGTCCTTTAATTAGAAATGCTTAAAAGTTCTCTGTTTTGTTAAATATCCATTTTTCCCCCTTAAAAAATTCTATTCAGTTTTACTGGGTAGGTGATTCTTGGTTGTAATCCCAACTCCTCTGCCTTCCAGTATACCATACTCCAAGCCCTCCAATTCTTTAATGTGGAAGATGCCAAATCTCATATGATCTTAATTGTAACTCCATAATACCTGAATTGTTTCTTTTTAAATGCTTGAAGACTTTCTCCTTGATCAGTGAGCTTTGGAATTTGGCAATGATGTTCCTGGGAATTTTCATTTTGGGACTTCTTTCAGTTGGTGATTAGTGGATTCAATTTTTATTTTGCCCTCTGGTTCTAATATATCATGGCAGTTTTCTTGGATAATTTTTTGTAAGGTATTGTCCAAGCTTCCTTTTTTTTTTTAAATCATGACTTTTAGGTAGTCCAATAATTCTTTTATTATCTCTCCTGGATCTATTTTCTACCTTGCTTGTTTTTCCAATGAAAATTCTCACATTTTCTTCCATGTAAGGAATAATCTCACTTCTATGTGAGAAATCTCCTATTCTATTTCTTCTATTTTTTAAAATTTTGTTTGGTCATATATCAATGTCTCATAGAATTATTAGTTTCCATTTGTTCAATTCTAGTTTTAAGGAATTATTTTCTTCATTGAGGTTTTGTACTTCCTTGACCTTTTGGCCCATTCTATCTTTTAGGGAGTTATTTTCCTCATCAGATTTTTGGATGTCTTTTCCCTTTCTATTGACTCCCCCCACCCCCCATGATTCTCTTGCATTACCTTCATTTCTTTTCCCAATTTTTCTTCTACTTTTCTAACTTGCTTTTAAAAATCCTTTTAGGGGGGCCAAGTCAAGAGTAGAAGTAGAGACTTGCTACAGCTCTCCCTCCAAGATCAGACAAATACCTGTAAAAATGACTCTAAATTCTGTAGCTGTGGAACCCACAAAATGATGGGGCGAAGCAAATCTCTAGCCCAAAACCACTTGGAAGGTTGGCGAGAAGTGTCTATCTTGGCATCCTAGGAGCACAGTGCAGTCTAGCCTGGGACACACTGGCACAGACAGTGGGCAGGCCTTAAGGCAGAATGAATCTCTGGCACCTGTGGCAGTTTCCAGACTTCACAACTCTAAAACATTGAGGACAGATTGGAAGGTCAGTGAAAAAAAACCTGTCAGATCTATGTGAAAGAGTAGTCTGGTCTCAGTCCCAGGGTGTTGGAGGGAGTAGAGGAACCCATGACACCTGTAGAAGGGGCAGAGGCAGCATCTGGTTCTGCAGCTCTAGTCCCACAGACAGATCAGGAAGCTGACAATATATCCCTCAACTCCCACTGGAAGCAGAGAACTACCTTGACAAAGAGTTCAAAAGTCAAGTAAATTGCTGGGAAAATGAGCGAAAACTGAAAAAAGAATCAGATTATAGAATCTTACTTTGATAACAAGGAAGACCAAAAAATACAAACTGAAGAGGACAACAAAGTCAAAGCTCCTACATCCAAAGCCTCCAAGAAAAATATGAATTGGTCTCAGGTCATAGAAGAGCTCAGAAAGGATTCTGAAAATCAAGTAAGAGAAATACTACAAAAATTGGGAAGAGAAATGAGAGAAATGCAAGAAAATCATGAAAAACTAGTCAACTGGTTGCTAAAGGTGACACAAAAATGCTGAAGAAAATAATACCTTAAAAAACAGACTTACTCAAATAGCAAAAGAGATCCAAAAAATCAATGAGGTGAATAATATCTTAAAAAGCACAATTGGCCAGATGGAAAAGGAGGTTCAAAAGCTCACTGAAGAAAATAATTCTTTAAAGTTTAGAATGGAGCAGATGGAAGACAATGACTTCATGAAAAATCAAGAAATCATAAAACAAAACCAAAGGAATGAAAACATAGCAGACAATGTGAAATATCTCACTGGAAAAACAATTGACCTGGAAAATAGATCAAGGAAAGACAATTTAAAAATTATTAGACTAAAAAAAAGAGGCTATTTAGAAGTATGGAAGTAGTAACAAATGAGCTATAATAATAGGAAGTCAGAGTTACAGTTCTTAACTTAGAAAAGGGGAAGTTAAGAATGGAACTTGATAAAATGTATTTCTCCTATGCAGAGAAGAAGTCATTGATTATCTCTTCTGGAAACACAAAAAGAAGAAAGAATTTTAAGCTAAATAATAAGACACTCAATTTTTAACCAGATAACTTAGTATGATATAGGGGTGATTCTGGGTTCTTGAAGAAACTCCAGGAGGAAACTCAGGCTCTGGTAATCCTATCAGTGTAGAATGCTTCAGGTTACGGGCAAGGTGACAAAGTGTATGTCTATTGTGAAGGATCATCCTTGCTACCTTTTAGAGGGCTTATAACTAATTCGGCTTGCCCAGTGATGTTGTTTTTTGAACATCGAATGCTTCTGGGGATTTCTGCCAAACCGCAGAAGAGTTGTAATATGGGTTAGGTGTATGTACTCATAAGAAATAAAATCACATGTTCTTAAAGTAAAAAAAAAAAATTGGATTACCTGAAAGCCATGATCAAAAAAAAAAGAGCCTAGACATTATGTTTCAAGAAATTATCACGGAAAACTACCCTGATATTACAGAACTAGAGGGTAAAATAGATATTGAAAGAATCATCAACTGTCTCTTGAAAGAGATTCCCAAAGAAAAACTCCTAGGAATATTGTAGCCCAATTCCAGAGCTCCCAGGTCAAGAATAAAATATTGCAAGTAGACAGAAAGTAACAATTTGAGTATTGTGGAAATACAATCAGGATAACACAAGCTCTAGTAGCTTCCACATTAAGGGATCAAAGGGCTTGGAATACGATATTCTAGAGGTCAAAGGAGCTAGCATTAAAGCCAAGAATCATCTGTCCAGCAAAACTGAGTATAATAATTTGGGGAGGGGGAATGGTCATTCAATGAAATAGAACCCTTTCAAACATTCTTGATGAAAAGACCAGAACTAAATAGAAAAACTGACTTTCGAACACAAGAATCAAGAGAAGCATTAAAAGGGAAACAGGAAAGAGAAATCATAAGGGATTTACTAAAATTGAACTATTTATATTCCTACATGGAAAGGTAATATTTTAACTCTTGAGACTTTTCTCAGAATTAGGGTAGCTGCAGGGATTATATACATACAGACAGATATCACAGAGTGAGTTGAATATGAAAGGATGATATCTAAAAAATAAAATTAAGGGGTGAGAGAGGAATATATTGAGAGAAGGAAAAAGAAAGAAATATAACATGGTGAATTATCTCTCACATAAAAGAGGCAAGGAAAAGCTTTTTCAATGGAGGGGAAAAGGAGGGAGGTGAGAAGGACAGAGTGAATGTTACTCTCATCAGATATAGCTTAAGGAGCGAATAATATGCACACTCAATTTGATATGCAAAACTATTTTACACTACGCAGAAAGTAGGGGGAAGGGGATAGTTGGGGTTGGGTGGCGACACATGGGAGGACAAATGGGAGAAGGAAATACTTTTGAGGAGGGACAGGGTCAAAAGAGAGAATAAATGGGGGGCAAGATAGGATAGAAGTAAATATAGTTAATCTCTCATATCATGACTGCTATGGAAGTGTTTTGTATGACTACACAGGTATAACCTATTTTTAATGTCATGCCTTCTCAGTGTGGATGGGTGGGGAGGAAGAAAGGGAGAGAAGTTAGAACTCAAAGTTTTAAAAATGAATGTTAAAAATTGTTTTTACATGCAACTGGGAAATAAGACATACAGCCAATGGCATATAGAAATCTATCTTGCCTACCAGAAAATAGAGTGGATAGGGATGAGAGAAGGGAAAGGTGTAATAGAAGGGAGGGTAGATTGGGGGAAGTAGTAATAAAAATGCATAATCTCCTGGGTTGGGTGGAGGTGAGAAATGGGCAGAAAATTTGGAAGTCAAAATCTTGTGGAAGTGAATGTTGAAAAATAAAAATAAATTAATTAAAAAAAGAAAAGAAAATCATTTTAAAGCTTTTTCCAGGAATTCTTTTTGGGTCTGAGACCAAATTACATTTTTTTGAGGCTACACGTGGCTATTTCGAGAGTACGATATCCTCTTCTAAGTTTATGCTTTGAGCCTCCCTATCACCATAGTAACTTTCTATAATCAAACTCTTTTTTGTTCATTTTTTCTGCTTTTTTTTGGCAACTTGGTATGTTTTTATGTGAGAGTTGGGCTCTGATCCTCCCCTGTTCCAATCTTTTTGTGCTGAGGCTCTGGGTCTTATTGTTGGCTTTCACTGGACTTCAGGACTTAGATGCTTGCTTTCTCTGGAGGGGAGGCTTCCCTTCTGGGTTATACTGGGTGAAGAGTAGGTTCCTTTTTGGCTTACCCTGGGTGTGGGGTTTAGCTACTGGCCAGCTCCAGGGGGAGGGCCATTCTGCTTGGTTGCTATGGTAATAGTATTTTGGATGGCTGGCCCTGGGGAAGGGATCTTGTTCCTGGTCTACCCCAGGTGTATGCCCTTTCTTCTGGGTTGCTATGAGTTTCTTCTGCTTCTGGGTTTCTCTGATGGTAGACTCCAGGGTTGGGTTTTCATTGTTGGCCCACCTCAGGGTGGGGCTTCATTACTGGTTGGCAATGAATTCAAGGCTTCACTGGTGGCTTTTGCTGGTGTTGGGGTTGCTGGAGTGAGGTCTTGCAGTGCTGCACAGAATGTTCATTTGCCTAGGGGGCTGCTGATTTGCAGGAAGTTAGGGCCTAGCTGGTGGACTGCCACAAGATTGGAGCCTTGCTGCAGGCCTCCTGCTGTGAGGCTGGCTGCTGCTGGTCTTCAACTTCACTCCCCTCATATCCAGTAAGATAGATCTTTCCTGTCAGGCTGGTAAGCTGCTTTCTTGCTCCTACATTTGTTTTGAGGCAGTTTTCTAATTGTGTGTGGGGGAATTTGGGAGGGCTTCAGAAGGTTTCTTCCTCATTCTGACATCTTGGTGCTGGAAATGCGTCATATCACTTTTGGAAGCATTCCTGCTAAGCTTGAGGGAGCTAAATAATTTTTTTTAATTAAAGAGAACAGGCTTGGCTCCGAAGAAGAGATATGATCAGACATCTTTCTCTGCTCTTTTGTTCACATGGGAATGGGAAGAGAAAAAAAATAAGAATTAATTAAGAGCCTCCTATGTTCCAAGCACTATATTTAGCCCTTTACAAATATTATTTCATTTTATCTCATTGCATGTAATGCCAAATTTTTTTCAACACATTGATTGGCATTGTAGATTTTTTCCCTCTATTTACTCTTTTTCTTTTTTACACATTTCTGTATCTCTGGGAAAGGGAAGAAAGATGTGATGCATGGAGAAATGTAGGTGATATAAAATAAAATACATCCACAAATTCTATTTTAAAAGAGAAAAGTAAATTTTGGAATAAAAAGAACTAGTTTTGTTAATTCTTTATAATCACAAAATTTACAAAGCACAAAATATAGTCACTTTTGGAATGAAGCTAGGAATCATGTAGGAGAAAATTCACTGAACTACTAAGTCTTTATAAAAATGAATTCTAGTCTTAACTGTCAATAACTGTAAAGGCAATACAATGTAGTGGAAAGAGATATGAATTTTGGATCAGAGTAATCAGATGACCTGGGTTCAAATTCTGCTTCTCCCATATGATACTTAATTCCTTCGTGCTTCAGTTCCTCATATGAAAAATGAGGGATTTGCACTAGATGGCTTTTAAGGTCCTTCCTGGATCCAAATCTTGGGCACCTAGGTGGCACAGAGGATAGAGTCCAGGCCTCAAATTTGAACTCAGACACTTACTGGCTGTGGGGCTCTCAGAAGTCACTTAACTCTGCCTCAGTTTCATCATCTGTAAAGTGAGCTGGAAAAGGAAATGGCAAACCACTCCAGTAGCTTTACCAAAAAAAGTCTTAAATGGAGTCACAGAGTCAGACATGATTGAAAATGACTGAACACCACCAAAGCTATAAATTTATGATCTTCTGAACTAGCCATGTAACTCTGAAAAGTTGTTTAATAACTCTAAGTTTTGGTGTCTTCAACAGTTAAATGAAGGAATTAAAACAGATGAACTCTAAAATCCTGTATATTTCTAAAAGTTATCCTAAGACTGACTTGAATCTGTCAGAGATGGTCAAAGCCCTGCCCTTGAAAATAAGTACTAAGCTCAGTTAGGCCCTTGACTCACTGCCCCATATTCCCAAAAGGCTACAGATTATTTAAAACTCACTGAGAAGCAATTGTTAGAATATAAACATACTCCTCACACTGATGGAAACCAAGATGATTTATTGGGTTACATGGTTTAGAAAGTCGTGATGCTTAAAATACCATATTGTTGGTGTTGTTTTGCCTATGAGGTAGCAAGATGGAGTGGAAAGAATACTGCATTTAGGTTCAGAGGAGGAAATTCCCTGGGCCTCACCAATCTTACTTGTAAAATCAGGAGGCTAGACTGGATAATTTCTAAGGTAGTTCTCTAGCTTTTAATCTGGATATTAAATTCGTCATGTCAATACATAAATATTATATACAATAGTCATACAAGTTTCTCTTTCAACCTTTTCCTCCTGGGTAAAATGTGGCTCCTTTGTATAAGGAATCAGTAAAGAGGCAAGATTTGTATAATAAGAATTAACATGTATAAAACATTTTAAGGTTTGCAAAGTACCTTACAAATATTTTCTCATTTTGTTCTTACAACCACCCTAAAAAGGAGTGCTATTATTATCAACATTTTACAGAAAAGGAAAGTGAGGCAGAGACAGATTAAGTGACTTGCCCACAGGCACATACCTAGTAACTGTCTGATGCCAGATTTAATTTCAGGTCTTCCCCATCTTAAGCCCAGTGTTCTAATCACTGTACCAAGTGCTATCTTAATAAATTATGCTAGAATTAATGGTAGAAAGTCCAAAGACAGTGCTCAACTATCCTAAGAAATCACTTCTTATTCCTATGGAAGTTGCAACTAAATACAAATGTGATAGAGACATAACCCAACATATTCCATGAGAATCTCCCAGAATTCTTATTTCTCAGATTTGTTTGAAATTAAAGACCCAGTAAGATCAAGACTCTGATTAGAATTCAAATAATCTGGCCAATATTCAGGTAGTTTTTCATAACTCAAGTGACCTTGTTTATCTAGTGTAAAGCTCTGGTCAGATTAGGAAGTTATATTCTAGTACCAGTCATAAAAGCCCATTAAACCATAATGTACCTCAAATGGTAATTCTAGTGCTTCCTATCAGTGAATCAGAAAAAAATAATTAACCATAACCTTTTATTCTCCACGGTGCTCACTCTTTTCTTGAAGAGATATTTTTGTATGTGGTTCTATTAATAATAAAGAAAAAAGAGACAGTGTAATTGCCTTTGGAAAACTATGATCAATGTAATTAAATCACTAATTATTATCCTATATTCTTCGTGAAAAGTTTGAAATATTCAGTCTGTCATTCAAAGCCCTTTGACTATCATTCCACCAAACATATTTCCTGCCTTTATCTTTACATGTACACGATACTTTAATTAGTTTGGACTCCCCTAAACATGCTGTTTCTATTATCAAAGTTCATTCTACTGTCTAGATTGTCCTTAGTCATTCTTCCACCTATTTTAATTCTACTTATCTTTCAAGATCCCATTTATATCACCTCTCTACCACAAGCCCTTCCCCCACTTGTCTAGTCTTTAACTCTTTTTCTCTAAACTTCTATAGCATTCACTATTTTATTCTTTCTGGGGAGCAATTAATCATATAATGGCAGACCCTAACTTGGCAACTTAACCTTGTGGTTGGAATTTAAAATATATTTTTGAAAATTTAAAAAAACCCTTTATATAATGGTTAGACTCCTATGCCAGTACACAAAAATCTATACAATTCATTATGTATCTCAGTACAAAAGAGAATAAACTAGAAGTGCTGATATTTACTTAACTTTACAAATAATTTTACATCATCTTCAATCATCCTATCAACCCTGTAAAGGTGCGTACTATTACTACTTCATTTTATAGATGAGAAATTGAGTCTCAGAGAGGTTAAATATCGTCAGGAAGACCTGGATTTGAATTATGTCTCCAAGTTTGGCACTCTATCAATTACATTTTTTTATGGTTATCCTAAATCCTAGGCTCCTAAAGACCTCTGAGCCCAAGCACTTTGGAGACTTAAGCTCAAGTTCAAGCCTCTCCTTTAAGTGTTGCCCTCTACCAACTCCAGGGATTGTCCATATGACTGTACTAGTTAGAATCCTTCCTCCTTTTGTGTGATCTCTCCCCTCTGTCCAACTGTTGAGGGATTACCTACCCAAACTACCATACTACATACTCTAGCTGTTCCATTGTCTTTAGAAAATTCCAAAGATCTGGGAGGAAAAGATATTAGACAATGAGGTCCTTTTGTGAACTAAACTGCCCAGTATTCAAACTCTACTGCAGAGAGCACAACTACGTTGGGCTGCCCATGTTGTTTGAATGCCAAATGTACACTTTTCCAAAAAGACTATTTTATGGAGAACTCACACAGAACTCACAAGTGCTCTCATGGTGGTCAGAAGAAGGAAATTCTCAAGGTCTCTCTTAAGAACTTTGGAATTGACTGTGTGACATGGGAGACCCTGACACAGGACATATGGCATGGTGTGCTCTGTGAACAAAGCAGAATTGAAGTAGCTCAAAAGAAATAGGAGATACAGATATTTAGAGATACACCTCAAATGTTCACATGGACTGTTTGTACCCAACCTGTGGTAGAGTATTTCAAGCTCATATTGGCTGCCTTGTGACTTGACTCTAACACAGTGATGTCGTTTTGGTCCTCTTCAAGGACAAAGGCCAACAACCAACAGTACTTGCTATACTTCAGGCAAACATACACCACAGACAAATCTGCCCTGGGCAGGCCTCTCAGACTTTTAGAGATGGCTCTGAACAAGAGTGACAATAATGTAACTGCTAGGTGGGGCATAAGCAGTTTTACTTTTATTGGACTTGGGACATATATATAGAGGGAAGAAAAGTGTTAGATGAGGAAGGGAGAAGTTGGAAGGCTTAGAACACACTAACAAAAAACCCTTAATAATCAAACTTGTTACTTTTTATTGGACAAGTATCTTTGACATATGAGAGTTTTGGGCTGTTTTGCTTTTCAACATGGGTTTTATTTGGCATACATAGACAGAGCCACATTATTTAGAAATGTGCGCTGAACTTGTAAGGAAAAGCCAAACATATGCTTTTCAGGTTGGACACTAATGGCCCTGGACACTGCTGAATACCAGCTGAATTTTCTAACCCAAGTAAATAAATTGGCATATCTTTTGTCTACAAAAAGATCTCTCTATATTTCTGGGATCATCCTGTATGCACTGCCTTCTCTGCTTGCTGTTTACTTGACTTTTCAACAGTCAAGGTTTATAATGACATGTGAGCCTAACTAAAGGCCAATGTTTTCCAGCACATATTCCTATTCATCTATTATAATGTAAAAATCCACTGGCATCAAGTGTCAGATTTTTTTTAAACATGTGCCAGTTCCCTAAAATTTCACAACTCTCACAACAAAAAATATGGACTAAGAATTCTCTAGAATCCTTTCCATCAGAAATGCAGGAAATGTCTACAAAAAATAAAATAAAATAGACATACTGCAGGACAAACTAAGCGACCTCTTAAAGTCACACACTTGATATCATAAAAAGTAAGAATCAATATTGGGTCTATTATCCCACAGAGGATTTCAGAAAATAGCATAGACTAACAAGGGAAAACTGAATGCCAAAAGTTAAAGAACACCTTTATGTTTGATTGGTTCCTTCAGAATTGAATTTTGGCTTAAACAATTCCTAATTCCCCTTTTCAAATACGTTGCTAACTACAATGAAGCTCCAGAAATACCTTCTGTCTTCAAAAGAAGAGCCAATTATATTTACTGGACTCGATTTATTAAAGTAGGAAAGTGGGCTTATATATTTTATGGAGATTTTTATCAAGAGTTAAAAGAGAACGGATTTTAGTGCTTAATCCTAACTAACCTGAAAGACTAATTTAAGCCTCAAGTGTCATTTTATTGCCATAAGTACTCCAGTTAATTGAGATTTTGCTATAAGTGGTTTATTTAAAAATAAAAGTTTGTTAACTGCTTTCTGAAAAATTCAAGAGATGGGAAAACGTTACCTTCCATAGTAACTACACAGTGCTGTACATTATTTCTGGACATGGAGTTATAGAGAACTGCTTCTTGCTAGATGTGTGACCCTGAATGAGTTACTTCAAATTTTCTCAACTAATAGCATCTATTGAACTCTTCAGGTTGTCATGAGGATCGAATAAGATAATGTATATAAGTCACTTTGCAAACCTTAAACACCATTATACAGAAGCTATTATTACTATTATTATTACCCAAGATTGTGGTGAGACACAGCAGTCATTCTCCTTTAATGAATTAGAATTAAAAGATAGAAACTCTAAAATCCATTAAAGCGATAAAAATCAAAAGTAAAATTAAACGTAAAATTACAAGGGGAAAGATGGACACAAAGGAATTAGATTCCTAATTTGAAAATAATAGTAACTATACTGAGGGTTGAGCACAATAAAAACATTTTTTAGGTAAATAGTATTTTATTTTTTCCAATTACATGGAAAGATAGTTTTCAACATTATATTTTAAGACTTTGAATTTCATTTTTTTCTCCCTTCCTCTTTTCTTTCTCCCCTCCCCAAGACAGCAAGCCATCGGATATAGGTTATACATATACACTCATGCAAACATATTTTCACATTATTCATGTTGTGAAAGAAGAAGTAGAACAAAAGGGAAAATTTATACAACCAAAACAAACAAAAAAGGCAACAAAAAAGTTTACTCTTTGATCTGCATTCAAACTCCCTAGTTTTACCCTGGATGTCGATGGCATTTTCCCTCATGAGTCTTGGATCACTGTATTGATGAGAAGAGCTAAGTCAAATATAGTTAATTATAGCACATCGTTGTTGTTGTTATCCTGGTTCTGCTCATTTTACTCAGCATCAATTCATGTAAGTCTTTCCAGGTTTTTCTAAAATCTGCCTGCTTATCATTTCTTATAGCACAATAGTAGTCCATTACATTCATATAATGCAACTTGTTCAGTAATTCCCCAATTGATTGGCATTCCATCAATTTTCATTACTTAGCCACCACAAAAAGAGCTGCTATAAATATTTTTGTACATGTAGGTCCTTTTGCCGTTCTAATATTCTCTTTGGTATACTGACCTTGTAGTGGTATTGCTGGATCAAAGAGTAGGCAATTTGACTGCACATTAGGCACAGTTCCAATTGCTGTCCAGATAGTTGGATCAGTTCACAACTCCACCAATGACACATTAGCGTCCCAATTTTTCCACATCTTTTTCAACATTTATCATTTTCTTTTTATGTCACATTAACCAATCTGATTGGTTGCTGTCCTTTGTTCTTGAAGAGGACCAAAATGACATCACTATGCTAGAGTCAAGTTTCAATGTGTCCAAATATGGCTGATCAGACTAATATGAGCTTGGAATACTCTACCACAGATCAGGCACAAATTGTGTGAACACGTAGAATGGATGCTTCAAATTCATGCATCCTTTGTTTCCTCTGAGCTGTCTCAATTCTGCTTAGCTCACAGTGCAAAGTGCCTTCTCTAATAGGGGCTTCATGTTAAGTGGTCCTGTGCTAGTGTCTCCCATGTCACACAATCAATTCCAAGATTCTTAAGAGAGACCTTGAGAGTGTCCCTGTATTGCTTCTTCGGACCACTATGTGAATACTTGGTCATGTGTGAGTTCTCCATAAAATTGTCTTTTTGGCAAGTATACATTCTGCATTTGAACAACATGCCTAGCCCATTGGAGATGCACTTTCTGAAGAAAAGCTTGAATGCCAGACAGTTTTATTTGAGTAAGGACCTCAGTGCCTTGTACTTTAACCTGCCAGATGATCTTCTGAATCTTCCTAAAACAATTCAAATGGAAGCAATTCAGTTTCCTTTCATGGCCCTGGTATAGTGTCCAGATTTCACAGGCATATGACAATGAGGTCAACACAATGGCTCTGTAAACCTTCAGTTTGGTAGTCTGTCTAATGCCTCTTAAATTCTCCCACATTTTCCTTCAGAGCTTCCCAAACACTGAGGTAGCTCTGGCAATATGTGCATCAACCACATTATCAATGTGGGCATCCCTGGAAACTACACTGCTAAGGTAAGAGAACTTATCCACAACATTCAAAATTTCTCCATTTGCTGTAACTAATGTTCCATGTATGGATGGTGTGGTGGTGGCTGATAGAGCACCTCTGTTTTCTTGGTATTGTTAGGCCAAAATTAACATAAGTAACAGAGAATTTATCCACACTTGTTGCATCTCAGCTTCAGAGACTGTACTGAGTGCACAGTCATCTGCAAACAGAAAATCATGCACCAACATTTCCTCTACTTTGGTCTTGACTTATAGCCTTTTCAAGTTGAAGAATTTACCATCTGTGTGGTAGCTGATCTTGATGGCTTGTTTATTCTCATTGAAAGCACTTGATAATATAGTTGGAAACATCGTGCTAAAAAGCTTTTAGTTTTATTTATTAATTCCATAGTTTTTTATATTCAATTCTATTAATCTCTCCTTTGCTTTTCAGAATTTCTAACTTGGTATCTAATTTTGGATTTTTAATTTATTCTTTTTCTAGCTTTTTTAATTGCCTGCCCAATTCATTGATCTCCTCTTTCTCCATTATATTTATGTAAGCATTTAGAGATATAAAATTTCCCCTAAGTACTGCTTTTGGCTGCATCCCATAAATTTTGGTTTGTTGTCTCATTACTATCATTCTCTTCAATGAAATTATTGATTGTTTCTGTGATTTGTTGTTTGATCCACTCATTCTTGGGGATTATTTTTTTTCCAATTAATTTTTGGCCTATCTTTCTATGAAAAATCTATGAGAAGATGAACTTTTGAGGCCATTCATTGTATGTATGTCACAAAAAAGCCTTAAAATATCCTTTCAATGAAGTTCAGTGTGGTTGTACTAAAATAAATGTTAATTAGCAAAACTTTTATGAGTTTTCTCAAACACTGAGTTTGTGAAAATAGGATTGCTCTTCATATGAAAAGTAATGTGACATCTTGCATGTGTTTCCAGTGTATGACTTATAGAAAAGAAAGGCAAATCACATATTCCATTAATACCCATCTCACTTTTTACTCCTCATGATGCCCTTGTTCCAAAGGAAAAGCAACTATATTATTTATGTCCTTACTTTCCTTATTTAGGGATTTCTGCCACATTTTTAAGCCTTTCTCTACAATTGCCAGGTTTTCCTTATCTGAACAAGTGATTAAATACACCCTTCTTCCCCTTTGGCCTCAAACCCTTGGAAAACTTTTATGCATCTAATATAGTTGCTGAAGATAGTGTTTTTATTTATAAATACAAATAACTGGTTGTAACAGCAACCAGTCCAGCATACACAGGAGGTTCTTAAATCTGCATTTCTAAGGAAAGTAACCTTAAAAAGTGTAAACAATCTTACTTTAATCAAGCACATATATCATTCATCTAGTTCAGGGGAAAAAGTCAGCACCCCAAACTTCAGAGAACATACAAACAGAAGTTGCAAGCAGAAATTAAAAACAGAAAGACCGACAGGGATTCTAACTGTCTGACCATAGAAAATACATACATGGCTACTAGAGAGAGAGGCACCAACGTCTGGGTTTTCAAAGTGTAGGGAGGTTGGGGTTCCGTAACAGCTACCCAGAGTCTCTTCTGGCCTAATTACACAAACACTATTGCAAAGATTTGAGCCCCAAAGCAAAACCTCACGTCAGAGTATATACACACTTTTCAGAGCCAGAGAGCAAGACCCTTGTGACCCAGTGCCTCACTAGAAATTAGCAAAAGGTGTGGGCCTTCATACAAAATAAGCCTGCCCTAATTAAGCTTTCCTTAATAGCCCTACCTGAGGCCTATTAATGGGCTGGGAAGATTTTTAACTCCAATTACATTGCTTTTTGTAATCTACCTTTCCATGGCTCTTTGTTACATGTAATTTTTATTGCACCATGATCTGAAAAGGAAGCATTTAATATTTCTGCCTTTCTGCATTTCTTTGTGAGGTTTTTATGTCCTAATACAGAGCTAATTTTTGTGGAGGTGCCATGTAACACTGAGAAAAAGGCACATTCATTTCTGTCCCCATTCAACTTTTCTCTGAAGATCTATAATATCTAACTTTTCTAAAATTCTATTTACCTCCTTAACTTCTTTCTTGGCTATTCTTTGGTTAGATTTATCTAGTTCTGAGAGGGGGACATTGCAGTCCCCCACTAGTATAGTTTTGCTGTCTGTTTCTTTCTGTAACTAAGTTAACTTCTCATCTAAGAATCTAGTTGCTGTACTACTTGATTTATATGTGTTTAGTACTGATATGACTTAATTGTCTATGGTGATTTTGGTAAGATGTAGTTTCCTTCCTCATGTCTTTTAATCAAATTGATTTTTGCTTTTGCTTTGTCTGAGATCAGAATTCTATCCTTGCATTCTTTTTTTACTTCAGCTGAAGCATAATATATTTTGCTGAATGCTTTAACCTTTATTCTGTGTGTGTGTGTGTCTCTCTACTTCAAATATATTTCTTTTAAAGTACATATTGCAGGATTTTGGTTTCCACTGTGCTATTCACTTTTATTTTATGGGAGAATTCATCTTATTCAAATTCACACTTATGATTATCGTGTATTTCCTTCCACTCTATTTTTCCTCCTTGGGCAGCTAGGTGGAACAGTGGATACAGCACCAGTGCAGGAGTCAGGAGAACCTGAGTTCAAATCTCACCTCAGACACTTGACACTCACTAGCTGTGCGACCTTGGGTAAGTCACTTAACCCCAACTGCCTCATCCTGGGTCATCTCCAGTCATCATGATGAATATCTGGTCACTGGATCCAGATGGCTCTGGAGGAGAAGTGAGGCTGGTGACCTGCACAGCCCTCCCTCACTCAAAAAAAAGTCAAGTGCAAGTCATGTCATCATTTCTCTGATGGCATGGTCTTTTTTGGCAATGAAGGATGAACACACACATTTATCCTCCTATTTATATTTTTTTCTCTCCTTTCATCCTATCCCTCCTCACCCATCTTTTGCTTCTGACCAATGCCTCCCCCAATCTGCCCTCCCTTTTCTGACCCCTTTTTCTGCTTTTGCCCTCATCTTTGTAAGCCTTACCTCCCTTTCTTTCCCCCTTTCTCTTTGTACTTCCCCATATGGTAAAAAAAAAAAAAAAAATTCGCCACTCATCCGAGTGTGTATGTCATGCCCTCTTTGAGTCAAATCCAATGAAAGTAAGGTTCAAACAATGCCCATTCCCCTTTTTTTCCTCTACTGTAAGAGGTCTTTCATGCCTCTTTACATGATACAATTTACCCAATTCTGCCCCCCTTTCCTCTTCTCCCAAAAAAGCCTTTTTTCATTCCTTAACTTGTCATCACATCAAAGTCAACTTAAACCCACATCCTCTAAGTATCCTCCTTCTAACTGCCCTAATAAAAATACCATTTTTAAGAGTTACAAGTATAATCTTCCTATGTAGGGACGCCAGTTAACATTATTGAATGCCATTCTTTCCTCTGTTTGCCTTTTTCATGCTTCTCTTGAATCTTATATTTGAGGATAAAATTTTCTATTTAATCTGATATTTTCATAAAGAAAGTTTGAGAATCTCTTATTTCATTGAATGTACATCTTTTTCCCTTGAAAGATTATACACAATTTTGTTGGGGAGTTGATTCTTGGTTGTAATCCAAGCTCTTTCACCTTCCAAAATATTATATTCTAAACCCTGTAATCCTTTAATATAGAAGTTGCTAAGTCCTGTATAATTCTTACTGTGACTCCTCTTTGATATTTGAATAGTTTCTTTCTGGCTGTCTGCAGTATTTTTCTCCTTGATCTGATTATTCTAGAATTTGGCTCCAATATTTCTTGGAATTTTCATTTTGATATTTCTTTTGTGAGATGTTCAGTGGATTCTTCAAATGACTATTTTACTCTCTGGTTCTAGGATATCAGGGCAGTTATCCTTGATAATCTCTTGAGAGATGCTGTTCACACTCTTTTTTTGATCATGACCTTCAGGGTAGTCCAATAATTCTTAAATTATCTCTTGTGGATCTATTTCCCATGTCAGTTGTTTTTCCAATGAGGTATTTTACATTTTGTTCTATTTTTTTCTGTTTTGGTTGTCTTAATGTCTCATAAAGTCATTAGCTTCTTCTTGCAATTTTTAAGGAATTGTTTTGTTAACTTTTGTACCTCCTTTTCCATTTGGCCAATTCTACTTTTAAAGGAGTTGTTTTCTTCAGTGAATTTTTTTCTATTTGGCCAATTCTGTTTTTGAAGGAATTTTCTTCAGTCAATTTTTGTGCTTTCTTTTCCACGCTATTGATTATTTTTTCATATTTCTCTCACATAACTCTCATTTCTTTTTCCAATTTTCCTCTACCTCTCTTACTTGATTTTAAAAATCTTTTTGAGTTCTTCCAAGAGGACTTTTTGGGTGTGAGACTAATTCATATTCCCCTTTCAGGCTTCACATGAAAGCATTTTGAAATATTTGTCCTCTTCTAAGTTTGTGTTTTGATCTTTCCTGTCACAATAGTAGCTTTCTATGGTCAGGGCTCTTTTTAGTTTTTTGCTCACTTTTTAAAGTTGACCTCTGCTCCTGGATTACAAGGGACACTGGTCCAAGCTTTTGGCATTGGGGGGTCAAGGGCCTGGTCACTAGATTTCTGTGCTAGGACTTCAGGTGCTGGTAGCTTGCCCAATGTGCTGAGATGGCCTGACCTCATTATGCCTCTTGTGCCAGGATTTTGGGCTGGCAATTTGCCTGCTGTTCTGGGGCTGGAGCCCTCACAATTTGCCGCTGTGCCAGTATCATGCTGAGCCAGAACTGTGGGGCCTTATTGCTGCTCTACATTGTGGGCAGAGGTCTCCTCCTGGCTTGCCATGATACCACCTGTGCTGGGTTGTACTTCCCTCTTACCCAAATGACAAAGACTTTGCTGAAGTCCTTGTAAATTATCCTGGCCTAGAAAATTGTTTCACTCTATCTTTCTGTGGATTCTGTTGCTCCAGAATTCTTTTAGAGGCTTAATTTGACATTATTTCTTAGGGAAACTGGGGAGAACTCAGGCAATTTTCTGGCTTCCCTTTGACATCCTGGCTTCATCCCACAAAAGAAAATATTCTGAAGGAGAGAGTAGTTAAATATTAAGAATTTTCAAGGGATTTCAACATAGGCATTCACCAGGACAAATAACAAAATTCATGAGGCACTATGCCACCACAAAGTCCAAGTTGAAGATTATGAAGTCTTCCATAAGGTCTTATTTTTGGATGACAAAGTGCTACTTGTAGCAAGCCCTAGAACAAAGAAAAGCCTTCTGGAAGAGATTTTAAACTCATAGTAGAGTTTGGTTGGATCATTCACAAAGAAAAGACCAAGTTGATGAAAAAATGTCTATTGTCCAAATTTCAACATGCCATTGGATAGATAACCATTACATTTTGTCCATGTGTCTGTCCATCAAAGACGGATAGCACAGACTTGCAAATAGTTGGATCCAAAGTTAAATACAAATGTGAACTAGATTGCCTTTAGGAAACTGCTAAATTCCTTTCATGACCTCACATTGCCCAAAGAAATAATAGCCCACTTTTTTTTTTTAATATCAACATCCTTTCAGTGTTGCATTACAGCATACTCTGGAGACACATGGAATTCAATAGCCTATGAAGTAAGTGTATCATACATTTGGCAAATAAAAGTGGCATGGTGGGTAGAAACATGTTTCAACATATAACCCAAGAAAGACTTCAATGAAGGCAAGGAGTAAGAAGACATCATCAAAAACTGTATTGGAGGAAGAGAAGAAGGACTGGTCAAGTGGTGAGTACAAGGGATGATAGATTGGCACCCAGAACGTTCCACTTTAAATGTGTGAAGTAAGGCAGATATCTAGTATGCAGGGGTCCCAGACTTTAACTCATAGAAGAATATGAACAAGAGTCCCATAGGACAGGCAGCCATGTAAGGGCTATGATCTGCATTACTAGAGGGAACTTTCTCCAAAAAGGGATAATTTAATCTAGAATCTGAGTCATAAAGATGACTCATGACTTTCTCAATACAAGAACATTAAAATGCAAAGAAATATTCCACTTTGGCAGTTTGTGATGAAATATTGTTGAGGAAATGAAAGAGGATGGCAAGGAGCAGTTGCTTCAGGAATGAACCTCCAGAAGAATAATCCCACAATTTTTTTTATCAATAAGCCTATTTGGGACACTAATGAATTCTTCAATTCTAAGATCTAAAAGAGAACAAAAGTACATGATACTTTCCAGTTGTTTTTCTTGAAAAACATAATGTGTTAGTGATTTAACCTTTAGGCTATACAAGTCCCAAACTCCAGCCACTCACATCCCATATTCTTCCTCCTACATTTCTTGATGTCTGGGAACTGAGTAGGAAATTAACTTGGAAGCTTACTCACTGCCCATTTGACTTTCAAGTGATAAGCTGGTATTATTGTAGGGGGTAAACAGCCAATGCTGTTTATCCCACCTCATTGCTTCTGTTTCTCCAAAAGGAGCTACTTAGGAAGGTTACTTCTTTCCCAAGGCTTTCTCCTTCCCATCCAGGAGACCCTTCTTATCACCTATTTTATTATGTGTTCAGAGGATGTAAACATCCGAAGAATGTTTGCTATTTATTCCTATGCTTTTGTTGGCTCTGATTTTGATCACAATCCAAGGTTGGAAGCTTAATGAGAAATCTAGGAAGTCAAAAATTGGAATAAAAATTGAGAGGCAGGGAGGAAAAGAATGAATATTACACAGAAACATAAGTACAAGAATAGTATTTTACAGCTACAGTAAACAATACATTTTATAAACAGAATGGACATTACTGAAGAACTGTCATATATAACTATGTGATTGTAGCTACTAAAGAGAGAGAAATTTTTTTGACTAAGTGTGAAAAACAGGGAGACTAAAGAGTACAGGCTATGTAATTATAATAAAGAACCAGTCAAAAGGAAAAGTATTAAAAGCAATTATACAGAGATAAGTGTGGAACTAAAATATAATTGAATAAATATTTATCAAAACCATTTATTATGACATTTTTTAATCCTGGCTAAGTCCTTGGTAGATAGAATTAGAATTACTCATTCTCCAAGTCGTAAGGGACCCAGGGTGATTTTGTTCAATCTCTAACTGCAAAATTCTCCCTCCCCCCCTAACATTATGTCTGACAAATAATTATTCAGCCTTTGCTTGAGGACCTCCAATGCAAAAGAGCCTGCTACCTCCTATGCCAGCACATTCCATTTTTGGACAGCTCTATTTATTAGAATATTTTCCTTGCATCAAGACAAAGCCATCCCCTCCTTACAATTTCAATTCAATTCAACATGAATTTATTAAAGACATGCTAGATTCAAAGCACAGCATAAACGTTTCTTAAACTGAATTTTCAGAGTGGCATATTTTGGCTAAATTCCTAACAAAATACAAAAATATTCAAAAATAGAATGAGATGTTTCAAGAGGTAGTAGGTTCCTCCTAATTTCCATCTAGTGGTTCTAATTCTACTCTATAGGCACAATCAAAATATCTCTCACACATTTACACTCTACCCTTCAAAACTGGATGACAACTACTGTGTCTCTGCTCTCCTATCCCCAAGTCATTCCTTCACGAGGTTAAACAAGTGTGGTTCCTTAGACTGTTCCACATATGGCATCATCTCATTGTCCTCTACCATTTTGTTTACTTCCTTCTGGATGCTTCCTTAGATGCTCTTCAGCTTATCAATGTACTTTCTGATATGTGATGCCACAAAATTCTATTTATGTTGTCTAATCAAGTCAGAGTATAATAAGGGCCATCATCTCTCTTTAGTTTCTAAAGTTTCGTTAGCTTTCTTGGATTTCATCTCAACTTGCTGATTCATATTAAACTTGAACTCCACTAAAACACTGAAATAATGTTCAGATTAACTGCTGTCCAGTCAGATCTCCCTCATCTTATACTTGTGAAATTCATTTTTTAACTGTAGTGTCTTTACATTTACCTTGATTAAATTTTGTTGCACAGGTTTCAGTCCAATGCTCTCATCGTTTTTGATCTTTTTTGATTCTTGATGCTCTCATCCAGTGTGTTAGTTAGCTCCTAGCTTGGTGTCTTTTGCAATTTTGACAAGCATAATATTTTTGTTTTATACAGATCACTCATAAACATGTTAAATAAGCCAAAGCCAAGGTGAGATCCCTGGCATTTCCCACTGGAAGCCTTCTTTCAACGTGACAACGAACTTTTAATAATTTCACTCTGAGTTTAACCATTTAACTGATTTGAAATTTGCCTATTTGAACTAGCCTACACTTCTTCATCTATTAAAAAAGAACAGCATGAGAAACTCATAAAATGTTTTCTTATAATTGAAGTAAACTATATAGCCATCACATTTCCTTGATAGTGAATAATAGTAGTCAACATTTATATAGCATTTAGTACGTACCAGACATTACGCTACATGCTTTACAATTATTATCTTATGTTTTTCTCACCACAATCCTGGGAGGTAGGCACTATTATTATCCCCATAATAAATAAACTCAAACACATAGAGAGGTTAAGTGACTTATCCAGGATAATACAACTAATAAGCGTCTGAGGCTGGAGTTAAACTGAGGTATTCCTGACTCCAGGTGCAGATTTTTATCCACTGTTCCACCTAGTTGCCCCAATTTACCAGTCTAGTAATCCTTTTGAAAAAAAGCAAAATAATTTAGATTGACAAGACTCATTCTTGATGACTCTTGTCCTGGCTTTTTGTGGTCACTGCTTCCTCTTCTAGATGTTCATTATTTCTTTATTTTTAGTTTTCAACATTCATTTCCACAATATTTTGAGTTCCAAATTTTCTCCCCATCTCCTCTATTTTCTCATAGGGAAAGATAAATTTCTATATCCCATTACTTGTATTTCTTATTTCCCAGCTGCATTTAAAAACAATTTTTAACATTTGTTTTTAAAACCTTGAGTTCCAACTTCTCTCCCTTTCTTCCTCCCCACCCATCCCCACTGAGAAGGCAAGTAATTCAATATAAGTTATACATGTAGGAGTTTTCCTTTTGGGATCTCTTTCAGGAGGTGAGTGGATTCTTTCAATATTTATTTTATCCTCTGGTTCTAGAATATCAGGGCAGTTTTTCTGGATAATTTCATGAAAGATGATGTCTAGGTTCTTTTTTAGATCATGACTTTCAGGTAGTCCAATAATTTTTTAATTGTCTCTCCTGGATCTCTTTCCTAGGTCAGTTGCTTTTCCAATGAGATATTTCACAATGTCTTCTATTTTTTTATGCCTTTGGTTTTGTTTTATAATTTCTTGATTTTTCATAAAGTCATTAGCATCCATCTGCTCCATTCTAATCTTTAAGGAATTATTTTCTTCAGTGAGCTTTTGGACCTCCTTTTCCATCTGGCCAATTCTCCTTTATTAGGGCATTCTTCTCTTCATTGTGGCTTTTTCAATCTCTTGTCATTTGGGTTAACCTATTTTTTAAAGTGATATTTTCTTCAGCATTTTTTGGTCTCCTTTAGCAAGCAGTTGACTCATTTTTCATGATGTTCTTGCATCACTCTCATTTCTCTTCCCAATTTTTGCTCTACTTCTCTTATTTGATTTGAAAAATCCTTCTTAAGCTCTTCCATGGCCTGAGACCAATTAATATTTTTCTTTTAGGCTTTGGATGGAGGAGCTTTGACTTTGTTTTCTTCTGTTTGTGCTATGGCCAGTGCAGTCTGGCAGGTCTGGGTGGTCAAGGGGTCCACAGAGCGAGGATGAAAAGACAGGCAGGACACAGCAGTCTGAACAAGCTGAGTTTATTCTGGACATACTGAGCTAATAAATCAGGGAATTGGGGTGCTTAAATAGTAAAAAACCATAAGGGTAGCGACTGAAGCATGAAACAGAACAGATCATGAGAAGTAGAAAGGGAGGCCCTCAAGGCCTCTTTATCAGAATGTTATCCTGTATAGCAGGGGCCTTGTTTCCTGGAACTTCAACACCCAAATTCAAGGACGTGCACCTGAGAACACTCTATCACTTAACTTCTTAAGTCAGCTATTATTCTTCTTTGGAGGAGGGGAACTCTTGATATGGGGCTCTTTCAAACCCCTCAAAGTTCTCTACATGTTTGCATGTTTTGGTCTTCCTTGTCACCAAAGTAAGATTCTATAGTCTGATTCTTTTTCTGGTTTTTCCTCATTTCCCCAGCAATTTACTTGACTTCTGAGGTGTTTATCAAGGTATATCTCTGCTTCCAGTGGGGTTGGGAGATGTATTCTCAACTGCTCAATCCCCCTACAATCTGTGGACCTAGAGCTCCAGAAACAGTTGCTGCTGCTGCCACTGATGTTGCTGCCCCTGCTGCTGCTATGGCTGCTGGGGTTCCTCCACCCACTACCTCCTTTGCAGTCCTGGGACTGGGCCTGGATCACTCCACTCTTTCACACTGGTCCCACAGGCTTTTCCCATTGACCTTCCAATTTTTCCGCAGTGTTTTTGGGTCATGAAGTCCAGAAACTGCCACAAGTGAGAGAGATGCAGTCCCCCCAAGGCATACTAAGATTCTGTCTGTGCCTGCCCTGATATTCTAGAACAAGAGGGCAAAATAAACATTGAAAGAATCCACCCATCACCTCCTGAAAGAGATCCCAAAAGGAAAATTCTTAGGAATATTGTAGCCAAATTTCAGAGCTCCCGGGTCAAGGAGAAAATATTACAAGCAGCCAGAGAGAAACAATTCGAGTATTGTGGAAATACAATCAAGATAACACAAGATCTAGCAGTTTCTACATTAAGGAAAGGGGTGGGGAGGTTGGAATATGATATTCCAGAGGTCAAAGGAGCTAGGGTTAAGACAAAGAATCACCTACCCAGCAAAACTGAGTATAATACTTCAGGGGAAAAAATGATCATTTGATGAAATACAGGACTTTCAAGCATTCTTGATGAAAAGGCCAGAGCTGAATAGAAAATTTGACTTTCAAACACAAGAATCAAGAGAAACATGAAAAGGTAAACAGGAAAGAGAAATCACAAGTGATTTACTAAAGTTGAACTGTTTACATTGCTACATGGAAAGATAATATTTGTAACTCTTGAAACTTTTCTCAGTATTTGGTTAGTTGGAGGGATTATAGACATATAGACAGAGGGCACAAGATAAGTTGAATAGGAAGAGATGATATCTCAAAAAATAAAATTAAGGGGTGAGAGAGGAATATATTGAGAGGAGAAAGGGAGAAATGGAATGAGGCAAATTATCTGTCATAAAAGAGGCAAGAAAAAGCTTTTTTAATGGAGGGGAAGAGGGGGGAGGTGAGAGGGCAAAAGTCAACCTTACTCTCATCATATTTGGCTTAAGGAGGTAACAACATGCACACTCAAGTTGCTATGAAAATCTATCTTACATTACAGGAAAGTAGGAGAGAAGGGGATAAGTTTGGGCTGTGAGGGGGATGATAGAAGGGAGGGCAAATGGGAGGAAAGAGTAATTACAAATAAACACTTTAGGGGAGGGACAAGATCAAAAGAGAGAATAGAATAAATGGGGGCAGGATAGGATGGAGGGAAATACAGTTAGTCTTTCACAACATGACTTTCATGGAAGTCTTGTATAACTACACATGTATAACTTATATTGAATTGTTTGCTTCTCAGTGGGGATGGGTGGGGAGGGAGGAAGGGAGAGAAGTTGGAACTCAAAGTTTTAAAAACGAATATTAAAAATAGTTTTTACATGCCACTGGGAAGATATACAGGTAATAGAGTATAGAAATTTATCTTCCCTATAAGAAAATAGAGGAGATGGGGATAAGGGAAAGGAGGGGGTATGATAGGAGGGAGGGTAGATTGGGGAAAGGGGTAATCAGAATGCATGCTGTCTTGGGGTGGGCAGAGGGAAGAGATGGGAAGAAAATTTGGAACTCAATATCTTGTGGAAATGAATGTTGAAAACTAAAAATAAATAAGTAAATTTAATTAAAAAATAAAATAAATATTTCAGTGCATCAATAATTTCATCCATGTTGACTGTGTCTCTACTGATCAAACTATGTCTTCCTGTGTGATTCTTGTCCCTATTCTATAATGTTTTTTTAAAGAATCTTCTTAAAGGATGTGGGTTCTTTTTTAGATTTAAAAATATATTTTGAAAGTGATAGCAGAACCCTCAGATTGTTCAATTATCCTTCACTTTTGCCAAATAATTAATAAACAAGGTTTTCAAGTTATCCTTGATCTTGTGAATATTTCTGATGCTTTGTTTGGATAAAGTTATTGTTAGTAATATTTTATCGTGTATGTCACCTCCCATGTGCCTTTCTTTTGTCCTTTGGGTTATTCTTGTGATATCATAATGTTCAATGACTTGAAGCCATATACCCTCACTGGAGGAGTACTGATATGAAAAAAAGATAGCTTTCTGCAGCATAGATAAGCTTGGGATCATTGAAAACACTGCACAATTTACCAAATGTGATTAAGCCTGCTTTCCTCCTGCTTTTCCGTTATCCACCCGGCTTACTGTACAGCTACAGTGTTTTTCAAAGATATGTGTACAAAGGTCTAAGTCAGTGATATCTTTGAACATAGAGATTTAGGACAGATTTAGAACGGAAAGGGGAACTTAGAAGTAAGTGCAGTCTAAACCTCTCATTTTGCAGACAAGGAAGCTAAAACAGCTTGCATAAGATCACACACATAATCATTAGTAGCAGAGTTGGGATTTAAACTCAGGTCGTTCGAGTCTAAATCCAACACACTTTCTGTGGACTGGGATGCTGCTTTCTCCTGTTGCCCAGACAACTGCATGTGATCATATGGAAAATACACTTTCTTCGTCTGCTTGACTTTCTTTCTTCACTTTCCCCTGTATTTTCACATTGTTGAGGATTAAATGAGATAACATATGTAAAATGTTTTATAAACCATAAAGAGCCATGTAAATGTCAGCTGCTGCTGCTGCTCCTTCCGCCTCCTTTGAATTCCCACAGGTTAATTTAAGATGGAGGAAAAACATTCCACTTCTCTAAAATTTTTCTGGAACCCAGTGGAATACAGAAGCTCTACCACCTGTGGATGTCTACTGCTTGCTGCTGATGCTCTTGCCAAATAGGTTATCAGTGTTTACCATGTGAACTGGTTTAATGGTTGGTGCCTCTCATTATGGAAAGTAGAAGGGATAAATCTGAAACCTAGTCTGTGCGACAATTGAAATAGGAGCATTTACATGTTATGGTAATGTTGTACTTGTGTGAGAACTGACTTGAGTCCCTAAGAAATGTAAAGAAGAGGATGAAATTCTCTTTAACACAGTCCTATGCTTTGCTTGGCAAAGAAATGAGAAATTTTCCCAAGGCTAGGTTCTTAGTCCTTAAATGACTCAGTCGAGATTTCAGTTGCACATCCTTATTGTTACTGGATATTTGTGTCTACAAGATGTGCCCCTGGCAACTGTTCTGCTGTACTCTAAACTGGCAGTTGTAAGGCCCCTTGTGATTTTGAGCGAGAGCAAAGCTCCTCTATCCATGGAAGAATAAATGCACGTAAGATAGAATCTCACTAGTCTATGAAAGACAGGCAAGCCCAAGGATAACAGGGGAAAGATCAAATAATGAATAAAGCTTTTCTTGCATGTGAACATAGTTCTCTTCTAGGTACCAAGAAAGGAAAAGTAAAAATAAGTGGGATGAAATTCATCTTTTAGAAATATTCATTTAAATGAATGTTTTCTCCTCCTGAGCATAGGTTCCATTTTGATTTGGTCTGAAAAAGTATCTAGTTCAACCCTTCCAGGCTTCTCTTTCCTAATGTTAAAACTCTACAAAATGAGAAATTCCTAAGGCAGTATGGCTCAATGGAAAAACTAGGAATAAGGAAACAAGAAAGATTAGGAATCAAAAGTCATTAGTTATGTTTTTACCTCTGATATGAATTAGTTTTTTGGTTTTGTATTAAAGTCTTTAATCTCCCTAAAGTTTCTGTTTTCTCACCTGTAAAACGTAAAGGTTAGACTGAGTTTCTTCTATGGTCCCTTTCTGTTCCCCAGAATCTAATAATTCTGTGAACTTCCCCCTCAGTTCATTAGTTTCTCCAGTGCTTGTCCTTTGTTGACAAAAGAAGACCATGCCATCAGAGAAATGATGACATGACCTGCACTTGACTTTGTTTTGAGTGAGGGAGGGCTGTGCAGGTCACCAGCCTCACTTCTCCTCCAGAGCCATCTGAAGACATTCCAAAAGACCAAATTAACTGTACCTTCAAAGTTCAGAAGATTCTTTCCAAGGAGATTATTTTTTTTATCACAAAAGACTTGAGAATTTTACAATTCATTTTTTCATTACTATTTATGTCCTCTTTTATTGTTTGACAAGGATTTGGATATTTGGATATCCTTAGGTTGTCACTTTTATAAAGTATGTCAACACAGAAGTATATGAGAAGAAAAATAAAGATGGGCTAGTGACAGAGTGATAACCAATAGATTGTTTGTCTATCCCACTGTTGTCCACCCAACACCAAGGATTCTGGAGGAAAGCCTCAAGCATGTTGGGGTGGAGGGACACTATAGAGAACTGATGGATTGACACAGACAAGAGTCACAAAAGATGGGCAGGCACCAATGAGGTACAATCATGTTGCTGGAGACAATCCTTAGGGAATTAAGATGATTAATATGCTAAAGTATGGAGGGAGGGTAGAGGTTGGGATCATTGGCCATCCAGACTGGGGCTTGGAGTTCATTCCTGCAACTTAGTCTTAGAGAATATTAGAGAAATGGTGTCAAACATGCAGTCTGCTGGCCACATAAAAGAATAATAATAGTAACAATAATAATTAATAATAGTTAACATTTAAATAGTCCTTACTGTGTGCTAAACACTTTCCAATTATCATGTCATTTCACTCTTTCGATCATTAGTCCCTGACACCTGTACATAAAGCTCAAAGGGTTATGTGAATTACTTAAAATTAAGTGGTAACATTACAATTAACCTATACTCGAAGTTGGAGTCAATTTATACACACCTTTTTTCCCCCAAGAAGGTTATATGTTATGTACATGAGCAAATAAGAAAAATGTAAGTTCTTTGAAGGTAAGAAGCAAAAGCATTTATGTCTCTGTATTATCATTATCTTTATCATCATCATCTCTAGCATTTATATAACTCTCTCTCTCTATAAATTTATTTAGCAGTTTGCAAAGTACTTTACAAATATTCTCTCATGCTCACAACAAACTTAGGAGGTAGGAACTATTATTATTCCCATTTTACAGATGAGGAAACTGAGGCAAAGAAAGTTTAAGTAACTTGCCCAGGATCACACAGCTAGTAAGTGTCTGGGACCGGATTTGAGCTCTTCTATTCCTAATTCTAAGCCTGGTGCTCTAAATACTGCGGCATCAAGCTGGCCCTGGATACTGCCTGCACCACTCTTGAGTGCAGTTTGAATCAGATTAAAATATAATTGAGAAATATTTAACAAAATAGATAAAGTTACATCAAAACAGATAACATTACATTATAAAATTAAGTGAATATGTGGTTCACAGCGATCCCTGTTTCCAGATGGGTGGTCTCCATTTCTATTTGAGTTTGACACCACTGACTTAGAGCACTGAGTGGGTAAATGATTTGACCAAGGTAACAGTGTCACCATGTATCAAAGGTGAGACTTGAACCTCGATATTTCTGGTCCTGAGTCTACTCCCTAACCATGTGTTCTTTTAGTCTGCCAGTGTAGAAACAAACAAGAAAAAGCAGTTAATAAATTTGATGAAAGTGGGTTAAAAAATTAACCAAAGTTTCATTGCCATAATGTTTTTTGAGACATTAATTGTATTGCTTGGAGAGGTAGCAGAACATGGTTACAATAGAAGTAATGTTGGGCGTGGAATGAGATGCCCTGATGAAAGGATCAGGGATGAATTCCAGCTCCAGAATTTAATAACTGTGCAACCTTGAACACATCACCTAAATTCTCTGGAGCTTATCTATAAAATGGAAGTAAAAACACTCACACGAGCTACCTCACAGGTTTCTTACAAGGAAAGAGCTTTGTAAGTGGTCAAGTACTCTAAAAATGTGAACCTCTACCATCACCCATGAAATGATTAATTCTTGTTCCTCTCACTCCTCCCCCACCCCTAACTCTTTCTGTTTACTAAATTCCTACTAATCTTTCAAGACTCTGCTCAAACACTACTTTTCCCAAGAATTCCCTCCATTTCTCCCATATCCCTGTCTACTAAATTTCTACTCATCCTTTCGGCTCCCAAATACCATTTTCCCCAGAAAGTTTTCCCCAATTCACTCCAGTCAGAAAGTTTCATCTGAAGTCCTAGTGCACTTATCATGTATAGCACACATGAAGTACTTATTCTAAACTAACAAGTATTATAGTTATCTGGCTACGTGTCTCATCACCTTAATCAGATTAAATTTCAGGAGGGCAGGGATCAGATTGTAAATAGCTCTGTATTCACTCTCATTCAGTTAACAGGCCTTAAGCATTTATGGTGTGTCAGGAGCAGCTGGGTTGGGTAGTAGATAGAACATGGGGCCTGAAGTCAGGAAGACTGATCTTCCTGAATTCCAGTTTGGCCATAGAAATTTACTAGCTGTGTGACCCTGGACAAGTCACTTAATCCAATTTTCCTCAGTTTTCTTATCTGTAAAATGAGCTAGAGAAGAAAATGGTATGCCACTCTAGTACCTTTGCCAAGAAAACCCCAAATTAAACCTAGGATACACAAAGGAAAGCAAAAACAATCTCTGACCTCAGTTGAGCTAACATTCTAGTAGGAGAGACCATATGTAAATAATTTGGCATAAATATGATATATACAGTGTGAATGGAAGGGAAATTTGGAGAGGAGGTACTAGGAGTTAGAAGGACCACCAAAGGCCTTCTTCAGGTGGTAGCATCTGACCTGAGTCTTGAAGGAAACCAGGGAAAGCATGAGGTGGAGGTGAAGGGGCAGGGCATTCCAAGCATGAGGAAGAGCCACTGCAAAGGCATGGAAATGGGAGATAGAAAGACATGTTTGATTAATGGCAACAGACAGCAGAGTGTGTAAGATGTAACAAGACTGCAAAGGCAAGAAGAGGCCCAGTCATGAAGAGCTTTAAATGCCCAAAGGAGAAATTTATATTTGTTCCTAAACATGAAAGGGAACCTCTGGAGCTCAAGGAGCAGGGCAGGCAACATGGGCACAGCTATGCTTCGGATAAATCGCAGCACTCATTGCAGAACACTGCATATATATATGTAAGGAAATAGCAACGTGCAGTAGAATGTTGGAATGAAGGCTTGGGAAGACCTGGATTCTTATCCCAACCCTGAGTTTTACTAGCTGTGTGACCATGGCTAAGTTGCTTCCCCTCTTTGAGACTCAGTGTTCTCATTATAAAACATACTCATTTCACAGAGTAGTTGGAAAGCATGATAAATGATGCTGCAAATCTTAAAGATACATACATACACAATGTATATGGATCTATGGATATACACATATGTAGATACCTGCATACGTATATGCACGTGTATTATATATGTATGTGTGCACATGTATATATATGTAAATAGATGTTATACATGTATATATGTATATTCATGCATGTGTATATTTCTGTGTCTACACATACATACACATATATTAACTGTTATTCAGTTTTCAATTTATCACCACAAGATCTTTGAATAATATACACTTACTCTTAGTGTTATGCAAATATCATTAATTATCTCAGTTGTCAAAAAAAGAAGATCACACAGCACCTACCTGATAAAATTAGAAAGACTCTCTGCACTCCAGGCATTTGCCACTTAACCAGTAATTGCAGAAACATACTCTAAATTCATAAAAAGGCAGATGAACCTTTTTTTCCACTGAAAATTTATGTAAAACTATTTTTTCCAGTAGATGCTATCAGAGGGATCACCTCGGGAAAATAAATTATCCAACAGGCAGTCCTGTTGGTCTAGTTGCATTTTGGAGTTAACATAGGCTGGCTTGCCCAAGAATAAAATGTTATAAATACCTGGTGTGAGAAGAATTACCGAGGTGACAATCAAAGAGCAGATCACCAGGATAACGAGCAAGGCAATCGCGATTCCTTTCCAATTCCTTTGTGGAGGATTACTTCCAACCAGCTCCTGCAAATACAAAGGAGAATACCAGTGAAAAGGAGAAGCCAATCTCTCACAAAGTCAATAGCTCCTGTAATTCAAAAGCCAGAGGCGAAATTTGGGAGCAAAAGTGTACCCTTTCAGGGCCACCTACACCAAAGCCATTTCTGGATGTGTTCCTCTTAAGGCCCTCCTGGTCACTGAGTTCTCTTCCCCAATCGTCTCGGTCCCAATTGCATCTTCTCAGGAAAGAATCTGATCTTTGACTCTTGATCCTTTCACCTTAACACATGTGCACAAGAGGGCAAGGTAGCTGAGGGGAGCTGGCAGACCTGCGGGGAACATGTGAAATGCATGACCAGTAAGTAGGTCACAACATCAGTCTGCATGAATCATATTTAGCTGGGAGATCTGAGGGGAAGGAAGGGTAATTACTATTGATAGCAGTTGTAAGACTGGCTATAGCCCTACTCTCTGCTGTCAAAAGTGACACTGGTGGAAAAAGAAATGAACACAAGTCTTTGGCCCTCAGAATAGAGTGCAGCAGCGCTATTGGAGTATCCTGCTGAGTCTTCCCTATGAGGGTGTGTGTGTTGCACCATGGGAAAGGTATCATGCTGTCTGCTGTGACTGTGGCCAGCCTTGTCCTTGGAGTGAGGGGCTGATTCATCAGAAAGTAGTTTATGATACCATATTTCAGATATAATAAATATAAACAGATATCATATCATAAATATATTATATTTCAGATACAGCCATGTCTTATAAAATTCTCCCATGTTTCTACCCTATCACTCTGGGGAATGTTTGAGAATCCTAGAAAAACATCAAATCACCGTATTGCCTCTTCTTGACCAACATCATGCTCCCCCTGTCACTGCAACAATAGAATAAAAGGCTCTGTGCTCATTTAAGAAATTCCAGTCATTAATCAGGAAGAGGATATAGATACCTGGTCAAGCTACAGAGACATTATACTTACATGAAGGGCCAGCATCCCTCCAAAAGAGGCTAACTAAATAATATAGGAAGGGCATAATGTGGATGGAGAAATGATTAAATAAGCAATGTTTCACTCAAGGTGTCAAGAAAAAGTTGAACAAAGTTCACAGAAAGAAAAAAAGCACACGTGTGCTTGTGAGATAGATTTCTCACCCTCTCTCTGCTTATTGCCCCGGTTTCTTAGCAGGCCTTCCAGACTGCAGACTTTCTTCTCTATATAATTCATACTGCATCCTAAAATTACTTTCTCTTCCTAAAGCTCTGCTGTAATCATGTTCTAACTCTCCTATCTCCAAAACAAACGATAAATTCCTTTACACTGATATTCAAAGCTCTCTAAGTAATTTGGTTCCAATTTATCATTGTGTGATTATCTTCTGTACTTTATTTTGTAGGCAAAAGGGATAGAACATCTCCCCAGGACTGCTCTTGTTTAGCTTATCATATCTTTATTCCCTTTGCAGCATGACAAGGCACTTTTACTGAAGCTGTGCTGCCCACCTGGATCACCACCATCCCGTTTCTCATCTCCAGATTGAAACATCTTCACCATTTTTAAAATTTCACTTAAAATAGGTCTACCTCCTTGAAGGAGGTACCTCTGATATACCTCTATACCTCTGAAAACCCCACCCAAGAAAAAATCCTTTCCCTCCTTCATGTCATTCATTACTCTCCCTCCTCTCTCTCTGCTGTCAACTCCTATGATTCCTACTAATTGTACTACCTATGTCATGTTTGACAGTTACTGCCTTCTCCCTCAATCCCAACTATATTATAGACTCCTAGGGGGAAGGACCTATGTATATCTTTGTATCTTAATAGTATGCCTTGTCCATGGTTGGCACTGAATGAGTAAAAGAATGAATAGGTCAACAAATGAACAAGAAAACAAGCTTTTTTCAGTAAACACTTCCTTATGATGAAATGATTCTGGCTCACCTGTATCAGCCACATTCTTATTCCTTAAGTGTTGATGCATCAGATTTGCTTTTTAAACAGTGCTACCACATTTAAATACCAGGGTAATTTTACATGTACATAGAGAGGCATTATTGCATCCTATTTTTATTTGGACAATTTTATTCTCCAGAGCACAGGTAAATCTGTGAGTTGTAGGAATACAAATTAGATGTTCAAAATGGCAAACTTAAAGATTAACTCAACCAGCAGGCACTGAAGCTACTGAAAACTTAAATGAGTCCAATATGATATTCAGTGAAAGACCAGAAAAACCTATAAATCCCACCCTGGGAAGATAAGCAATCCTCATGAGCTAAGTCCAAATCAATCTCTTTAACAATCTATTTACAGGTTTTTTTTTTTTTTTTTTTTTTTTTTTTACCTAAGTTAGCGCAAATGAGATTCAATCCTGTGCCAGCTTCTATGTGGAAGCTCCCTAAAGCAAAGGAAGTCCAGGGACAGGTTCCTGAGGCTCTTACAGTTCAATTACTTACTGTAGGAAGTTCTAACCAGCTCAGTGCTACTCATAATAGCCAAAGAATCTTGTACTGGCAGAGCACAGGTTACTTCTCTCTCCTCACCACTTCCTGTTAACCTGCCTGGCATTCTTCAGCATTCAGCCCAAATGACACCTTCTGCAGGAAGGTATCCTCCCTTCCACAACCCTCTCTTGGCAGCCACGTGAGCCTCTTCCTCTAAAACTACTTTCCTTCTCTTCTATGTGTTTCTTCTATATATCTCTTTACTTAGATGTTATTTCTCCCATTCAAATGTGAACTCTTTGATGGCACCTGCTGTTTTCATGTTTTTATTTTTTTTTCAATTTCTTTATACCCCCAGGCTTAGCAGAAGGTCTGACACACAGTAAGTGTTTAATAAAGGCTTACTGTTGGACTGGATTCTTTATGATGAGTATTTTTGGGCCTCTTTATGGGCACTCAGGTTTTGGATAGCCTCTTCATTCATAATTTCAGCAGGTTCTGTCCCCCTTTCTCACCTTCAGTCCAGATATAGAATTTACTCCACTGCTCCAACATGAGTCCTGTTCACTCTTTTCTTGGGTAAAGTCCAGTTTTAATGTTATTATTAGGTAGTTATGTAATATTATTATTAGATAGTAGGTAGTAAATAGTTACCCTTACCACTGAGAAGCTAAAGAAAATAGCAATGAGAACTTTAAAAAAAAGTGATGCAAATGGGCATTTTTATTTGGCTATGTCTCTATCCTCAGGAAAACCATTGGGGCCCAAGCTTATTTTTACCTTGATGTTTTAACTACAAAATACAGCTTCCCTTGAAGATTATTAACTTGGTGAGTTGTGATGCAGTGCTCCACATTATATGCCATTTCTACATGTAAGCTGTAAGAAACCAAAGATTAAAATCACTCAAAGATGCCACATTGCTCTATGAACTGATTTCTAGAATGACTCCATTATGTATTTTTATTTTCCACAGTTATGACATATAATTCAGGCATTTATAACAGAAGCTTATTGGAAATAATGCATTCATGTCCTATCCTCTCAGAGTTAAATGTTTAATGCATCTTATCTTGCCCTAACTTCATGCGTCTCACTGGATTTTCCTTAGTACTGCTTGTCAAATCTAGTGCTTCACAGAACCTAGCAGGGCTGTGAATCCTGATTCAGAAGGGGAAAATGTGAATGGAGATGAAAACCTAACTTCCTGGAGCAAAATTTTCAATGTTTTATTTTAGTTAGAAAGGTCAATATAAAGGCATGAGAGAAGAAACAAAGAAAGGAAAGGAAAAAAAGAAATCAATCAATAAGCAGGTGAGTAGGTGCTCAGAAAACAGATAAAAATGAAGAATACCTGCCCTCAAGGAGCTTATATTCCATTGGCAGGAAGAACACGTGCATATGTAGGATTATATAAAACAGCTGCAAAGTAAGTACAAGGGGATTTCAGTTGGAAAAAGTATTAATAAACTGAGGGAATTGGGAAAGGTTTAATGTGAAAGATGACAGTGTAGTTGAGAGTCTTGAAAATGATGAATTCTGAGAAATAGAAATGAGATGGGCACTCACTCCCTGCATGGAAAAACATCCAGGGTACAGAGCTGGAAGATAGAGAGGATCAAGTATGCCACATTGATTGGACTGTAGAGAATGTGAAGGGAGGATAGTATGTAAGTAAGTGCAAAATTTAGATTGGGGCCAGATTATAAAGGATTTTAAATGAGAAATATTGGAGTTTACATTTATAAAGTAGGGGACTAGAACTGTTAGAGTTGGACTTTATGAAAATCAGTTCGGAAACTGTGTGAGGGATGGATTGTAGAGGGTAATAGACTTGAGGCAGGGAGACCAACTAGGAATGTATGACAATAGAGCAGGGAAGGAGGGATGAGTACATGAAGGAAGACAATGACCATCTGGGTGGGGAGTAGGGTACTAATTGGAAGGGTTTACTGCAGACAGAAACAACATTTGTCAACTAATTAAATATAAGGACTGGGGAGAAGAGAAGAAGGTAAAAAGGGAAATGAGATGGAGAAGGAAGCCAAAAAAAAAGGAAATGGATCCTAAGGGAAAAAAGAAGTAAAGCAAACAGAGGGAAGGAAGGAAAGACAGGGGAAAAAAAGCAAAAGAAAGAAGAAATAAGAAGAGTGAAGAAAGGAAAGAAGCTTTTATTCTTATGTAGTTTTCAGGGATCTCAAAAGGATGAACATGTATTGCTTGATGCCAAGTTATGGGTCATAGAATAAGGAAGAATTAAAAGCCCGATGGAGAACTCCATCCATGGTCATTCATTCTTCCTAGATCTCTGTTGTAGCAGACAGCAAGCATTGAACCAAGAGGAGGAGATTCAACAAGCAGTTTAAACAATGTGTTTGGTGCACACAGTGAAAAAAGTTGGTATTTGGAGTTACTCATTTTTTCCCTGCCTTATGACTATAGTGAGAGATCAGGGTAAACTGGATAGAAGGCTGACCATGAACTCAGGGCCATACAGATTCATGCCCTATTTCTGATACATACTGGTTCTTCTCACTGTCCCCAGGTAACTCTGTAAGATTACAAATTGCAGTATGGCTACAGATTTGCAATGGCAGAGAGAGCTGGGAACCCTATACCATTGAAATCACGGGTCCAAACAAAACAAAACTAAGGGGAGTTCTTTTGGGAGATGGGTTGGATTTTTTTCAAAGAAGAATTCTTAGAAATTGAAGGTAAATCTTTGAAGTATCAAAATAACCCATTAAGATAATCCAAACAATCAAATGATTTTGCCATTTCATTGGGTGGCTGTTTCGATATTATTTAGACAGTGTCAGACAATTGAGAAAAAATTAAATCTCTAACAGAATTGGGATAGGAAGATGATGCTCAATGTTCCTTTCAGGATTTTTCAAAACTTAAATTGAACTTCAGGATATAGGAAGCTTTGAATGGTACAATGCTTACAGAAGGAGTAGCAATAGGAAAGCAGAACCCACAATGACAGTAAAGGGCATGGCCTTGCCAGTCACAATGTGGATGGCTGGCAATTTCTTATTTTCTTGCCCTTTGCTTAGGATAGAAAGTATCAAGCAGATGGCCTGGCCACAGGGGAAGGGTGGTAGGGGAGGAAGAGAATAGAGCCAAACTATTCATTTTTTTTATAACAATAATCCATTTCCAACCAATACAATCTCCTTCCTACTGTCCTAAGGTATTTCAGTTCCAGACAATGTCCATGACAAGAAGTCATCCCTCAGAGGACAATGGTATTTTATTCTTTGGACTGAAAGTAACAATATGACAGTTTTCATATCCCATACTAGAATAAGACTATTCAAAGATTCAGCCTGGGTACAACTGGAAATAAATTTCTTTTTAAAATTTTTTTTTCCAATTACATGTAAAAAAATTTTTTTTAATTTTTTAAAATTTTGAGTTCCACATTATCTCATTCAATCCTCACCCCCCTCTCTCATAGAAAAGGCAAGCAATTTAAAATAAATGATACATGTGTAGTCATGCAAAACATATTTGCATGTTAGTCACGCATTCATACTCCATCAGTTCTTTCTCTGAATGTGGATAGTGTTTTTCATCATGAGTCTTTCAGAACTGTCTTGGATCACTGTATTGCTAAGAATAGCTAAGTCATTCATGATTGATAATCATACGATATTGCTGATATTGTGTACAATGTTCCCCTAGTTCTGCTCAATTCACTTTGTATCTTGTCATATAAGTCTTTCCAGGTTTTTCTGAAAGCATCCTGCTCATTAGAGCAAAATAGCATTCCTTCACAATCATACCACAACTTGCTAAGTCATTCCCCAACTGATGGGTATCTCCTCAATTTCCAATTCTTTGACTCCATAAAAGAAGCTTCTATAAATATTTTTGTACGTATAGGTTCTTTTCCTCCTTTTTTTATCTTTAGGATATGAATCTAGTAGTAGCATTGCTAGATCAAAGGGTATGCACAGTTTTATAGCCCTTTCAGCACACTTACAATTTGTTCTCCAGAATGGCTGAACCAGTTCACAGCTCCACCAATCAGTACATTAACATTCTAGGTTCCCCACATCCCCTCCAACATTTATCATACAATACTGCTGTTACTACATACATGTAAGCATGTAGTATGTATTTCCCAGATTTTTCTAGGAGCATTCTGCTTGTTCTTATAGAATAATAATATTCCATCACAATTATATGACAACAACTTGTTCAGCCATTCCCCAAATAATGGGCATCCCCTTAGTTTCCAATTTTTTACCACTACAGAAAGAGCAGCCATAAATATTTTTGTACACGAGTCCTTTTCTTTTTTTAGGGTTTTGAGTGAGTTTCATGGGAAATATGCAACCACATGCAAAGGCGATAAATTAGTCAGTCAACAAACTTTTGTTAAGCACATTTGTGCCAGGAACTGTACTAAACACTAGAGATATAAAGGCTCATGTGTGTGGCCATTATATATATACGTATGTGTGTGTGTATAGATATATACATATGTATATAAATATATGCGTGTGCGTATTTGCCTTTGTGTATATGTGTATATGTGTGTGTGTGTGTATTCCTGCTCTCAAGGAGTTCACAGTATAATGGATACAATATGCAAATAATTATGATGAAGCTATAAACAGGATAATTTGGCCTAGTCTCAGACTGGAGGCACTAAAATTAAGGAGAACTAGGAAAGACTTCTTGCAGGAGGTAAGATTTTAATTGAGACTTGAAGAAAATCATGGAAGCTATAAGGCAGAGATGGGGAGAGAGTTCTAGTCATACAGAACAGCCAAAGGTTTTTATAGAAAAAAAATTCCTTTAAGCATTTGTCCAATGGGAGATCCTTTTGGATATATACATTTCCAGTGGTTAATAGAGATTCCACAGGGAATTACTGAAAATATTACTGAAAAATACTTTAATCAACTCAGTATGTAGCTAAATATAGGGCAGCTAACTGGCACAGTAGAAAGAGAACCAGACCTGGAGTCAGGAAGACATGAGTTCAAATATAACCTCAGACTAGCTGTGTGAGCCAGGGTGTCACTTAATCTTATTTACCTTAGTTTCCTCAAATGTAAAACGACCTTGGAAAGGAAACAACAAGCTACCCCAGTATCTTTGCCAAAAAAACCCCCAAAAGGGGTCATGCATTTTTAGAAAAGATTGAGATGACTGAATATCTAGCTACATATAAGCCTCAAGGATTAGGAGTTGGTTGGAGGGACAGGAAAGGTAACAGCTCATAAAAGAAGTCGACAGAAGAGGTCTCTTTGGTCTAGTACTATAACATATTTGCTCTCATATATGTGTCCCTTTGGCTTGTTCCCAACTCCTGGTGTTCTATCTTTATTACAAATCCTGGCATATTTCCAAATGCTGGAAGACTTCAAAAATCTATCGATTTCCCATGAATGCTGAAGACTTCCTCTTTGTCCTAACAACCAGGACTTTCCCCTGGAATTCTTGCTAGCACATCTCCAATGGTGGAGACATTTGCATAGACATTGGGGCTATTTCTAAAGATCAGCTCTATTTGCTGCCAGGGGGCTCACTGACCACAGTGAAGGCTAATAACAACCAGCCTGTATGTGTGAAGCCCTTGAGGCAGAGTAAGTTCCAAATTACCTTTTACACTGACATATACCTGGAATGATACCATGAATTTTGTAAGGAAGGAAGGGAGACAATTTGAGCTAGCGTTCACTCCAAAAAAATATGCTGGAAATGGTATATTACTGTCTGTCACCTATAAAAATTGTGGATACTCTATTTTTATAACGACTGTTTCAAAAATCAGAGCTAAGGCAATTTTGAACCTTTAAGCTAATTTGACATAATGATGTACTGGTTTGATGATTCCTTTTACGAAATTAACTCTGAAATATTGCCTATTTTTGTACTCAGACAGTCATTCCAGCTTTGCTCTATTTCCATCTTGATAACTTGTTTTTGGAGGGTTTTTCTCCCCTACGTCTTGTAACGGTTTTTGGGGAAAAAAAGAGCAATTCCAGACTGACTGTTGCTAAAGAAAAAAAGTCACAGGAGAGTATGGGCAAAGGAAATCTATCCATAAAAAAATCCATACCCTGTAAGTACATCCCTCATTTACACCTTTTGCTTTGCTCCAAAGAGTGGGTCTAGTGGAGACCTGGATGGTGCCTATCATACTGTTCGAGTTGCTTTTTTCTTTTCACTGGTAATTTGTAGATGAGAGTAACTCATGTTTCTAAAGTAGAAAAATAATTCTGAGGCTCCCAACATACTACTTCAATTTGCCTGATGTTGAAATTGCCTGCAGATGCTTGGTAAATATTAAGAAGCTAACAAATGAACTGGTGTCTGAAAGCCAAGAGGCATTGGCAAAACTAGTTGTAGAAAAGAAAAATAAATGGACAAATGAAATACTCTAGTCCATGAAGCCACGAATGATTTAACTAGAGTCACTACTGGTGACTTCACTATTGATTTGCACAATTATCATATGAGAAGAATACAAAAACAAGAATGGTACTATAAAAGCTTCATTTTGCAATGATAAAGGCCATAATTCCATGACAGATACACATAGTAAAGTCTTTGGAAAACTAGGGTTGTTGAAGATTGACTTGAAAGTTCTCAGGTTTCCATGTGAATTCCTTTATCCAGATATGTATGCCATAGTAAGAGTAAGACAAACAGTGTTGTCATCACCATAAGATTTTCAAGGCAACAAGTTTGAACAGGAAGAATATAGTACAGAAAGGAAGGTTCTATACTAGCTGGAGCTTTGGAGCCTACTTCAATAACATAATCTGTTACAGGGTAAATAGAGTGGGCCTGAGAGAAAGGCATCCTGGGTTCTCATTATGGCTCTGTCACTGAGCTTTACTTGAATTACCTCACTTTTTTGGTCCTCAACTTCATCACCTGTTATCTTAAATGGTTATACTGGACAGTCTTTTATAGTTCTAAAAATTCTACAGTAAACCTATATATTTGCTTTTCTGAAATTTTTACCCATATAAAGTATGGAAATGATCAGTTATAAGAAATAAGTAGAATGTCTAGCCCTCAGTCAGTATAGTAATAAACTAAATTTAGAGCTATTGATTGCCTCTGAAACATTGATTCCTTCATAAAATTAAACAATTGTTTATTATTTACTACACTGCAAAATACTGTGATTAATATTCTATGGGTGAGGGATTGGGGAGAAAGAAACAAATAACTCTAAGTCATGGTCCTTGTTTTTGAAGGACTTACAACATAGTGGAGAAGATAGGATGTACACAAACAACATCACCAGACAGCACATGATATAAGGCATGCGAGTGAGTCAGTAAGAGTCCTCAGTGATGGTTACTATTTCCTATGAGTCCTTATTGATCATGTACTAGTCTCCTGATTACCAAACAAGCTAGTGGGATTCCTCAAGTATAAGCCATGTTCTTCACACCCTACATATCAGTTATGACATAGGTTTTACCACACCTCGACAAATCCCCTGAGAAGCTGGGTCACCTGCAAGTCAAGTGCTGGAATGCCTTCCAAGTGAAATTGTGAATTGAAAGGAGTGGCCTCCTTTTTTTCTCTGCCTTGCACACTGTAGTTACCGAATTATCTGTTGAATGGATGAATGAATTTCATGATGCTACAGTAATGAATTCATAAAGGAGTCATGCCTTTTACATAAAACCATTAAGAAATGATGCGCTACATCAAAAATGGTAAACAAAGAAGGGCTTCACTTAAAAAGAAGAGGCAAAACACCCTACTCTTCCAGAGGTCATTCATCAGGCAACTTCCTGTAGTAGGCTGTTAATAAAAGTTTATTGAAAAAATGATAAACTTCAGTTTTCTAACTGAAAACAGCTAAGAATACTTCTGAGAAGCCATGACTGGTGCCACAAAGTCTATGAAATTTACTCATTACCCATTTACTTTTACTTTCAACACAATTCAGTCAAATGTTTATCTGTCTACCTATCTTATAACATACTAGAATCAGTAAACTAGCAGGTAGCAGGTACATTCAAAGCAACAAAAAAGTGACAACTAAGATTTAAGAATGAGAGACAGAAGAGCTATGAAAGTAGATACAAGAATTCAAAAATCCCCAAGAATATCCTGAGCCATTTAAAATCAAAACAAAGAGTACAGGGTACTTTAATAACTCATAAGGTCATGGCTATATTAAAACACTGTGCAACAGCAAACGGTTATAATTATGTCCAAATGCCATCAAAAAGAGATCAGCTGATATTTGGTGGACTTTGCTTGAGAGGTAAAGTAGTGCTTTTTTTTTTTTAAATTCAGACTGACTAAAGTGGAAAAAATAATGTTCTGGGATTAAGAAAGAGAAAGGTTCTATCATCTGGAAAATTCATGACAGGCCATACCTCAATTCCCCAGTGACACCAGAAAAAAGAAACATTACTGAATTATCATTCTCTGTGTCAGAGTTCAAAGTGCACTGGATTTTAATTCAACAGCAATAGCAAAGAGATGGTGTGTCAGTGCTTTATATTAACCATATGGATTTGGCTATAAATTGATGACTTTTTTTCAGCCCCATTCAATTCTTAGTGACTTAAATGCTTGTTGGATTAAATTGAATTTCCAAAGTCACAGAGCAGTTGCCAACAGAGTACTACCCAAGAAAAATTACAGATCTTTGAGTTCAGTATCTCTTACAGTCCAATTTGGGATGGTGTATCCTGACCACGATGATTCTAAGCTAGTGCTGGCCTTAAGCCAGAGATGAGAGAACAAAGCAACAAAGGAAATGCATAATGAATGATATACCATAGCATTACTTTATATATGAAAGGGAGAGGGTTAAATCTATGACAAGGCTAGCTTAGTAAAGTGTTTTATTATTTAACTCTCATACTCTTATTTAATAATACTATTCCATTAGGTTTTCCACTGTTACACCCCAGTAAGTCCCTTGTTACTTCTCATCTGGATCATTGAAAATGCCTCCAGACTGATGATTTTCCTGCATACCATCCCTCTTCCTCCTATCCCTTCCTTCCCTCAGTCCATTCTACCAACATCACTCTCAGATTAATGCAAATATCTCATTATGTCATTCGAAAACTCAAAAAGCAGTAAGTCCTCAGTGTCTAGGGACCTCAGTGTCCATATTGTAGCATTAAAGAAGCTATACAATCTGCTTCCAACTCATCCTTCCTGGATTGTCTTAGCACTTCACTTGATTAATGAACTTACTACAAGCAAATCACTGAAGATGTAAAAACAAGCTAATATTTTCTGCTACCAAATAATTTAAATTTCATCAATGGACACTATATACATATGTATACGTATATGTTATACAAATATATAAGATTATATACATATCATACACATGTAGATAAATACAAAGTAATGTGAAAAAAGAGAACACTAACACTTGGAAAGAGAATGAGATCAAGACAGGCTTTGTGTAAGAATTAATAATTGAGCTGAGCTTGAATGAAGCTAAGGACTCTAAGAGGAAAAGATTTCTCATCTGCAATTTAGGGATGACAAAAACCCACATGGAAACAGCTCCCAAAAAGGCATAAGCCATCTTATCTCATTTTTCTCCTTTTCTTCACAGTCAAGACTTTATGACTGCCTCGTTCAACAACACACCATCTTCTACTGTGACTTTGTGGATCCTTTACCCAATCATCACTAACACTGTGCTGAATCTCCTGGATACCTTGTGCTCCCACTATCTTCTCCTGGTTTTCCTCTTACCGGTAAGACTGCTCTCTCAGTTTCCTTTGCTGCACTGTTTTTTTGATCCCCCCAAAATTCTGTCCAGGACCTCTTGTCTTCTTTTTCCCTTCTTCCAATCTATTCTTTCAATTCATCTTCTGCATGGCTGCCAATATAATCTCCCTAAACTAGAAGTTTGATTGTTCTATTCCCTTGCTCAAAAATTTTCTGTGACTCCTTACTATCCCTAGGATAAAATGTAAATTCCTCATTCTGGCATTTAAATCCCTCAGCAATCTTTTTTCTAAACTATGTTTCAAGGTAATGCACACTGCAGCCCTGAGTAATATTCTCCATTTTGCATCTGCTGCCCTGCTTGGTTTCAATTCCACAGAATTGTGGTGTCCATCCTTCCATTATCCTTCCCTCCATTCCTCCTTCTTGCCTCCTTTTGTGTGTTTTCTCCACTTTTAGTTGGTAAACTTCTTGAGGAAAGGCACTGGATTTCTTTTTATTAATTATATCCCTAATGCTTGCACATTGCCTGGCACATAATAGGTGCTTAATAAATGTTTGTTGAATTTTTATTTATTGGATTGGATTCTATGTTTTAGGTAAACTGGTCTACTAGCTGTTCTTTGACCTTGGAATTCCACCTCTTTCTCCACATTTTCACAAGAACAGTAGTAATAGACTGAAAGCATTGAGAGGGTAGAAGGATTAACAAATATTTATTGGATTAATGCACAAAGACCTTATACAAAACACTGTGTGATATTAAGAATACGTTAAAAGTATAGATTTAAGAAATGAGTTTTTTTAACATTATCCTGCACTTTGTATTCAGTTAACAAAATCATTAGCACAGTACTTTGTATATAGGTTCTGTTGGGGTTGGAAGCTCAATTCTGTGTGGACAGTCTCGGGTGGGTAAAGGTGGGAACTTCTAAATCTTAGAGCTCTCACGAGACCCCCCCAGGAAATGGCTGGGAATCGAGGTGAACCGAGCTATCTTGTGTATTTCCGCCTCTTCCCGTGAGAAACGTGATGGGAGAGAGATCTCTCCGCCCTCGAGATTGTCCCGGATCTGGGCACACTATTGTTATCTAACAGCACGGTATTTAGATGCAAACTATGCGACTGGAGAGTTAAGTAGGATCAGGGAAGCCTGAAAGCTCTCTTAGCACGTGAGGAGCCAAAGAGGACACAAGGCTCCGCTTTTCCTCTTCTCCTTCTCTCCCCTCCCCCTCTCTCCCTGCTTGTACTTCTACTTCCAATCTCTTATTGTAAGATCTTTGCCTCCTTGGGAGATTCTCTTTCCCTCCTAAGGAAGAATCCCCTGCACTTGTAACCGAGACCCTGAAATAAAGCTCAACCCTTGTTTGACTCTGGAACGTCCTTTCTCTCATACGAGCATCCGGTTTGGCCAACCGAAGACCTCGGGAGGTGAGGTAAGAAGACTCGGGTAGCCCACAGGCCTCTAGGCCTGGCAAGGTTCCAAGATTTTTATTTTGTTTTGTCCCCAGTGCTCAATCTGTGATCCAGCAGATCACTATAACAAAGTGAAGGCAGAAAATATATTAGTTTTTCCTTCCTTTTTTTCTCCTTCTTTGCCTTTAATATATGAAATAGAACTCAATGAATTTTTGTAAAATTAATGACCAAGATATGAGTACAAATAATGATAATTCAGCTTACAGTGATTTTTCAGAATATGGCCAGGAAGTGAGAACTGTAGGAACTCAATAATAATATATAATATTAGTATGTTTCCTTCACCCAAAGTCATTCCTTGTGATACCAATATCTTTTAAAATGAATTTTAAATGTGTAAATAGTACAGTGCTGGACTTGGAGTCAAGAAGTCTTGAGTGAGAATTTGGCTTCAGGCATGAGCTGTGTCCTTCTAGACAAATAAAGCCCTTAACTTCTGTCTGCTTCAGTTCTCTTCCTCATACGTAAAAGGAGAATAATAACAGCACTAATCTTCCAGAGTTATTGTGAGGATCAAATGAGATAAAATTTAGAAAGTACTTCAACATCTTGAGGAATTATATAAATGCTAACTAACACTAGCTATTAATTGATTCACTTCCCATTTTTTCTTACAAAATTATTTTCTATACAAATTTCCCTTTGAAATTATCAGCATTTCATGAAAAGAGACCATCAATGACTATCTCATCCATAGTGTATTACAAATAGCAAATAACAGATCAAAATGAATGATAGTATTTTAAAAATAATAACCAGGATGAGATATGAGAATAAGAAAAAATATTAAAGATTCCACAAATGAGCAAAATAAATTTGCTATTCCATAGCTTTACTCTACAATCAAAATGTATTTTCTCCCTAATACTTTCTCAGTGTGTAAAGTTCTGATATACATTTATTTTATGTAGCATGGACCATTTAGTGTAAGTAGAGAGGCAATAGATTATAAAATCAATTATACATACGTCTCAGGACTCTGCAACAGGTTTCCAGTCACTGCAGATATTCAGGAGAACAATAAATGAGCGAAAGTGACAAGTAGTGACTCTACTTGTGTCATAGCTAAGGTTAATCAAATGGCTAATGTCAATCAATCATCATCAACGTGTCCAGTATTCACATATCATTCTAATGCCTTGCTTAGGAAATTGTCCTCATTAGCAAACAGCTTTACACTTCAAATGGTGTTAAAGGAAAAAAAAACCCACTAACATTTAGCCCTGAGGACAAAAGAGCAAACCAAAGAACAATCTGTCTTGAGTACCATTTGAGATGAAATCACCTCAGTAAACAAAGGGTCCTTCAGTTAAACAAAGCATGAAAGAGAACCAGAGTGCTGAAGCATGTAAGTACAGAGTTATAGCTGACTTGCAATCTCCTAATACATTCTTTTATTTAATTACAACTCTACAAGCTAAGTAGAAAAGGTTTCTACCATCAATATAGAGATAAAGAAACTGAGGCACAAAGGGGCTTGCTTAAGATCATACAGGTAGAGTTGGGATTCAAACCCAGAACTTTGTACTGTAAATCCAGTGCCAGAAATGACTGGGACAACATAGTGTGGATATCCAAAGTGGCAACAAAAAATAGACTCAGTGTCAATGGATAACCGTGATGGTCAAACAAAAAAAAACTTAAAGGAAAGAAGCAAAGTAGCAGCTAGAAGAGCTTCCCAAACTTGGGGCAAACAGCTAAGCCCAGAGAAAACCTCACAGCATTACATTCCCATATGCAACAGTTATTCCAAATATTACCCTTAGTTATCCAGGAAAAGGTCATGCTGTGACCCTGTATTCAGTCCCATTCAACAATCATTCAGTAAATAGCTGCTACTCCCAAGGCTAGGCACTGAAGATTCAAAGACAAAAATGAAACAGTATCTGACTTAAAGAGCATATATTCTATTAGAGTAATATAATATGGACAGAGGTAAGTACTGAAAGGCTTCCCCTGATCGTCTTAGTTGTATTCCCCTTTTGCCAAAATTACTTTGTATTTACTCTAAGTTTATTTTGTATATTTTCCCCCTAGAAGAATACAAGCTCCCTGAAGAGCAGGAACTACTTCTTTTTAAATCTTTGTAACCCTAACACCTAGCTAGACACAAAGTAAATATTGGGCATCAAATAAATGTTTGTTGAATTCAAGCATAATGCCTTATTTAGATCCTTGGGAAATACATACTGACAGATTAGAATGAATTATTATTAGCTTAGGTGGTTCTGAATGCCACTCACCATTTTCATTGTTCATATGCAAAACCAATGTACAAAGGTAAAATACAGCACTGTCATTCCATTAGAAATAATTACTTTAGTATTTCAATGATATGTGCTTTTAGGAGGTACTCCCTTTGCCTGTGCAGACTGAGACACCTCTGTGGCTTACTGGAGAGTACTTGTGAATCAACATGGCCAACACTGTCCATTTCAAAAAACAAAACACCACCAGAAACAATCCCAACCCCCAAGAACCATTATCATGAAGCTAACAAGATGATGAGTACCTATGACCTTTGCTTATCTTGACCTTTTGAATATGAAGATATCATTATAGCCTTACTAATTTAATGTGTTCTAAGAGAGTTTAGGACTTTTTGTCCTAGTCTTCAAGAATTCAGGCCACTTCCATGGCACAATGAGGCATTGGATGAGAACTTCAATGGAAACTGAAATGATATTCTGTAAGTGAGTGATTTCTAAGTGTATGTGTTTTTACTGTAGTATATATGAAGCACCTAGCTGAGGAAGGGATTTGGAAGCCAAGGTCAGAACACTTCTCCAATTTCTCCCCACCCACACACATACCCTTTACTGATATTTTCTTTCTTGTTCAGTAAGTTATCAATTTTGAGTATTGACTCAAGGACAAACTGTGTCTGTCACTCCCGTACCAGTCACAAGCAGACAATGGCCCACAGGGTGATGAAGTATTTTGGTCACACAATCATTCACGCAAACAAAGCAGAGAGGGAGAATAAACACTGATGAAATTGCAGATACTTAGAAGTATATTTTCCTCTTACTGAGAGAAGAACCTCATTTATTCTTATATTAAAAAATGCCCACCTCATATTCCTTCAAAATTTCAGGAAAAATTTGTTCCGCATATGAGAACTTTACCTGTTGAATTAAGGTCCACCTATCGAACTTGGACAAGGTATTTTGGGTCACTAGGTTTCAGTTACCTCACCCATAAACTTAAGCTGTTTGCTTTGATGGTCTCTGAGAATCTACCTATGACTCTGTGGTCCTATGAACAAAACAGTAATTTAATCTACTCATAGTAGTGACTCACAAGGCAGGAATCATAGAATCTCACAGAATGAATTTCAATTAAATTTTTATGATAATATAGATTTGTTAAGGGAAAAAAAATCCCAAATGCTAATTCCTAACTTGAACACACAATCAATTATAATTTAAACACACAAATGCACACACAACCCTCCCATGTGGCCTGCTTAGCATGCACATGCCAAAAATCTGCCATTCACTGATCATGGGCAGAAGAATTCATATTAGAGAAGAGACACAATTACAGCTTCAGTTTTCTTTCAACTTCAGTTTCTTTTCTATTTCAATTTCAGTTTCCTTTAAATAAAAAAAAAAATTCCATGATGCTGCAACAAAAATCAGCCCTATCCTGTTTTATACAACCTTTTCATCAATGATAAGTAGAATGAGTATGCAAGAAGGGTGTCCTCAGTTCTTAATTTCATGTATGAAAACAGAAGGAAAACTCTTGTCAAAAATATTCCTGAATTGTAATACAGAGCATCCATCTCCCATCTACTCTGGCATAACTTTGAGGTTCACATTATCCCCAAATCCAATAAGAAACTAGCAAAAGTGATTTACTAAAGGATTGGCTTCCCATAAGGACTTATACAAAGAAGAAATATTTAGAAGAAATTAAGCAAGATAATATTTTAAATGAAATAAAAGTTCCCAAGGAAAGAATTGGAAAGTAAATAAACAGCTTAAAGGAAAACTGGTAAACTTTACCTTTGGAAGAGATCAAACAGAAATCAATGACTCCATGAGTCGGCAAAAAAAAAAAAAAATTAGAGCAAAATCAAGATAAAAAAGAAACAAAGAAGAAAATGGAAGTGATCTGCTTATCCAAAAAAAACAAAAAACAAAAAACCAACATCTGACAAAAAAACTGGTCAAGAAGAAATAATTGAAGAATCATTGGAATCTTCAAAAACCATGATTAAAAAAGATCCTGGGCACTCCATTTCAGAAAATCACAAATGAAAACTGTCCAGAGAGGGCAAAGAAGAGAGGGCAAAGTGAAGAGAGCAGAAATATTATGATCACCTTCATAAATATCAAAAGAAAAAGTTTCAAGGATGTCATAGTCAGAATCCAGAGTTTTTACAACAAAGAAAAAATATTATTAGTATGCCAAAAGGAGTTTTAGTACCAAAGATACGAAATCACTAAAGAGTTGGAAACCTATACAATAAACCAGAGGAGATCTTAGAATAAAACATTCCAAAAGGCAAAAGATAAGGATTTATAACAAAGGGTAACTTACCCTGCCAAGTTGAGCATAATCCTCCAATGGAAAAAATGATTCTTTGAAAGACGCAGTGCTTCTTAAACCTTGGGTAGCAACATCACAGTATGGTGCAACAATCAAAAATTAATTAAAAACCAAATGTGTAATGAATCCAAGGTGTTTCTGGCAGCCCTTGCCAGTGTTGCATCACACAACTTTACTGCAGTGTTGGTTGTGTATACAAAGCATGCACACTTTGTATTGCCAAAATGAGAAAAGGGGTCATGAATGGAAAGAGTGGAAAGAAGCCCTGGAATAGAGGACTCTCATGAATTTCTGATGACAAGTCCAGAGCTAAGTAGGAACCATGGGATATGAAAACTAGAGTCCAAAGAAACAGGCAAATTTGCTTGAACAGTTGGAAGAGATCATATGATGATATTGTGTTAACATTCTAATAGAGGGAGAAGATGTGTCCACAATATTTTTACCGGGTCCTGAGGGTGTTGGATTAAAAAAGAAACAAACAAAGGTCTTGGGAGTGGATTGCTTCTGCTCTGTATGTTTAAAGAGGAAAACAAGATTGGAGGATAAAAAGTACACTGTTTAGGAAGGAAGAAGGGGGCTCAGCCTGCTATTTCCCATAACTGGGCAGGGGGGAGTAAGAAGAGTATATATACATGGAAGTGGGCATCAGAAGAACCTCACTCTTACCTGAAATGAACAAAGGAATTCTGAACATGCACACAGAGTTTACTACATGAAACTCAGTAGGGGAAAAATGGGGGGGAGGATGGAGGCAGAATTAAAAGGGAATATTCATGGATACCGTGTAGATTAATTTTGCTCGATGAAGTTCATTTCTTACAAGGGATTTTCCTCCCTCATATTTTGAGTTGTTTTTTAATCGAAGAGGGGGTTAGGAGAGGCAGTTGGACAGCTAGGTTGTGAAGTGGATAGAGGATGGGGCTTGGAGTCAGGAAGATTCATTTTCCTGAGATTGAATCTGGCCTCAGACGTTTACTAAGCTATGGGACCCTGGGCAAGTCACTTAACCCTGCTTGCCTCCATTTTCTCATCTGTAAAATGAGCTAAAGAAGGAAATGGCAAATCACTCCAGTATTTCTGCAAAACAAAGCAAAACAAAACCCAGTAACAAGTAAATGAGGTCATGAAGAGGCATATGAAAAACAACTAAGAAAAGATGGTTATAAATAGTGATGCTCAAAACAATAGGGCATTTCTTTTAATTGCACAGAAGAGAACAGAAGGAAACTTACCAGAACAATTTGGAAAGTTTTTAATTTACTATCCATTTAAAACAAAAGCATGTGGTAATAAATGAAGATTCAGTTTCACAGACGTCTCTTTTTGGGATCTGTTATGAGTGTGGGAATGTTCTTTTGCATGTTTAAGTTCAGAATAAAAAAAAAATTATGGAACCCGAGGAAGTGGAATAAAATGTTAAGAAACTATCTTAAAAAATGTGTGTATATGCAATACATACAGTATATGAATATGTGTATATATTTATGTAGGTATATGTGTGTGTACATATATATATATAGATAGATAGATAGATGTGTATATGATTATATGTATTTATATTCCACTGTCCTATGTTAGTTCATCTTAAAATTTCATGCATTTGCTAGTTCTAAATCCAGACATTTCAACTGCTATGATGAGCTAAGAATATTTTATCCTCTAGCCTAGACTTGGGAGTAAATTGCTTACGGCCACAAAACTTGCAATAATGGGCTGTAGAAACAGTTATTTTAAAAAATATCAGAGTAAGTATACAATATGGTTCAGTGAATGGATTACTGAGTTTGGCTTCAGAAGAACTGGGTTTTAATCTATGGTCTTCCATTTCCTACCTGTATGACCTCATATAAGTCATCACCTTTGTTTGCTTTAGTCACCTGACCCTTCTGTCCCTCAGCTACCTCTTCAGTAAAAATGAAGGGATTGAACTAGCTGACCTCTGGAGTTTTTTCAACTACCTTAAATGAGATAATATATATTTTTAAAAGCAATCAGCACAGTGCTTGGCACACAGTAGCCACTATATAAATGCTTATTCCCTTCCTTCCCCTCTTCCTTTAGTAGTGGTAAGTCTACAATCCAGCAAAACTCCAATATGGACAGTACATACCTATGCAAGAAATTGCTACTCAATAGCAAAACCTGTAAATAATTTTTAAGAAAGCCACTGCATAAATACATTATTATAATCTAGAATAAGTGTATTAATTAGCACACTACTTAATTAGGACCTCATTACCTAATACCACTATTTTTCAACAACAGCAAATTAAAATGCAGAAGGACCAATAGCTTTAGGACTATTTATAATTTCAGTGTTTTTCTTCACAGACTTGCCACTTCTTGGGTAAAACACATGAACCAGTAGAGCCAATATTGAATTCCACCCCAATCTTGCTCTGAGGACAATAGGTTTCCCCTCGTTTCATAGTCTGTGCATAGATCACATTACATTTACACATGCATATATCGCATGTCATTTTAATGTATGTGCATGTGTATATACATGAGTATATATGTATACATACATACACACATACATAAATTATGTTTTGTTTCACCACTCAGCCAATTGCAGTAGGAAAATTCCTTTTAGAAGGTCAAAGTAAAAATAAAAATAAATGAAATTTGTACAATGGTCCTCATTCCAGACTAAGCTGTATCATTAAATCAATCCAGCACCAGGTTGCTATTCACTCCCAACAAAATGCATCTAGTTCCAGAAAAGACACAGCACCTGTTTAAGAATCCGCAGGCATGATATAATCTGGCAAGTAAAGAATAGTGGAGGAATCCATTGCCCTGGAGTTATGCCAATGGTTTCTAGAAAAGAAACTTCCAGAGTTAAAGGGCCTGAACCTAGAGACAAGAATGGAAGCTCAAAAGCTATGTAAGCCACCAGGGACAGGCAAGAGGCCCATGACTGCATCTGTTTCAAAACTGTTACGCATAAAAAAGGGCAGCATCTATTCTGCCAACGGGATAGTTACCACAGAGGTTGGACTTTCTGATAATGTGGAGAAGAGAACATATCAATATCTATTAACAGGATTCAGGAGGTTATGTGATATATACTGACATCTGAATAGGTTATAGTAAGCTGTGACCCACATTTGTTGACATGAAAAGAGACAACTAGCCCTCTCTGACCTCACTGAAGAGGAGAGATGAAAGATATGTGATTCGACAAGGAAAAATTATCTTGCTGCACTTATTGGCCCTTGCAAGGCAATAGGGTCTTGTTCCATTAGTGATATTTTTTTCTTTGAGTTAAGGTGTCCCCTTAAGAACTGCTGTAAGTTATTATTGGGTTCCTACTTATAAATATCCAGGAACAATCTTTTTTTTTTTTTTTTTTTTTTTTTTTTTTTTACCATCTGTGATATAATTTCCCACCGCAATTTTCAAATCTTCCTTCAAAGGACTTTGTGTATGTGAGCTCCTTAAGTTAAGAAATGTGTCCAAGGGACATACAAGCACACTGGATTCTTGGTATAAAAGAATGTCATAAGATTTCAGCTTAAAACAAGGTATCTTGAGTATGTTATGAGAGGAAGCTCCACTAGATTAAGCCCAGAGGCAACAGGGTAGTGCTAGATAAAGAAGTACACTTGGTAGGGTTAGGAAGATCCAAGTACAAAAACTGATCTCAAACACTTATTAGCTACATGAACTTGGGAAGTCACTGACCTCTATTTGCCTCAGTTTTATCATCTGGAAAATGGAGCTAATAATACAATTACCTTCCAGGTTTTTCATAAAGATCAAATGAGATAATAACTAAAGCACACATACGTCTGGTACACAGAAAGTGCTATATAAATGTTTATTATTATTAGCAATAATAATGACTCCCTCCCAGGTTTACTGTGATGATAATATGAGGTAATATTTATAAAGCTCTGTGCAAACATTATACTGTATAAATCCTAGCTATAAAGATGAAGATGATGATGAGGTAGAACCTCTTCTGTATGTCCTACTCTATAAAGAATGGTTTCAGAAAGTAGAAAGATTATAGTACAAATACTTTTGATTTTGAAAAAGTTACTGCAATAGGTGTCTACTACTGTAAGTACTAAAAGTAATTAGTTTTCTAAAGGAGAAGTGGAAAAAGCACACGAACAGGAATTGGCAGATTTGGATTCTAGTCCTAGAGCTCAGCTACTAACTTGTTGTGTAGCCAGGAGTGTGTTGATAAATGTTTAGTAAACACCCCCTTTAGAAAAAATAGACTGCAGGACACACAATTAAATTTATTCCTTATTCTTAACATTTTCTTCAACACTTTGATAAGTCTAACCAAACAACAAAGTAATAAATCAATTCCTGATTTGTAGTGTTTCTTGATTTTTCAAGGAGTAAATGTTGATACTGAAAATTTAATATGAGCTCTCCTGAGTCTGAAAGAGCTGGCATCAGCTCACCCCTCCGTGTAAACTTAGACCAGAGATTCTTTTCAAAAAAAATTTAATTTATTTTTAGTTTTCAACATTCTGTTCCACAATATTTTGAGTTCCAAATTTATTCCTCCTCCCACCTAACCCAAGATAGCATGTATTCTAATTACTCTTTCCCCCAATCTGCCCTCCCTTCTATCATCAACCCCCAGTTCCCTTTCCCTTTACTTTCTTGTAGGCAAGATAAATTTCTATACCCCATTACCTGTATATCTTATTTCCCAGTTGCATGTAAAAGCAATTTTTAACATTTATTTTTAAAACTTTGAGTTACAAATTGTGTCCCCTTTTTCCTACTCACCCACCCTCAGTGAGAAGGCAAGCAATTCAACATAGGTTATACATGTGTAGTTATGCAAAACACTTTCATAATAGTCATGTTGTGAAAGACTACTATATTTCCCTCCATCCTATCCCACCCTCACTCATTCTATTTTATCCTTTGCCCCATCCCTCATCAAAAGTATTTTCTTCTGATAACCCCCTCTCCCAGGCTACCCTACCTTCTATCATCCCTCCATCTCCTTCCCCCTACTTTCTTGTAGAATAAGATAGCCAATTGAGTGTGTATGTTATTCCCTCCTTAAGCCAAATTTGATGAGAGTAAGGGTCACTCATTCCCTCTCACCTCCCCCCTCTTTCCCTCCATTGTAAAACTCTTTTCTTGCCTCTTTTATGTGAGATAATTTACCTCGTTCTATCTCTCCCTTCCTCCTTCTCTCAATATATTCCTTTTTCACCCCTTAATTTTATTTTTTAGATATCATCTCTTTACTGAGAAAGGTCTCATGAGTTACAAATATCTTTCCATATAGGAATATAAACAGTTCAACTTTAATAAGGCCCTTATAATTTTATTTCCTGTTTGCCTTTTCATGCTTGTCTTGATTCTTGTATTTGAAAGTCAAATTTTCTATTCAGCTCTGGTCTTTTCATCAGGAATGCTTGAAAGTCCTCTATTTCAACAAATATCCATTTTCCCCCCTGAAGTACTATACTTAGTTTTGCTGCGTAGGTGATTCTTGATTTTTAATCCTAGCTCCTTTGATCTCTGGAATGTCATATTCCAAGTCCTGTTATCCCTTAATGTAGAAGCTGCTAGATCTTGTGTTGTCCTGATTGTGTTTCCACAATGCTCAAATTGTTTCTTTCTCGCTGCTTGTAATATTTTCTCCTTGACCTGGGGACTTTGGAATTGGGCTACAATATTCCTAGGAATTTTACTTGTGGGATCTCTTTCAAGATGCAGTTGGTAGATTCCTTCAATTTCTATTTTATCCTCTGGTTCAAGAATATCAGCGAAGATTTCCTTGATAATTTCATGAAAGATGATTTCTAGGCCCTTCTTTGATCATGGCTTTCAGGTAGTCCAATATTTTTTTTATCTCTCCTGGATCAATTTTCCAGGTCAGTTGCTTTTCCAATGAGATATTTCACAATGTCTTCTATTTTTCATTCTTTTGGTTCCATTTTATAACTTATCGATTTCTCATAAAGCCATTAGCTTCCATTTACTTCATTCTAATTTTTAAGGAATTATTTTCTTCAATGAGTTTTTGGACCTCCATTTCCATTGGCCAATTCTGTTTTTTAAGGCACTCTTTTCCTCATTAGCTTTTTGAATCACTTTTGCCATTTGGGTTAGTATTTTTTTTAAGTTGTTATTTTCTTTAGTATTTTTTTTGGTCTCTTTAGCAAGCAGTTGACTTATTTTTCATGATTTTCTTGCGTCATTCTCATTTCTCTTTTCAGTTTTTCCTCTGCTTCTCTTACTCAATTTTCAAAATCCTTTTTGAGCTCTTCCATGACCTGCAATCAATTCATATTTTTCTTGGAGGCTTTTGATGTAGGAGCTTTGACTTTGTTGTCTTTGTGCATGTTTTGATCTTTTTCACCAAAGTAAGATTCTACAGCCTGGAATTTACAATTTATATTGTCTGTTCATCTTTCCAGCCAAATACTTGACTTTTTAACTCTTTGTCAAGGTAGGACTCTGTTTCCAGGCAGGGTGGGGGGTGGTGGATACTGTTCCAGGCTTCAGGGGTTTTGTATCAGTCACAAAATCCCCTACAATCTGTTGCCTAGAACTCTGGAAGCAGCCATTGCCACTGCTGGTGTTGCTGCTGCTGCTGCTGCCATAGTAACTGCCACCTTCCCAGCACCAGGGCTGGGGCCTGATCTTGACTGGACCCTAGTTGGACCATAGGCTGCTGTTTCATCCAGGTTCCACAGAGTTTTTCCACTGATCTTCTATGCGATCTTTGGTCTTTGTGGGATGAAATATCTGGAAACTACCACAGCTGCCAGTGATTCAGTTGCCTGAGACCTCCTCTAGCTCATTCTGTTCTGGCACAGCCCATGTCAGACTGGGACCTGCTTCAAACCCAGTGTGATATACCCTTCCCGTCGATCTTCCAGGTTGTCTTGGGATGGAGATTTGTGTCACTCTTGTCATTTTGTGGGTTCTGTAGTTGTAGAATTTGTTTAGAGTAATTTTTAATAGGTATTTGGCAAGGGGAGACCTCAAGCAAGTCCCTGCCTTTACTCCACCATCTTGGCTTCACCTTAGACCAGAGATTCTTAACTGTTTCATTATAGTGAAGCATGTAGACCCTTTTTCAGAATCATGTTTTTAAATGCTTTTAAATTTTTGAATGTTTTTAAATTTAAAATTAAATACATAGGGCTTCTAAGGGAATAATAATTACATTAAATATTATCATCAACATCATTTTTTTCAAGTTCACAGACCCCTAGTTAGGAATCCCTCCCTTAAAGAATCACTTTATCTCAGCTTCTCCAAGTATTCAATTAGGGGAACAGTCTAGATGTTATCGAAGGTTGATCCTACCTCCAAGATAATACTAGTATTTTATTCATTCAGTCAGGATTTAAGGAGTGCCTACTGGCTACTCCATACACTTATTTGTACTGTCAGGGTTCTGCAATGACTGCTTACTCCCTTTGTGACCACAGGCAAGACATTTTACCTCTCCTAGCCTTAATGTCTTCACATACAAATGGAGGTATTAGATTAGAAGGTTTCCAAGAATTAGGTCCTTTTCAGTACTAAATTTGTGATTCTGTAAGCGTATACATACACATCATGAACCTTTAAGTGATATATGAAAGGCATAGACAAGAGTCTCGTGGGTTGAAAAAGTATGGATGTATTGCAATAAGTTGTAATAGAGGGAATACCCATAAGAAACTAATTTCTTCCCCTTCAAAACCTCTCTGTAGAAATACTAGATTTACATGAAAGGAGACCCCAATTCCAATTCCACACAGAAAATAATCATTATCTTTTAATGGATTGTAAATTCTTACATAGTTCTTGGAACAAAGTTATTAATCTAGATTTCTTTTTAAAAAATTAAATGTCTTTTCCTGAAAATACTAATTTAAAAGCAAAAATATGAATCATAAGCCAACCAAAACTGAGGCTAAAAGAAGCACCTAGTGAACTGGAACAAAAAAAATAATTAGCTTGCATACCGCAAACCATGGTATGATGAAATGAAATCATGGGTCTAGAAAATAAAAAACAAGACACCTCCTCCTCCCCTACATAGTCAAAAATATGCAAAGTTTCCCAAAGAACTGTAAACTTTCAACACCAGATATTGTTCCCAATCACCAATAATGATCCTCTTCTCTTTGATGCTCTGTCCTCTCTAGGTTTTAATGATGCCATTCACTCTTGGTCCCCTTCCTACCTATCTGACTACTCCTTCTTAGTTTCTTTTGCTGGATTTCCATCTAGATTATGTTGGCTAATGTTAGGCTTTGCCCTGAGTACTTCCCTCTTCTCCCTCTACACTGTTTCACTTGGTGATCTCATCAACTCCCATGCACTCAAGAATCACCTTGATGCTGATAATTCTCAAATCTACTTATTTAACTCAAACTTCTCCAGTCTCCAACTGTCTTTTGCAAACTGCATATTCTATAGACATCTTAAATTCAGCATGTCCCAAATTAAACTTCTTTCCCCTCAAACATGCTCCCCTCTTCTAACTTCTTTATTACTGCCTTGAGTACCACCATCCAAAGTATCATCCTAGATTCCTCACTCCCATTCATCCCTCCCTCCGCATCCAATTAGCTGCCAAGGCCTTGATAACATCTCTTGCTTATGTCCCCTTATTTCCTCTGATATTGCCAGCCCTTTGGTGCAAGCCCTTATCATATCATGTTTATACTACCTCAAGAGCCTACTGCATAGTTTCCCCATCTTAAATGTCTCCCCATCTTAAATGTCTCCCCAGTCTAGGGCATCCCCGCTAAGTTGCCAAAGTGAACTTCCTAAAGCACAGTTCTGGTCATAATCCTCCACATCTTCTCAAAAAATTCCAGTTGTTCTCTCTCACCTTCAGGATCAAATATAAATTCTTTGTTTTTCAAACTTTTCATAACCTATTTTCCCCTTCCATCCATTATACATTCATATCTTTCCAGTCTTCTTATATCTCCCCCATGCTCATCCTCAACATACTTCAGACCAGTGACACAGCCCTCCTTGTAGGTTTTTATACACTGTATCTAATTAATATATACTATGGACAATAATTACATAATTCTCAATTGTGTATATTTATAATATACATAATTTACAATCAAGTTGAGGCACCACTTCTCAGTTTATGAATTTTTACTTTTCATATTTCTTAGGTTTATCCACCTCTAAGGAAGTCCTCTACTTCTAAGTCAAAAAAAGTTTTTTAAAGAAGAAAGAAAATGAATACATCGATATCTGAATTGTAAATAGATCTAAGGGACAAGGCTTAAAAGTACTTGAAAATATCCATAGTCAAATATAAAAAGATTTGCATTTCCAATGCTATTTTATGTATTCAAAATGATACAAAACTGATTCATGCCTAATTTGACATCTATTATAATAGATAATGTATTATAATAGGAAGTAATACTTCCATTTAATTCATCTTGATAAATATAAATAGTTTATAGGGAGAGTAGGAGAAGGGCAAAGGTAGAAGAAATGAAAGAATTGAATGAATAAAGTAGTTCCCTGTAATCTTAACCATCTCCTAACTCTGGGCATTTTCATTGGCTCTCTCCTATGCCTGGAATTCCTTCCCTAATTCCTAGCTTCCCTGAGTTCCTTACAAAACCCAACTAAAATTCCATGTTCTACATGAAGGTGCTTCTATTCCCCCTTATTTCTAGTGACTTCCTTTCATATATTATCTCAATCCATCCTGTTTAAGTCCTTTAAGTTTATAGGCGATTGCATATTGCCCCCTAACCCCCGCCCCATTAAACTGTGAGCTCTTTGAGAGCGAGGACTATCTTTTGCTTTTCTTTGTATCTCCAGCACTTAACTCAGTGTTTGGCACATAGTAAGGTCTAAAGAAATTGGTCAACTAAATGCAAATCAAAGCAACTCTGAATCTTCAACTCACAATTATCAAAAAGTAAAGATGATAAGAGACAGAATATAGTAGTCAATGTTAGAGGATGTATGGGAGGTTAGGCGTACTTATTATGTATTGTTGGTGGAATTGTAAATTGGTCCAATTGTTCTGGAAGCCAAATTGAAGTATATAAGGCAAAACACTATACTGTTGATATTCTTTGACCTAGCAATTTCACCACTTACTTTACATTCCCAAGAAGGTCACAAGCAAAGGAGAAAGTCTGATACATACCAAAATATTCATAGTAGAACTTCTTGTGGTAGCAAAACAAAAAAGAAAATAGCTAGCTATCAACTGGGGAATGAACAATGTGTGGTATCCAAATGTAATATGAAATTATTGGATATGAGACATACAAACTATGAGGAATCCAGAAAAACATGGGAAGATTAATATCAACTGATATAAGGCACAGCAGAACCAGGAGAACAATGAATGTGATGACAATAACGCAAACAAAAGCACTAAAAAGTAGTAGAATTCTGATTACGTGAACTGTCAAAACTGGATTCCAGAGGAGTGACTATGTAATACACCTCTGTCTTTTCAGTAACATGGTGGGGGAACTACAGATGTTCAATATTACGAAAGTTGTGAGAAATGGTCAAGGTGAAAGTTCTGTGTAAATTGTTTTCTTTTTTTTTCCAAAAGAATTCAATTTTGGAAAAATATTAAGGGGAAATGTGACAAATAAAATTGATCAATAACTTTTTTAACTTAATAAAGAATTGGCACTATGTCTTTTGTTTTCTTCGTCCGAACTTAACTACCCACACCAATATAACCCTTAATACCAACTTTCTTAGCACAATGCTGTGTGTATAGTAGATATTTAATAAAGCTGATAAATGAATCAGTTGAGGGATAGAGATTTTGCACTTTATCCCTGCAGTTACATGAAGCAACGCTCATACATCCACTATATTGATTTCATGTGATTATGACAGTTCTGTTAAGAGTCTTGCATAAATAAAAAATATTCAGCTTAAAAGATCCCAGAGCTACATTTATAAAAATGTATTTCTGTATTACTGTGTTAGTATGTACTGCATGGCCTCTACTGTCTCTAAGTCTCTAAATCTATCATTGTGTGAATAATAGGATATTTGGATCCTATCTGGACAACACTGGGCATTTATACTTAAGTTAAGCAAGGATATGAAAGCAGATTGCTTACCTAATATGGTAAATAAAATGAAAATCTCCTAAACCTATATTTTATTAATAAAAAAAAATGAAAGAAAAATTAAGGGAAAGAACTAAAATATCTCTTAACAGCTGAGATTAATATATACTATTTATAATCATTAATTAACATGGACTATGTCTAGTAAATATATACTATGCACAATAATTACATAATTCTCAATTGTGTATGCTTATATACATAAAAAATGTACAATCAAGTTTAGGCACCACTTGTAAGTTTATGAATTTTTACTTTTCAGTACTTAAGTTTCATATTTCTTAGGTTTATTCACCTCTAAGGAAGTCCTCTACTTCTAAGACAAAAAGGGTTTCTGAAGAACAAAGAAGAGGAATACATCAATATCTCAATTGTAAATAGATCTAAGAGACAAGGTTTAAATGCACTTGAAAATATCTATAGTCAAATACATAAAAATTTACATTTCCAATGCCTTTTTATACATTCAAAATGATACAAAACCCATTCATGTCTAATTTAAGATCTATTACAATACAGACAGTAATACTTTCATCTAATTCATCTTGATAAATATAAGTAGTGCACAGGAAAAGTGAGGGAAAGGTAAAAGTAGAAGAAATGAAAGAATGAAATAAAGAAGTTCACTATAATCTTAATATCTATGCTATTTTATAAAGCATAGGAAATTTAAAAAATATATGTAGCAAAATAAAGAAAAAGCCATTTTAATATTTTGACAATATAAAGTTTTTATAAAAATAAAATAAATTCACATAAGATTCAAATAGAAACATATTTGTATCAAAAATCTTTAATGAAATTTTGACATCAATAGATTACTGAGAATCTATATAATTACGCCATTCTCCAGTACAGAATACTCAAAAGATATGAACAATTTTCAAAAGAAAAAAATAGCAACTATCATCTTAAAAGTCATCTAAATTCTAATAAGCAGAAAGATATAAATTAAAGTAATATTTAGATATCTCCTCATACCTTGTAGACTAATAAAGTAAGATGGAAAAATTCAATGCTGACATGGCTGTGAGAAAAATGATTCATTCATTAACTGCTGGTAGAGCTACAAATTGGGATTATTGTTTTTAAAAACAATTTGATATTTTGAAAGAGAAGTAATTTATACCCTTTGATTTAGAAATCCCACTACTAAGTTTTTCCCCAAGGTGGTTACTGAGAGCAATAAAAAGACCAATGTGTACAAAAATATTCATAATAGAACTACTTCTATCAAAATACTGTGAACAACAACCTGTATGTCCTATGGCTGGAGAACTGAAAAACAGATTGTCATAAAAGTGGGGTATGGAAATATTATGTTATATTGCTCTACTATAAGGTATGATGATAAAGGCAAAGAAGCATAAGACTTTATATTTTTAGAGAAGTGTCCTAAAGCAAAAGAAATGACATTGTCAAAACCCAAAGGCAGGTTGATGATTTCATATTACCAAGTAGAAGGTATAATAAAAAGCCTTACAGTCAAACAACAAGTGTTCAAGTTCTTTCTGTCCTACCAATCAACTGTGAGATCTTAGATAAATAATTTCACAGCTCTGAGCCTCAGTTTCCCCATGATACCCAAGTCCCTTCCCAGCTCTAACATTTTATTATTCTATGAAATGCACTGTTAGGTCCAAGAAAGCCAAGTAGTTTCTTATATATAATGTCTGGTTAAGATATTAGTGACCCAGCCATTGATGGAGTCTAAGAATTTCAGTAGAGCCTTTGGCATGTCTGTGTATAAAAATAGCAAAGTTCAGCAGAATACACTCATATTTAATGTGCTTTTTTATTCTTACTAGCCATATTTATTAGTTAAAAAGGTAAAGCCTATGATAAAAATATCACCTGGGTTTTTGGTTTTTGCTCAGTTTCACTTCCGAGCAGTTCTCACAAATTTGAAATGATCCTTTTTCAACATTCCCTTCCCTCGTCTCTCATGTTGGGTTGGTATTTAGTCTCACTATGTTCAATCCTCAAGTCAATAACCTCTCACCTTGACTCCACTATAGCTATATATTGCCTGTGTCACCTAAAAAGCAAGCCAGCATCCATACAAAGTAAATGTTTTTTCAACATTTCAGTGAGGAACCCCGTTGAGTATAAATTGTCAGTACTTAAAGTTGTATGGCTGGGTTCCAGATGGGTAATATGTCAAAGACATGCACTGATTGCCTACACTTCAGAAGCATTAAGCATAATGCTAAGTTAACATAATGTTTTAATATTTACAGCTGACTGTGCCAATTCAAATCCACTTTATGACTCTCCTAATTTCTCCTCTTGAGCCTGGCTGCCACAGGGTTTTGTGAAGGAAAGAAACACAGTTATGTGATGCATTTCTGCGTTACCAAATGCTGAAGACAATATGGATTATCGTCATCTGTTAAATGTCAATATCCAATCTTTTAAAAGGATGGTGTTTCAAAGTCAAGTCAATGTAACACAGTGAATTCCAGAGTCACCAAATGCGATGCTACTGAATCAAGTCTGTTCATCTTCATAAGAAAAGGCTAAGTCAGCCACCTGACACCTTAATCTGAAATCCATCTACATTAAATTGCATAATGAAGGAGTAATGAACTTCAAATGAGCATCAAACTTTTATAGGCATCTGAGATAACAATAAATCATCAAAAAAATACAATATCTATGCCATGATTTTTTATAGAGTCTCATTCTTGGCCTGGAAAGGATTTTTAACTCCAGGTTTCTTACATTTATGGTACTCATTCAGACCAATTCATTTCTAGAAATGGAGAAACAGCCCTCGAGAAGTTAGGCAATTTGCTCAAGGTCACAATTATGTGATGGCAACACAGCGACTAGAACTCAGGTCTTGTGACATAGAGGATAGTGTTCCTGCTATGACATTGTGAACCTACAAGTCTTGTACACTGAAGGTTAAATAGTATAGCATGAATATAGAAAATTTGAGTGGGTGTAAAGGAAATTATGCTTCAGGGTTAAATATATATCCTCTCTTTCTCCTATTTTCTTTAAATGTGATATTTGATGTAAATTATATATAGCATATATAAACTATATATATTATACATTTACACATTATACATGACATGTATTATCATATAACTATAAAGTATTTTGTATGTTTAATATATATTATATATATGTTAAATGTGACACTGATATTTTATCTATGACTGAGGGAGAAAAGTATTTGCTGATGGTAGATGTCTTTAGTGTAAGGTTCTCAACCTTTTTGGTGTCCTCTGGTCATCTGGTAAAGTCTAGAGAATCTTGTTATAATAATGATGATGATGATGAATAGCCAACATTTATATAGCACCTACTATGTGCCAGGCACTATGCTAAGCACTTGACAAATATTACCATATTTGTTCCTCACAACAACCCTGGGAGGGAGTTACTAATACGATTTCCATTTTACAGACATGGAAACTGAGGCAAATAGAGGTCAAGTTTACTCAGGATCACACAGCTAAGTGTCTGAGGCTATATTTGAACTCAAGACTTTCTGATTTTCCATCTACTGTGCTACCTAACCGCCTTCTCAAAATGTTTTAAGAAGTATAAAATAATAAGACTACAAAAGAGAGCAATTATATTGAAATACAGTTATCAAAATATTTTTGAAAAACCAAGATCAAGGTTCAGGGTTAAGAATTTTGGCCTAAGCAGCAGAGGAGCTAATGAAGAAAAAAGTTCAATTTTTCTTTTTCTCCTTAAGCTCAAAGACAGCAGGAATACAAACACTGGCAAGTAACTGTTCATGAGAGAAAGTATCAGTGAGAAAGTCTGCTTTTTGTTGTTTCTAGACTAAACTTTATGTTAAACTTTTCAAGAATAAAGTTTTTGCAATATTCTTAGTTATTTTTAGTATTTGTGAAAACTATATAAAGAAGAGTCTAATTCTGTATTTTTGCCAATGTAGAACCATCATTAGAAGGCTTCCTTGGGAGCAAGGACTGTTTTTTCTATTTAAATCCACAGAATTTAGCAGTGCTTTGCATAAAATAAGCACTTAATAAGTGTTCTAATTTTTTAATTTAGCAGGTCCTCCCTTTTGATGAAAAAAAAATGTCCCAATCATAGAGGATATCCAGGGATGGAATGTCATAATTTTCTTCTGTGATACTTGAACATATTCTAGTGTTTTATCTCCCTGACGATCAAAAAAGTTCTTTCTTATCTTCAACCAAAATCATTCCTGCTTTAAATCTCTCTTCACTGAGATTTCATAATATCAGAAACAATGACTCATCATCTAATAATGAATTTTTAGCATACTTGTAGTACCAAAGAATGATTAGTGCATATGACATCAGGGGACCTGCTTTAATATTCAGGATTTGTTGCTTAACACTGGTGAAAATTTGGGTAAACTCACAACTTTCCTGGGTCTCAGTTTCTTTATGTGTAATATGATGGGATTACATCAGATGACCACTGAGCTTTCTTTCAAAGCTAAAGATATGAGCCTAGGTACTGAATTTGAGGATAATCAATATAGGGGTGCATTGTGTTATAACGTGTTATAGGTCACATCACAAATGAAGTCATACAGAAAAACTGTAATTAGTCAATATTTGTCTAAAGGATGCCACCTGAGTCATGTATGACTAGAAAATATGATATGCAAGGCACATAGAGGAAATGCTAATAAAAGGCTATTCAACATACAGCACTTCTAGCTATGCAAGAAAGGTCTCCAGTACATTGGGTTGACCTTGTGGAAGATTTGATGTAAGGCATAGGTGAAAATAAATCTCAGCAAGATAAGATGAACAGTTTGTGATCTCTGTCATTAGACAGAACATCCACATCAACAGAATTATGGTTTGATTGGAGTATCACCAAAACTTACTTTCACCCTCATAACTTAATGCTAAACTTCCCCAATCTCTTGAACCTCTTTTCCTAAGGTACCCCATCCCACACGGCTTTTGTTGTTAATTTTCTTTTGAGTACTTTAGAAATCTCACAGAAAAGGGGTGGGGAAGCAAGTTGATTGGAAATGATGCATTTGGAACAAGGCAACCCATTTTATTCTCAACATACCGGATCCTTTGCTAAGATAGATCAGAACTTCATTAAGTAGCTCTTTTTCAGTAGAAAGTAACACCATTAGCATAAGAGAGGCACCCAGGAATGTGAATTTAGATAAGCCCAAAGGGACCCAAGTCTTATCCAGAAAAAGTTGCAAGAGCAGACTTGTATTTCCCAGCTCCAATGAGGTGGAAAGAGAATAAGTTAACATACTCCTCCAAATCTCCCTTAGCATTGTTATTTTTATAATCTGACTGGGGGAAAATGCCATATGAGGCTTTATATATGTGAACACATTAGTGAGGAAACTTACAATTATTTTCATTCTCTGAAAAGGGCACTGAAAACAATAGACCGTAAAACAAAAGCCCAAGACAGAGCTAGAGAAGGCCATTATCTGGGTTTCTTTGATACTCAGCTCTTGGCTGTAACTTTTTTTTCGTATATCACTAGAACTCTCTGTTCTAAGTTAAGAAATTCTCTTCACCTGTCTCAGACAGACTTAATAATGAGCTTCTTGATTTTTGTGAAGGGAAAGCCAAATAACACAGTTCATTCCAAACACATCTTTAAACAATATTTTCAAAAGCCTTCAGCCTTGCTGCTAAGTGAACCAGTTCATACAAATGATTACTGCTGCTATCTGATAATCTTCCCTTTCATTAATCATCGGAGCAATATCTTTTGCCTATACAATCCGCTCCTCCCCCCTACACCCAAAACTTTGGTGGCCTTTGAATGCATTATCTCTCATTAGTATAGTTAGATATCTCTAGCCTTAGAGCAGGACTTGCTTATCTAAGTAGCTAGTGATATAAAGAAAACCCAGGCAGTGGCCATAAAATTTCACTTTCTGCATCACCACCTTCTTCAGGAGGCAATTCTTTCTGCCCTTGCCCCAGCTGCGTCCTCCATCAGAGTACCTTCTATTCATTCTGTATGTGTATTATTGGCTCTGAATTAGTTCTTGAGGAGCATGACTTTTTTTTGCCTCTATTTCTCTCCTAGTGCTTTGTAACATGTGTGCTACCTAGTAAGCACTTAATAAAAGCTTGTTAACTGACTGATTCAATAGCAAATTGGACTTTCTTGTTACAAGGTAGGTTCATGAAAGCCTCAGAGGCCACCTAGTCTAATTCTCTCATTTTGCAGATTAGAAAATTGAGGATGAGAAAAAAAGAAAGTGAGTTGCCCCAGGGCACACTGTGCGTGAGTGAGGGGCAGGGCTTAAATCCAGGTCTTCTAACTACAGAGCCAGTATTATTTTTGATGAACCATGTTGAGTTCCTGTTAACGGTCATGGAATCAGGTTAACTATGTGGTAGGCATGAGTTTCCCAGCTTTCAGATATCTGAACACTACTATCACTGTCATGATTTTTAAAAATCTAGGCTTTGAAAACAGCTCTGTGTTTCCAGTACTCACACAGACACAGACACATTGACACATCAACACACACACACACACACACACGGAAAAAAAAAAAACAGAATTTGAAAGACAGAAACAGCCAAGAGCAGTCAGAACCAAGGCTGTTCGTCGGGTAGGTCTACTTTGTCTTTATTCTTTTTCATCCCACCTTTTTACCTGTCACAACTTGTCACATATTCAGGAAGCAGCCCTCTTTAATCCAGTGCTTTCCAGTAGTTTGGACCCAGGATCTTTCACTACCTAGTTTATCCTTCAATGAAATTCAGCATCTAGCTGACTGACATCTTGAACTGGGTGATCGGATAGTCAAATAAGATCTAATTTTATTTTCTTTAAATTTTCTTTTTACATTTTGACTATGGATTTGCTAAAACAATTCAATATGATATAAGAAGTTCAACAATATTTACTAATCACGTACCACGGATATGGGAGGTAAGTGTGAGAGAGTTGATAGAAAGTCCAGACTGAAGTTTTGCCTCTGACACATAATGGCGGTGTGATCCAGGCAAAGTTCTTAATCTCTCTGTGTCCAGGCAGTTCTCTAACACTGAATTGAAGGATAAAGAGCTGGAGCTTCGTTAGCGGAGGAAATTTTCTCACTAGGAGTTCCCCATATAGATTCAATTGTCAAACACTGTGCTAGCTTTGGGGGTCACAGAAAAGGGTCAAAAGACTCCCCCATTAACATGAGGAGATAACATACAAACAAATGTAAACAAAAAAATACTACAACAGAATAAATATGAATTGATTAAAAGAGGGAAAGCACTGAATTAAGAGAGATTAGAGAAAGCTTCCCACAGAAGGCTTAAATGAAACCAGGGAAGTTAGTAGTCAGAGCACAGGAGAAACGGTCTCCCAGACATGGGGGATAGTCAGGGAGAATGCCCAGAGATGAGAGAGGGAATGTTCCTTGTCTTGTTTGAGGAACAGCCAGGAGGACAGGTTGTAGATCAAAGAGTAAGAGCATGTGTTGGGGAGTACAGTGTAGGGAGACTGGAAAAGTAGGAGGGAGTTAAATTATGAAGGACTTCAAATATCAGATAATTTTGTATGCATGCCATGAGGTAAAAGGGAATCACTGAAGTTTATAGAGTAGCGAGAGACGACGGTCAGGCCTGTGTTTTAGGAAAATCACTTTAGGGAATGAATGAAGAATGGATTGGAGTAGGGAGAGACTTAAGGCAGGCAGACCCACCAGCAAGCTATTACAATTATTCCAGGGATGAGGTAATAAAGCCCCATGCCAGAGTGGTGGCAGTGTCAGAGGAGAGAAGGGGACATATACAAGATATGAAATTAAAGGCTCACTGTTGCCTTCACCTTTCCTCACCCTCCATCCATGCTTCCTGCCCTTAAGAAGATTATTTTGGCAGCTATATAGTTGTGGCACAGTGGATAAAGTGCTGGACCCAGAGTAAGAGAGACCTGAGTTCAAATCAGGCCTCAGATACTTATTAGCTATATAACTATAGATAAATCACTGAATTTTAAGTCTCAGTTTCTTCACCTTTAAAATGGAGATAATAATCTCCATGGTTGTTTTGACAATAAAAGTAAGATGATATTTACAAAGCACTTTGCACATCTCAGAGCACTTTGCACATCTCAGAGCGCTTTACAAATAATAATTTTTCTTGCTATTGTTAAACAAAGAATTGGTGAGGATAGTATTTGATGGCAGACAGGACAATTATGAGGCTATTTTAATAGCCCAGTTGAGAGGTGATGAGGTCTAGGGCCAGAGTGCTGAGGATGTGAACTATACCTCTTCCCCCTATTTTGGCTACCATTGGGAATCACAAGCCATGTAAAAGTGTAGGGCCACATCCTTCCTATCACAGTACAATGGTAGCTGGTCCCACCCTCTGACTGGTAAAAGATATCTGACAACGTCAAACACACACTCAGTACACAATACAAATTTTACACGTCAGAGTGCTCTTACATTCTGTGGGATCCATAAATGATGATGAGACATGAGCATATACGCCATGTTTCATTTTTCCTAATGAGTTAGAGGAAGCACGAAGGGCCAAGTTTTCTAGAACGTTATTTCAGGTCATCTAAGTCCTCACCTTACATCATCATTATCATGAATATGTTATGTGAACCAGGACCTCTGATTCAAAATTCCAGTGCTTTCCACTACTTCACACTATGTCACAGGGGCATAGCTATTGGCAGAATTCTTTCTCAGAAAAATAAATCTCTGATTGCTCTGGAACTCCGCTTTCTCAATCCTGGTTCAAATATAATAGAAAGTTAGCTCTCTGAGGGCAGGAAGTTTTTTATTTGGTCTTTTTGTCTCCTGCACTTTGCACAAAGCTTTGAACACAGTAGGTCATTTCATAAATGTTGAATTAATTTGACTTGGTTCCAGTTGGGAGAAGAATTATACAGGGGCATTTCTATCACCATCCCTAACTTCCCCATCAGAACTATGGAATTGGGTGAGAAGAATAACTATAGGATATTTTTTAAAAGAAAGTTCTCTGTACAGGACACAGTTTTGTACAAGGATAGCTCTTACTACTGAAAAAACGTGTTTTTTTTAGTTAGATGATATATGTAAATATCTCCATGGGTAAACTACAAGCACATTAAATAAAAAATAAATACATGTCAGTGAGAATTTAGTCCACTAATAGTGGTCTCTCATGTTAACAGATCTGGGTCACTGAAAGATAACCTTCATTTTGTGCATTTAATACTGATGCAGAATCATTTTTATACAAATAATGGGTTGGCATTTTATAAAGGTTAAACTCCTCAGCTTTCAAAAATAGAAAAGTATAGCATTTACTCAGGTAAACAGTGTCAATGCATAGCCTCCTACTCATTTAAATTTTGTCCTTAAAGATGGGTTAACCAAAACCTGAGGATGAAGTCCCAAGATTTTTTTTGAAGAATATTATCACTTCCTGTAAAAGCTAATTCCTGTCTTACACTTTCACAAGGTACTTGATCTCAAGCGGCTGCCACGAAGAGATAACACTTGATAAATGAATGTGCTGAGCAGCTGAAAGCTCAGTGGATATCATTACTTGTGCTATTTCCCTTAATTCACAAAAAACTTGTAGAAAAAGAAAAGATGCGTTCTTATCATTCACAACGTGCATAGATGGTTTCAAACTCCTGATCAAGTCATGCCTGATGTTTCTATGTAGCGGTATTTAGACAAGCTCTTTAGCCTAAAGGACTAACATTCTAGTGGCGTCCTACATTGAAGTTTGAGTTTTTAATTTTAATTGATGAAAAAAGTATGCCCTATTTGTCTATCTTGCTGAAATGCTAAGAGTTCAGAATCCCAATTTTACCTCACTGAGAAATGTCACTAAGGTATCTAGAAATATGCAAAATTCCAACCTGGGGAAAATTTGAACTGAAGTTTAAATTTCCCAGATTTATCAGAAAAAGACTGAGTATTCAACAGCTAAAGGAAGCAAGGATGTTAGTATAGAGGAAAGAGATTTGGTACTATCAAGTGCTCAACTGTACCTCAACTGTACCTTAGGCAAACTTATGGAACAAATTAACTCCAATAATTTTGCTCTCTCATATTTCCATTTCTTTCCCTTCTCAATGTGATACTCAATCTCTTTCCGGCAGAAAACTCTACTCTCTTCAAGCTTTCTTTCTTCTTTCTATATCAAAACTTATTCCACAGAGAGGATCTGATAAAACTCATTCCTAGGTAGACATAAAAATGACTGACCAACTTAAAGGGTGATGGTGGTGGGCTGGGGTGAGGCTACAGGGGGTGGGGGTGTTAGTGGGGAAGATTTCCCCATTTTAACCAGGTTTGAAACCTAAGGAAAAAAACTGTAAGAATGACATCAGTAAGCCATATTAAGGGATCTGTGGTTGGAAAGAGGGAGACACTACTTAGCATTCTTGTTATGCCTGATTACTCTGAAGAAGTATGGTTATAATCTCATTTAATTTTGATTCTGGCAAAATTGTAGAGCATAAAAAGCACTACATTTTGAGTCAGAAAAATTTCGGTTCATATCATTGTTCACTTTCCTACTTGACCTGTGGGACCTTCAGCAAGTCATTTCATTTCTCTAGGCTTTAGTTTTCTTTTCTATAAAATGAAGGCTTCAGATTAGATTCAGAAAGGATTTATTAAGTTTCTGCTGGGTACCAGGCAGTGTACTAGGCAATGGAGATTGTAAAGTTTTGAAATAAGCCAAGCAAATGAAAGAAAATGCATCTTTTTTAAAGATAAAGAAATTTGTAAACTGGGATCACCCATGTATGCAGAACACAATGGATTTCCCAAACTACAGACCTACGAATATTTGTTTAAGAACTTTAGAAGGAGAAGACATGAGGAAGCAACGTGTGGTCATATGATGCCAGCTGCCCTTGGCAGTCTGAACAAAGAAAACTGCTTCATTTTGTCTGTTTTATCCTTCATGCCATGAATCCTAACAGAAGGGGTAAGAATATTAGGGGCCACCAGGCTCACACTGGTTTTGTTTACAAGGAAAGAATCCAAGGTGGGGGCTTAAAGATTCCAGGCTCAAGGTGTGACTCTTAAGGGTAGGAATGTGATGACATTCCTGGAATTTTAACATTGCTAGGATGACTAAGAAGTTGTAGGAGTCCATAACACATTTGGAATTAATTTCTATCATTATATTAACAATTTTATTAATTTTTTTGCCAAGATATATAGACTAAAACAAAACAATTCCTATCTTTGATTATGAGGATGGAGTGGGACACTATATGCATGGAAAATACAAAATATAGACAAAGAAATACACACACACACACACACGTACGCACAGGGGCACGCATACAAAGAAAACACCCTAAAAAGTGTAGATGAGAAGGAAATACATTCTGGGAAAGAGGTTCAACTAGTATAAGACAAAGTGAGGAGATGGGGAAGGTGGGGGAGAAATATTTTGAGTGAGAAATAACAGCAAAAGAAGTCAATCTGGCTGGATTAAGAATGAATGTAGAAGGGTGATGACTGGAAAGTAGGTTAGACATGTTGTTCAGTCATGTCCCGCTCTCTGAGATCTCATTTGGGGCTTTCTTGGCAGAGATACTGGAATGTTTTGCCATTTCCTTCACCAGCTCATTTTATAGATTAGGACACTGAGGCAAACAGAGCTATGTTACTTGCCCAGGGTCACACAGGCAAGTAAGTGTCTGATACTCAATTTGAGCTCAAGAAGATGAGTCTTTTCCACTGTAGGTCTAAGCTCTATCCATTGCATTGCCTAGACTATCACACTACCAGATTGTGACTAGGAAGGGAGAGGTATACAAAGCTGAAAGATTTCATATTTTATCCTAGAGGCAAGAGGGAGCCATTAGCATTTCTTCAATAAGGTTCTCAGAATTCTTGTTCTTTTTCCTGGGGCTGAATCAAAATTGAACTTTGTGCTATACCTTAGTATTAGTATCAGCAGTAAGCAAATTAAAACTGTAAAGGAGATTGTAGGAAGCCGGGTTCATCCATTAGAGATCAAACTGCTTAACAATCTTAACACCTTATTTGGTTACATACAGAATGAAAGTACCCATTAGGTGAGTCATCTAAGGAAGTTCAGCAAGAGTCACATCCTAACATGCTGTCAGCAGTCAGTTTCAGATACTATGTGTAATGGAAAGTAGCAAATGCTCATTTCTATAATTCAGACTTGCCACTAATTTTGAATGTTCTTTCCTAGTCCCTTAAAATTTGCCAATGCAGTAAAAGAATTTAAAAGAATACAGTGAGGTGGAGAAAAAGGTACTGTGATATTCAAACAAATTTAAATTCACTACAGAGTTTGACCATACTTTTGTCACAGGTCAATTGAGTTGGTGCTGGAAGACACTTCCTGCAAGTGTCTTATCATGAGGGAAACCAAAACAGGGTATTCCTGAGATATTTGGTTTGGTCAGGGAGAGAATGTGATTAATCAAATATTTTTGTTTCAAGTCAGTTAGCAAAGACCCCATACGCGAACTGTTAATTTTCAGAGAACTGAATTATAAATGAATATACTGAACACAGACATTATAGTAATGTGATTTAATCTTCCCCTGATGACTTGGAAGGCATTCTGATTCAAGAGCATATTCTTGAACTTTTTGTTACTATTCTATGTGTACAGAAGTACAGGTTACTAGAGAACTTTATTAATACAATGGTAGGTAAATGGAAATTTTATTAGCTCAAAATCTTGGAATTTCTCTAGGTCTGGAGATCACATTTTTTAATCCTAGCTATGCTACTGACTACCTGTATGACCTTAGGTAAAATGCTTCATGTCTCTGGATCTCATGTTTCTGCAAAATGAAAGAGACAAGGGATGGAGCAATGCCTGGTCCTGTGTCTGATCCATTCCACTGACAAAGGAGAAATGCTTAGCGCCCTACTTTAAGTGTTCCCCAGTCTTTTCTTGACTCTCTTCATCTCTGCTTCCTACTACTTTTTTGTCCATACTTCTAGCTTTACCCTTTGATCTTCTGCTGTCATTATTCTAATTTTAAGCTTTTGGCAAGTAGTTTCTAGGTTACTTTAGCCACCTCTTAAGTGATCGCCTTACCTCTAGTCTTTCCCGATTTAAATCCTCCCTAAACATAACAGACAAACGAAATTACCTTATATATTGTTTTTATAATGATATTCTCAGGTTTAAGTATTTCAAGTACATATTTGCTGCCTACTAGAAAGAAATTCAAACTCTTTCAAGGTCTTCCTTAATCTGATTCTAACCAATTCATTTGGCTTTCCCTCAGATCCATCCCCAATGTGATTAGGCTAGTCAGGTTATCAACATAATTATAACTCTTACTATTAACAATCGCAACTGACCTGTATCACATTGGTGCTTAAAATTTATAAATATACAGCAGCATCACTCACAATTTTGATGTAAGGTAAGTACTATAGATATTATTATCTTCATTTAACATAAGAGGTAAGTAACGCCGAGGGATTACGTCACTTTCCCATGGTCACGTAGCTAGCGTCAGAGACTACCTTTAAATGCTTTCAAGATGGTCATTAGCCGTTTTACCATATAGCTCCTCAACTGGTCTCCTCTTAAATTCCATCTATTAATTCATTTGCAACTATTCCAGCCCACAGTGGATGCTACTTCCACCTCTACATCACATATATTCTCCACACAGCTCATTTTAACACTCAGTGATACCCTCTCTTGTATTGGAATACCACATGTTACATGCTTGTCCATATATACTGCTTCCCCACTAATTGTAAGCAACTTGATTGAAGGAGTCTTCCCCTTTTTTCTTGTGACTTCCAACGGTGCTGATTAGTAAGTTAGAGCCTATCAACTGTGTGAGATGGATGAATTAATTCAATTATTATACATTTTTCTTGTAAAAGTGCAACTTTTGGAACATAAAGTCACTATATTTCATTATAAAGTAAGTTACACTGAATATCCACTTTCAGAAAATATATATTTTGACTTTATTGAACTTGTAATCCAGCAGAGACTCTAACAGAGAAACTTTCTACCTAACCCATGAAAATGATTTGAAATACTTGGAGAGTGGTATACGAACACATATAAACATGTTACAAAATGAGCAAATATGCTAAGAGGATACACAGCAAATCAGATTTGGTTTACAGAATCATAACTTCAGAGTTGGGATGACCCTATGTAGTCACCCTATGTGACCCTATGTAATCTGATCCATCTTACTTTACAGCAAAAGAAATGGAGGCTTAAAAAAGATTAAATGACCTGTCCAAGGCAATACAGGAAATTAACTGCAGAGGTGGGATTCAAAATGTGGTCCTTTGTCCCCTAATCTATTGCTCTTTCCATGGTACCATACAAAATGACCCCCTGCAGAAGCTGAATTTTGAGAAGAGTGTTGATATAAGGGAAGGTTTGGGAACTGTAGAATGTGAAGAGACTGAGACCTTATAATGGCTCACAAGTAGGATGATAAACCAATTTATTTGCCAGATATGTAAAGTGAGTTGCATTACTAGTTATTAAAATGTTTCAGTTAATTCCCCGTAATTTAGTAAAAAAAAAAAAAAAGTTTCTGATGTGGCCCAAAGATATGCTATTCATTTTCCCATACTAGGGAAATAAAATGATTTCTGAAGTTTGTATGACAAGTCAGAGTACATATAAAAAAGAGGATTTTTATTTTTTGTTCCAGCTCATCCCCAGAGTATATAGTTCCCCAATATTTCAATCATTCATTCAGGTCAAGGGCATCCTAAATTTATGATTAACTGGAGAAAATGTGAGATACATCCTTTAGATAGTATATAAAGGATGTACCGATGTTAGCAGTACATCTTTATCTGCCTTTTTCCTCTAAGAAAAATGGCTAATTATGTAGCATGCAAAATTTGAATTTTAGGCATGGAATTTTTAGCACAAAATTTAAAGATGCTACTACATTTCTCCAGACTCATCCTTCCAATAGAGTAATGACCACACTCAAATTTGATAGTAATAAAGCTCTAAAACATTTTCTGAGAAAATTAAGAAAAGTTTTCAATCCAGGGAGAGTTTGGGAGATATTTAGGATAAAGTGTCAGATCTTTTCTGACTTGGAGGAAGTCCTCTTTAAACACAGGGTCCTTAAAAAATCTTCTTGATCTATCTGCACTGATGTCTATTTTCTATTGACACACAAAAGAAAGTGTTATTAATGTCATGAAAAAGATTCCATGAAGGCAGGGAACTATGAGGCATGTTATGTATGTAAAACAAACCTTGCTATAAGTTTCCAAAAGTCAACAGAGTCATCTCTACTCAGTTTACAAGTTTATTATTAAGTTTACAAGTTTATATTAAGGGGAGAAAGACACAATACCTCATTCTCTTTAGGAAAACTGTTCTTGCTTGTTTTTTCAAATATTTAAAAGTATTATTCATTGACATTTTCAAGCAGTTCTCCCCAAAAGACATCTAACACACATGATCTTATGCACTATTCTAAAAGGGCAATGATATACACAGAAAAGATCAAATATTTAGAAGGTCTAAGCTCTGAAGTCCTCCATTTAGGATTCACTTTACATTCAATCAAAAATAACTATTCCAAAGTAAAAATACTCAGAGTATAATTTTAGATAAATGGATTCAACTCCACATTCACGCAAATTACATCAGTGGTTTTTCCCAGTAAATCAAAACTATATGTGTGATAAAAAGCTGATACTGTTGAACCACCAGAAATTACCATAAACCATTAACGATGATTTATCAATTTTCATTCTTTCTTAATGTTCCAAACCTCCCCATTCCTCATGGATTATGCCACTATCAAGAATATTCCTTCAATATGCACAAGTCACACTTGAAACAGATGCATGCACTCAGAAATATTAACAAGGAAATGTGAACCTGGAGAGGATCTAAACTTAGATATTATGTTTAACGAAAATGAGCCCCATGAGGAAAAGCTAGAGGGACTGGGTTTATTTTAATTTAACAAAGAGGAATCTAAAAAGAGAATTAATAATATTCTAAGTGTATGTGAATGGATATCATATGAATAACAGGGAGCAGAAATGTTTTCTTTCTGTTGAGCAGAGAGGAACTAAGCTAATATTGGAGCTGGAAGGATGTGGGTTAGACTTTTGGATTTTTTGAGGTCTATTTTTCTGTGACTCCTTCAGCAAGCAACAAGAGTGATACCAAATGCATAGAAAAGAAACTGTTCACCACTTTGTGTTCCATAAGACTTTTTTATTTATTAAAAAGAGCTTGCATGAATTAAAATAATAGTAGATAAGGGACATTAGAAAGGAAGTTTTATGATGTAAGATGTTGCTGGAAGCCACATTAACCCAGATGATCAAGTATATAACTTGTGCAACTATGTACTTTTCAGCTCAAATATTTGTATTTTAAGTAATTTTAGCCGTCGCTGAAAGCATCAACATCAGCAATCATCAAGACAGAAAGGTGAACAAGACCAGTGAAAGACAGATGTTTTGTGGGTAGCACTGGTTTCAGTAATGAAATATGAAGTGCTTAAAAACATCAACTTTCTGTACCACGCAAGGTTTTATCATATTCATTTTTTGTTTATGTATTCCTTAAGCCTAGTCAGCCTGTCAATAAACATTTAGTAAGTACCTGTTACATACCAGGCACTACGCGAAGTTTCAGGGATGCAAAAAGCCAACTTGGTAACTAGAACAAAGCTGACCCTTATAGTACATATCTGTTAGATTGGAAACAAGTGGAAAAAACCAGTCTGAATGCCTTTTCCTTCCTGGAAGCAAGAAGATGGAAGAGGGGCCCTCTAGTCTTCTAAGATCAGCTATTCTCTACCTCTACGACTCTGGGCTTAAAAAATACTCACAATCACCGATACAGGCAAATGCCTATAACTACACAACCATGACCACGGTCACAGATTCATAGATTCAGAGTTGGAAGGGAACAACCAATTTAGATAGTCTTTTACAAAAGCAATTCATACTTTAAATGACCAAATATCATTATTATCTTTACTAGTAATCTATTTCACCAGGAAAGAATAGTCTAATAAACATTTTTAAGAGATATGAAATTGATCCTTTTCATATTAGATAAGAATGAGGGAGTGATTTCTTAATAGTTGGGTTTGAGAAGGTTTTTTTGTTAAGAATATTAGAAACATTGAAGGCTTGGGGAGGATCAATAAAATTTCAACAAATGCTCCTGGATTTAGGAGAAGTTATTCCTAAATTTTCTTGGAGAAGATAATCCATGCTACTTTTAAGAATGAAGAAAGGCTAGTACACTGACGTGTGGGGAAAAAATGAACTGGAAAAATGACTCGTGACTTCTTCTTGGATTTCCCCATCAGAATTTGGTCTGGTGCATTTTCTGGATTTTTTTTTTTTTGGATGAGATTTGTATTTGTGGTGGCTGGGGAAACTCACTGCATGTCTCCCCATTACTCTATCATTATGGCTCAGGATAGAATGATGGAAAGAATTCTTGAGCTGGAATCAAGGAATCTGAATCCGAAAAGTGATCTCTGCCACTTACCCCCTCTGTAACCTTGGGGAAATCACTTAACCTCCCTCAGGCTAGGTTTCCTCCTCTGGGAAATGGGAAATCTGAATAAGATAAGGTTCCTACATGCTCTGAATGTAGTTATCTATGATCCAACATTAAGGGCTGCTAAAACTAGTGTCCTTCATTGAAAGAAGATGTTACCTATGTAACTCAGTGGCATCACTTAAAATACAATTGATTCTCACTTTGAAAATGGATGGTGAATTATTCTGCTTTTTAGTTAGGAGGACTGACTTTATAACTTCTTAAAGACAACTCTGAGCTGAAGGCTCTGTGATTGAATACGTAATGGCAAATACTCTAAGATGAAAACTATCTCATGATGTGTGCATGCAGAGTGATCAGCCATGCATAAACCTCCATATTTTGTTCATGAAACTAAATACATACTGATTTCTTTGAAAAGAACTAAAGTAGAAGACAAAGCAATCCTGGCACTACTGTATTAAATTTAGTATATGCAGAAAGAAACAAGCTGTATGTAAGAGAGATTTTGGATTTTATGTATAATCCTCTTTTTCTATCCTTTGTATATGGAAATAATGCATTTTGGTCACTGGTTAAGTTCAAATATGATTTTTAGAAGGAAAAGGAATTAAAGAGTTAATGTATTCTTGTAGCTGTAATTTTAAATAACACTTTTAAATGCCTTTTAATTATGCAAATCAAGGTGGCACTAGGGAAAATACACTAATCACAATTTCTAAAAAGAAGGAAACAGAATGTATATACACATGCAAGCACAATGGGATTTTAATGCTTATTAACTGTAAAATAAAAACCTTACTACAGTAGTAATGCAAAATCCATTTTGTTCTAAATATTTTTTGATTAAAAGATCCTTAAGTGAAAAGTAATGTGCAGTCACATAATTATAGTCAACATTCCTCTTCCATGTGATTGTGGAGATGGTTCCACATATTAAGAAGGAATCTGAAGTAACTCCAGTGAATACTCCTGGTTGTCTATTGGATCTTTGACTATAATTTATAAAACAAAAATAGCCTTCAAATTTCAGCAGCTGCAAATGAATCCAAAGGTTTGAATTCAAAATGGCATTCAATAAAATAAGAGCCCATCCAAATTATTTAAATAAATTGGAAGGATAAACCAGCTTGCATTTCTTGCTATAATCAGGACCGTCTTCTCTTCCTTCTCTATACTTTGTTCCTCAGTGATCTCAACAAGTTCCCATGAGTTTAATCATTATCTTTCTGCAGCTTACTTCTTTATCTATATATCTAAGCCCTAATATAGCTCTTGAATTTGAGCCACACATCTACATTTGGGTGTCCTATAGGCATCTTAGACTAAACATATCCAAAATGGAAACTCCCTTTCCCCCTCCCCCACCTCAGAACATATCACTTCTTTGAAGTGACCTATTTCTATTAGGGATCTTTCCTGACCTGAGTCATCCTTAACTTTTACCTCTCTGTCATATGACTTCTTCAGTGAACTTCCCACTCTTATTGTATACTCTATCCCACTCTCTGTATAGACAAAGCCTCTATGCAGTCATCTTAATGGATATCAGGCCACTGGACCCAGATGGCTCTGGAGGAGAAAGTGAGGTTAGTGACCTGGTACAGCCCTCCCTCACTCAAATCCAAGTCAACTGCAAGTCATGACATCATTCCCTGATATCATGGTTCTCTTTGAAAAGAAAGGACAAACACAACAACTCCCTGCCTGGATAAATCTTATAACTTCCCAATTTATCTTCCTGCTTCTAGTTTCTCCCTTCTCTAATTCATTCTGCACACAACTGTCAGCTTGATATTTCTAAGACACATTTGTCCATGCATTCTCCTAATCAAAAATTTTTCAGTGTTTCTCAATTGCCTATAGAATAAAAAATTGAAAATACTCAGGTGATCATTTAACATTTCTATACTCTGGAGCTCATCTGCTTTGCTAGCCTTACTTCCCTTTCCCAGAGGTAGCAGGTGGAAAGTGGACAGAGTGTTGGGCCTGGAATCAGGAAGACCTGAGTTCAAATCCAGTCTCAGATGCTTATTAGTTAAGTGACCCTAGGCAAAGTCATTTAACCACTATTTTTTTCAGTTTTCTCAAGCATAAAATAAGTATCTAATAATAGCATCTACCTCACAGGATTGTTGTAAATATAAAATGTGATAATAGTTATCAGAAAAAAAGCTCTTAGTGAAGTAACTGGAACATAGTAGGTGCTACATAAATGTGTATTACCTTCCCTTCACTTCCCTGCATTCTCAATTCTTGTCCCACTGGCCTAGTAACTATTCTCCATACACAACTAACCATCACCACCTATCAACCTCTCTGCCTCTGCGCAAAATGTAACCCACATCAAAATACAGTCCCTCCTTTTACCCCTTAGAATCTTTATATTTGATTATACACTAGGATCAGGTTGGATTTATTAAAAAAAAGTTGGTTTAAGAAAAACTATAAACACGGCAAACTATCAAAACAATAATAATTACATGATAATATAAATAAGTTCTGACAAAACTTTTAAAAAAATACAGCAACCTTTTCTTTAAAAAACATTAAAAAGCACAGGAATAAATAAATATGGCAAATAGTAACTGACTACTTGTAATGGAGAAATGTTAATGTCCTTGCAAATAAGAATAATGACAAAGCAAGGATGTTAATTATTATGACTGATATTTGATATAATGTGAGAAATGCTAACTATAACAATAAGAAAAAAATCGAGGGACTAAGAATAGGTTAAAAAAAAAAGAAAGAACTTCATTTAGACTATGTGATAGAGTACTTAAAGAATTAGAGGATTTTGGTTCTTTAAGAATTATAGATTTAGAGCTACAAGAGACCTTAGATATACGAGCTCAGCCCCTTCATTTTATAGGTATGGACACTGAGGCACAAAATGGATAACTGGGTCACTCCAGAGTCACTCACCTGCCTTGTGGGAGGCAAGATGTTATCCTAGGTTTTTCTGCTTTTGTATCTCTCTAACACATGAAAGTTCTTTCCTCATCCTAGATACTTAATAAGTGCTTGTTGTTTAACTGATTTTTTTTTCTTTTTTCCTCAATAGTTTCTTCCTTGGTGTCTCTCAGCATACAGATCCTTTTTGATCATATATTCAGCCTAAATACTTCATCCTGCAAGCTTACCATATTTTCTCTTGGTCTATCACAAATAAGACATGGCCTGATATGAATGAATAGTTGCATACTCTCCCATCACACAATATTTTAGATAGTATCTTTCATTTTTGTTTTTTATTTAATTAAAATTTGAGTTTGATCTTCTATCCACCACCTTTCTCCCACATTAAGCAAACAAGAAAAGCAAAATCTGTTATAAGTAGGGTGATTCTTGTAAAATAAATATTTTGGATAGAATCTTAAGAATAAGTGGGATCAGCCCTCATTTCTCAAATATAAAGAGAACCAAGTCATATTTATAGGAGTATGTCATTCCCCAACTGATATATGGTCAAAGGATATGGAATAGGAACTTTTCAGAAAGAGAAATTAAAGCTACCTACAGTCATATATTTTCTAAATTACTATCAATGAGATAAATGCAAATTAAAACAGCTCTGAGGGACTACTTTACATCTATTAGATTGGTTAATATGACAGAAAAAGAAAATGGCAAATGTAGGGATGATAATGCACTGAGGGTGGAGTTGTGAACTGATTCAACTATTCTGGAGAGCAATTTGAAATTATGGCCAAAGAGCTATAAAATCGCATACACTTTGACCCAGCAATACCACTACTATGTCTGTATCTCAAAGAGATCAAAAAAAAGGAAAAGGACTTATATGTACAAAAATATTGATGATAGCTCTTTTTGTAGTGGCAAAAAATTGAAAATTGAGGAGATGTCCATCAATCATGGAATGGCTGAACAAGTTGTGGTATGTGATTGTGATGGAATACAATAAGAAATTGGCAGAATGCTTTCAGAACAATCTGAGACGAGTTACAGGAACTGATCAAAGTGTGGTGAACAGAACAAGGAGAACACTGTACACAGTAACAGCAATACTATATTATGATCAATCATGAATGACTTAGCTATATTCAGCAATACAATGATCCAAGATAATTCTGAAAGACCTATGATGAAAAATACTCTTAATCTCCAGTAAAAGAACTGATGGGATTTGAATGCAGATTGAAGGATGTTCTTTCTATTTTATCCATTTTTCTTTTTTGTCTGTGTTCTTTTTTGCAGCATGGCTAATATGGAAGTGTTTTCCATGACTTCACATGTATAATCAATATAAAATTGCCTTCATTCTCCATGAGGGGGAAGGGAGAGGGAGGAAGAGATCTTGTAACTAAAAATTTAAAAAAGCTGAAAATTTTTACATCTAATTGAGAAAAGATAAAATAAAAATGAAATGTTGAAAAAGAACCAATGGGTTCTATTCACTTTTCTAGCATTTTCTTATAAGGCTAAAGTTGTAGAGATAATATCCACTATAATTTCAAAACACAAATAAATTTCCAAATGAATAATAAATCTTACTTTATCTCATTATTCCTGCGTCAAGGGAATATAATCACCTAAGTACTCTATCAGTGGGTATTCTAGAGTCAGCTTTAACAGACTCATGAAAGTCAATTGTTCAATTTTCACTGTAGCCATTTACATTTCAGAAATCAAGAAATGTTACAAATTTGGGCTGTATTTTTAAATGTGGATTAACTTAAGAAAGCAATGGAGAAAATTTTTTGATAATGTAGGTTAAACTTAAAAGTGTTTGATGCATACTTTAAAATTTTTTGGTGGTCTGGTTGCTAAACATTTGCCAGTATGCCTTTACCCATTACCACAGAAAAGGAGACATTTTCCAGGAACTGCCAATTCCTGAAACAGTCTAAGCACCTTGGACAGTAACCATCATTCCTCAATCAACTTACTTAGACTGCAGGCTAAAGTCTCTATGCTGTTTTTCACTGTCAATAGACAGGGTCCAATGTCAGCCAAAGGAAAGCAAAAACAAGTCAATTATTCAGGCATGGAAGGGGATTACAATGAATCACGTCATCGCAGAGCCATGCTATAGAAGTATTAATGTAATCATAGAAATGTTAGCATATTCAAGCTCATGAAGATAAGATTACATGCCCAAGGTCAAAGAGGTAGTAGTGACAACAACTTTGGATTTTGTGTTCCCTCAACCACACCAAACCACACCCTTCCAGTTTTTATTCCCCCATACCCTGACAGAAGCATACCAATTTCTCAGGTCTGAAATAAGAGTACAATGCAGTAGTTGTGAAACATAAGAATGGGGATATAAGACAGAAAAAAACAAAAGTTTTATGCCCCGTGAGGTTCCTATGGTTTAATCCTGATCTTAAGTGCCCAAAATAAGACATTAAGTCTTGGATTCAACTCAATTTTAACTCTCTTTGGGGAAATGTGACTAGCAATGATGCTGAATTATAATCTTTCAGGATATACTTCTTAAACCTTCAATTAAGAATGCAGGATTAGGTCTGTCCTGAAATTCCACAGTTATACCTCCACAAGATTCTTTGTACTAGACCCTAAAGAACTCTATCAGAAATCTAGATAGAACTCTCCCATTCCCCTTTCACAGTTCTATGCATAAAAGGCTCTTCCTAATCTGAACCACAAAGTTACCTCTCACAATTTGGGTTTCAGATCTTTTGCTATATCACCTCCTTTCTGAGAGCCTAAAAAAATCTGTCCCCTTTTATTTGTTCACCTAATACTTATTACTGTTGCTAACTAAACCTGTCCATCTAGACTATGACAAAACTATATTCTTACAGATGCCTTGAGATGCCTGGTTCAGGTTCATACTTTCTAGGCTTCTCAGGTCCCTCCTATCATCAGTCTAGCTTCTCTCACTTTGGATCTAGAATGGTGTCTTCTGATAAGTGAAACCTCTCTTGTTCTGAATATGCACTCTGCTCTTGGGATTATAGTCTAGATCTGGCTACACATAGTTAATAGACAAATCCTGGGACTAATGGATATCTAACACCTTTCTGTGATTCAATGATTTCCCTATTTCAACAAAAATCCTTACCTATTCTTGGGATACTTTTCCCCAGTGTATAGCTCACAAACTACATTTTTTAAAATGTATGAGGTATTTCTTGGACAAGCTGAGACTTCAGTTGGTCTCTGAAACGTAGTTAGCAATTAGATTCAAGATCCCAGGTGGGTCAAATGGTAAAGGGGCCTGGAAAAAGGCTGTTCAAAGGGTGTTTTAGCTTTTCTACCAAAGTAGGAGATGAGGACGATTAAAACCAGGAAAGTGCTGACATGAGATACAGATTGAAGTGGAACTAATATTAAAAGTGAAAACTGAGATAAAATTATCTGTTGATTGATTAACCAGAAATCAGGCAGAGTAACTGGAATTTCCATGAGGAATTACAAGATTCAGAGTTGATGAGTTAGGTTTGTAAAGTCTTTTCCTATTCCCCGTTTCCATGATGTTGTCATGGTTTAATAGCTTGGGTAGGCCAAAATAGCTGCTTTACATATTCTGTCCTCAAGGAAATCAGTGTACTACCCCAACCCTTCCCCCAGTCTCTATCAATTTAGCAAAACACCAAGTGGATGAGGTTTACACAATCACAGTCCAATAGTTATCAGTGGGCTAAAAACAACTTTGCTGCCCAAGGTTTACTATCTTATAGCTACAATTCATGACTCTTGTGCAGGCATGGCTAAGTCTGTACTGATATATGTAACACACATCATTTCAGAGAATTTCTAGTGCAAAGAGTTGATGTCTTTGGTTTCTTTCACTAACCATCCCCAGCTTTCCCCAGAGATAGAACAATCAGATCTTGGGTCTTGGAGCAAAATTAAATGAAAACATTGGTAATCTGTCACAATAAGGCTGCCTAGACTGTCTGAATGAAATAAATGAAAATGTTTTGTGCTTTTATAGCTTTACAGAAACTTGGTCATTGAAGCAACATCTTTTCCTTTATGTTTTAAAGGTGGTAGAATATCAGACCTCTTTTCTTCTTTTCTCAGGGTGAAAATTACAGTAATACTACTACTTGATGTTTGTACAGTAATTTTCTCCAAGGAGAGCCAAGCATTCTACACTGACATTATCCAGCTAATACTTAGTATCCTCGAAGTAGGATTAATAGGAGGTATAGCCCTCTTTCAGAAAACTTGACTCTTCCCTCTCTTTCACTCTCCCATAACCAATCAATTTTGAATATCAATTCTGCCTCTATAACACTTCTCAGATCTGTCTCCACATGTACTTACATAGTTCATCTCATCATCTTTAGGTGATGCAGTGGATAAAATGCTGTACCTGGAGTCAGAAAGACCTGAGTTCAAAATCTAGTCTCAGACATTTACTAGTTGTGTGACCCTTGGCAAATTACTTAATCTCACACAGTCTCACTTTCCGCATCTGTAAAATAGGGATAATAACAGCAGCTATCTCACAGGATTTTGTAGAAAGAAAATTAGACAACTTTTGTAAAGTACTCTGTAAACTTCAAAGTACTGTGTAAATGCTATTATTGTTATTACTTAATTTTTTTCAATTAATAATCATTTATTTTCTTTCCTTCTCCTCTGCTACCCTGAGAAAAAAAAGAAAAACAAAATGCTAGTAACTAAATAAAGCACAGTCAATCCAAACAAACTCCTGCATTGGTCATGTTCAAAATTGTATGTCTTATCCTGCATATTTATGTATCCTATCACCTAAGTGTCAGGTGATGGGCGTCAGCCTTCTCCTTTAGTCCTCTGGAATCATGTCTATCATTGTATTGACTAAAATTCTTAAGTTACTCAAAGGGATTAACTTTGGGGATGTTGTTGTTATAGCATACATTGTTCATGTGGTTCTAACAGTCTCTTGTTCAATAATCCTGCTACCAACTTCATCAACACAGCTTTCCCATGGTTGTCAAAATAAGCCTTTTGAGAGAGTCTTGAGCATGCCGCTGTCCCTCTTCCCCCCTCCTCCCCACCTCCAAACAAAATCTTTACTGGTCTTCTACTGCCTCTATGGTACAAGACAATTCTCATACCCTAGCCCTTAAAGCCCTCCACCATCTGGCTCTATGTCACCTTCCCAATCTTATTTCACTTTCCATCTTATACTCTCTGTTCATGCCAAACTAGACTACTTAATTTTCTCTGATTTCAACATTCCATTTTCTTCCTCTGCACATTCATCTATGCAAATTACCCCATAGCCCTCATCTCCAACTTCAGAATCCTTAGGCTACTTCAAGCCTCAGTTCTGCCAATTCTAACATTCTCAGATGTTTTTGCTTTAAATATGATATGTGTTCTTTAAACCTCAAATATTGCTAGGACTTTTTCCTTGATCATCCCATTGGCATTCTTCCTACACATTATGGATTAGATTTATATGCATTAATGTTGTGGCCCCCCATACAATCTAGATCCATTTCAACTTTTGTGTGCCTTGGACCTAGCACAGAAAGCACTTACATAAAGTAGGCATTTAGTAAATATTTATTGAATTTCATCAAAATTAGAAGGGATAATTATTTGCATATTACATTATAAAAGTATTCATTGCAAGGATCCTAGAAAGAGGGAAAGGCCTTGGAACACTGAATATATGACTAAATTAACAAAATGATCTGTAGCCATGTAGTTCTCCTCTCAGGAAAATAAAGTAAAACGAATTTCTTATTTTGAAAAGGATGTTAAGAAGACACTGAAGGAGATGTGAATTTTAGTTATCTACTCAAATCTACTCTCAGGAAATATCAAAATACGGAAGGTGATACAATCTCAGAGCCATATTTTTAATTTGGAGGGAGGGGGGATGGTCAAGTCAGGGCTGCTGCAGTCACCTGTAAGTTTAAGCTGACTTTGCAGAAACCTAGAAGAACGAAATTTCCCTTTCATTTTAGTCACAGGACTTGAAAAAAAATCCTCCATTTTAATCTATTCTCCCTTAGACAATTCAGAGATCACTTTGGATATCTTCAAACATATGATTTCAAAAGTATAAAGAAAACGATATTCTTAAGGAGTATATACTACTCTTAAAACAAGAAAACTGCTATTTTCCATATGCTACTTGATACAAACATTGAGTTTGGTGCCTTTTCCAAAATATTTTGACAGCAAAAATAAAAATTACCACCACAAATGGCATTGAAAATGGCCCATTAATTTAAAAAATCAAAATTTCCCAGACTGTATTTCTGTCTACCTATTAGCAATGTCTGATGCATAAGCCACTTAAGAAGTGATTGTTGATTGACTGATTGTATATAAAATCTTTTTGATGGTACCAAAAAATGTTACTTTAGAATCCCCTCTTCCAGGTTTTCGAAAATTTTTCTGTCTTCAATAGTGTAGCTGCAAGTTTAATTGGTTTGGCTTTGAATGGATTTTTCCTCTTGGAAAAGCATAAAAGATCTTATGAGAGAAAGTTAAATTGAGGGATGATTAAAATGTGCCTTTCATAGTGGTGCCTTGCCTAATGTTGCATTTGGTAGGCTACCATTAAGGAGGAATGTTAGTTTCTCTTTGAAATGGAATGACTTTATGGGAACTTTAGAAAGGGCACAGAAACAAATTTCACAGTAACAACAAAAGCCCACATACATTCTACTCTGTTTACAAACTGGGAATCATGGAGAATGTGTGTATAAGTGGGGCAGGGGAATTAACTCAGCAAAGTACACTGACTAAAGAGACTAGAAAATCCTTTTAGTACTATTGAAAACAAGATATTTTTTCTTTGCAAAAGAAAAAGATTGATACTAGTGCTTCTTGGGCTAGGAGAAACTTTAAGATACACTCATTTGAACATTTCAGAAGATATTTGTTTTAAGTCCTAAAATTTCAATGGGGGTGTGGTGGGGATAGGAAGTAACTGCCTTAAAAGAATAGCCAAAAAATGCATGCAAAAGTAGAAAGGTTAGTCAAGGACCTGAATAACATTCTCTTGTGCATGTTAGTTTCTGCATGCACTAAGACTGACCTATAACTGCAGGTTGGAAAATTTACTACACAGAAGGGCCTTTTAATGACTTCTCAGTATTAATCTCCTTTATCTCTTTAGTATTGTTGCCTTTCCTTTTATTTGTTGATTATGCCCAGGTGCTGGTTGGGACTCAGTGTGGTAATAGCTGAGTTCACTTAGCATTCAAAAATGGAAGAAGATAAACAGGGAAGAGTAACTTCCAAGAGCATTTGGCCACTGAACACACCTTAGACATTTCTTAGTATTTTTGTTCATGCTTTCCCCTTACCTGGGATATCATCCTCTTTCTGTTTCCCTGAATACTGCCCAACCCTCAAAGTTCAGTTTAAGTCACATGCTATTTATGAAAATTCCTTGATCCCCCCCAGGCGACAGCAGTTTCTCTCTCCCCTGAACTGAAGAAGTATGTATGGTCTGGTGCTACTCGGTTGGCATTTGTCACATCTTGCCATACACACATATGTGTATTCACTATAGGATGTGTATTCACTATACATATGACACTATTCACTATGTGTACATACATATTTATATGTACACATATTACATATATGACAGATATATATGTAGTACATACACATCACATATAAACACATATATTGTGTTCCTCCTTCACTCTTGAAGAGGACATGTGTATATACATATACATATATATACGTGTACACACACATGCACATTTTATTTCTTCCACTAGATTCTAAACTCCAAAAGGGTGGAAGCTGGGTTTTATATTCCTTTAGATTATTTTTCACTAACATCACCAAGTGTTGGGGATATACAATGATATGTGTGTGCATGCGTATGTGTGTGAGTATGAATGTGTACGTGTGTGTGTGTGTGTGTGTGTATGTGTGTGTGTGCATTTAATGCTTATTGCTGGGTAAAAAGAGTAAGAGAAAAAAGTGAGATTTCAGAGTGCTCTGGTTAGGAGACCTGTGCTATGTCTATTGATTATAACTGGTAACTGCTTAAAGAGGAAGGTTTGACATCTGGCAATGTAAATATTCTAACTATTCATACCTCAGAAGAATGAATGGCCTTAGCAGAGGAATGAAGGATTCTACTTAAATGTGGCCTTCCCAGGATTCTATGCTCAACTAAGACTCTTGTAATTTTATAAAAAGTCACTTTGCTATGATAGTTTACAGGGAAAGCTAAAGAAGAAGGCCTTAGTGCCACTTGAGTGAGAGCCAGGAGAAATGGAAAGTGAGGGAATTTATTCAGTGATAGGTTTTGCGGCATGTTTGCATTTCTGCCACAGGCACTCATCAACCATGTATGGGTTAAATGCACATTGATCTATCTACATGTTTGAAGAAAAAGTGAAAAGGCTTAATGATTGATTTTCTGTGTTCAAGCTTATTAGGAAAAAATGAAATACTAAATAGGATAAAACAAAGATCCATAAAGGAAGGCAAGAAGAAATAGCCTAACAGAGGGGAAAAGAATCAAAACCAATGTCTGGGACCCCTTCCAGCCTAAATACAGGAGAATTGAAGATATCAATGACAGTTTCTCATTCTACCAGCGTAACTACACTGCTGGACTAGTAACATTATTCAACTACCAGTTCATCTACATTAGTTATTGGGGGGAGGGTTCAGGCTTTCAAGTTGCATATTACTGAAGTAGGAGGGGCAGAAAATAACTTGAGTTGCCTTAGAAAAGTCTCATTGGCAACCAGGGAATTTAATATCTGAGCAAGGTAGGTTCACAGCACAAAAAGGGTAGAAAGTAACATCTTAAGTTATATTTTCCAAATCTTCAATTATCCTAAGAATTCCTCTTAAATCTTCTAAGAGCTTCCCCTGTCCTTAAAATGTGGAGGTCAGAATGTTATATTATGTCTTTGATAGCCATCTCTCAGTTGTGTCAGGGACAGTGTCCATTTAATTAGCTTTGTAAAGTCCCAGATTGCTATCACCCAGTGTTAATGAACGTTTTTGGACTCTACTGATATTAAGGATGAGATTGTGATGGTATACCTCCCAGTTCCTATATATCTACTTTGATTATTTTGTCTTAGATTTCGCATTAAATTTAACATTATTATTTATTCTACATGTATTCCTTCTAAAGTTAGGTTTTTGAAAAAATGTGTGGGATGCTCATTGGTTTTTCTGGATAGTGTATTAACCATATTCCATAGGGAATATCTAGGTATAGAAAATTATTGCTTTGAATATCACTAAGAAAAACAGATTTGACTTAGTCTATTAAAATTCCTAGAAACATGGTTTCTCAAAATCTAACCTAAAATGTTCAATTTTTACTTTGTTCTTCAAAGGTGTATCACACTTTTTTTATTTCAACTTATAAATCCAAGGTTACTAAGATTAAGTACTTGGTGAGTCTCTCTAGATTCAGCTAAGCTGTTCTAATGATGTGAATTTTATAAATACAGTCATGATGGAATCTATTATCCAGAGACTATATATAATACTAGTTTTTGACCTCATAATACCAGTTTTTGGTTAGCAGTGTTACTGGGAATTACTATTGTATTTCTGTAGGTCTCTTAGTTTAATTTCATTCCTCAACTCTGCATATTAAGTAAGTATAGTGATTACCAGTCTGCTTATATAACGCCGTTGGGATATTGGCAGGTAATTATGATTAAGCATAAATTAAATATTTAAAACTGTGCTAGGAATTCTATGTTTCAGGCAAGCAGTATGCCTACTGTTCACTTAAAAAGGTAAGGTGCAACATGTATTGTACAAATGGAAACAAAAATTTTAGAATGGGAAGGGATGACAGATCATTTAGTTCAGCAGATTAAGAATCCAACCCAATCCAACAAGCATTCATTAAGCACCTACCACATGTAAGACTGTGCTTGGAATTGGAAACAGATAAACAAAAAGAAGAATACTCACACTTACAGAAGACAAAATGATATCTTATATCTTTGTTCTTTACTTTAGAACTTGTTTAAGGATTTACTTGCTGCTGTTTAGAGTTTTTTTGGCACTGACCTGCTGCACTGTAAATTCCCTGTGCCCCAAGAGTCTATTTTATTTTCTATTCTTCCTCCCTCTGTCTCTCTCTTTTCCTTCCTCCCTTCCTTCCCTTTATTCTCTCTCTACCTCTCTCAAGTTTTTCTTTTTATTCCACCACTCACTCATGAGTTTTCTTATGAGTACTTGTCCCCACTGCTTGTAAATTTCCTGTACTAGGAGTTCTCATCACTTTATATTTGATAATATCACTACACTGCAGAAGACCATGTATGAGCACTCTGATATAAGTAGTTGACCAAGTGAACAGATATCCTTTACAAAAATATTATTCTTCCTCCTAGAAATTAGGGATATATTGTTAGCATCTGGCAGCTAGTGAAAAGAGTACTAGACTTGGATTCAGGAGAGATGTGATTCAAAATTTGTCCCTCCCTCTTATTAGTTTTATAGCCAAAGACTAGTTACTTTAATTTTCTGAGTGTCAATTTCCTCATTTGTAAAATGGGGACTGTAGCACCTATTTTACATGGCTAGCATGAGCAACAAATAAGTTAATAAATTTCAAGTTCTTTATGAACCTTAAAGTTCTATAGAAAAATGACTTATGTTTTCCTAAGTAAACAAATAAGTATACTATCTGTGACTGACTTTTGTGCAAGAATACTAGCTACTGGATATACAGGAACATATATGATATTGGAGATAAGTGAACATGTTTTAGAGCATCATTTCTCAAATATATATACATATATACATGTATATACATGTACACATGCATGCATACACACATATATATACTTTTTTGATCCAGAATTCAATCTCATAGGAAAATAGTGACATGTAGCAACTCCCTATTGCTATTAAAATTTCTCCAGTCTCTATTTCCATGCTTACTGAACACTACTTTCCTTTACTCATATTATGTTCCTGATAGATGAGCATGTTTATTATTCCCTACGTATAATATTCCAGCCCCTTTGTCCAGGATGACCCTCATTCCTGGAATGTATTCCCTTGCTCTTCAACTCTATAATGTAAAATCTCTAACTTTCTTCATTCAAAGCTCTGCTTATGAGCCAGCTCTCACAGAAATCTATACTGTAGTTTATAGTGCACTGTCCACAGCAAATCACTTTTTAAAAATTTAGTATTCTAGGTGCTTGTTGCTAACAGAAAAGAGGGTTGAATTCATTTTTTTGTCTTTCTATCCTTAGTACCTAGCAGAATATGTGGAATATAGTGCATATAGATAGTACTTAATAAATACTGTTGAATGAAAGTATTCCCTTTTTTCTACCCATGAATCTATTTGTAAAATGAAGGCAATTTTATTCCCTTGGGACACTGAATCTATTTTCATCCTAAAATAGACCGGACAGAGAAATGTGATAATACATGAGAGAAAAACAGGGCTGTCCTTCCTATGGTCTCCTTGGCCTTCAAATTCAAGGCTACTTAGAATAATCATGCATTCCTCTTCGGAGAAATGAATAGGGAAATAATATAATTACATTCAACTTGCAAATGAATTAAATTGAATACTTAAAAGAAAATAATACCAATGACATCTAGAGCTCAGCCATGGCTCAAATAGGGTGCCAACCTTAATGCAATGGCCTTGATATGTTACCGTCTTATGCTGTCTAAAATTCACTCTATTTCAATCGAAGTCCACTCAGAAAGGAATATTTTCCATTAAAAGTCAAAAATAAAAGCAAGTCTTCTCCATCCCCAATCCTAACCCCAGTCATAAAATGACTTTCTTTACTTGACCAAGTATTAATACCAAAGGGGGTTAAGAAAATTGGAAAGACAAGAAAAGTTGTTTACTAGAAAAGATGCATTTCTGTTCTTTTAGCAGCAAGGCTTTGCATAAAGCAAATAAATGAAGAAGGCACCTGCTGGTCTTGCTTCCTCATCTGCATCTTAGGAGTGTTTAAAAAAAACAATTATATTAGAATCCATCCATAACCCAGCAACAGTGACGTTCCCGTCAGAGTTTGAGAAGCTTTCCGATCAGAAGAAAATTAATCTCAGTATTACCTGCATGCACCAGTGGCACATGATTTATTATGGGTCATTCGCTGGTAATTTCTTCCACTGGAATCACATCACACCTAACATGAATAATATTTTATTCAATAATGCAGGTGCTACTTTATAACAAAGACATTAACATTTTTTGAAAAACATTATTTCATATCAATTGATGACTCTGTAACTCCTTTTCCTTTTCTAATGGAGTTTATGGATGAGAAATTAAAACTGAAATATGATTCTTTGATTCCTCTCTCAGTCAGATTGCCTTTTCAACTGCAATTCTCCTAAGATGCAGACTACAGAAATTTACATAGAGGACATAGTTCTGGAAGGTTACTGAATAATAAAAACATAGTCCAGTTGGTGCTCATAGCTAACAGATGATGAGAAAAGAGCATCAAATGTGGTACCTTAAAATTTTTTATAAAATGAATAGACATTTCAAAGACATCTCCCACTTGATTGCTGTCCAAAGTCTGTATCCTACAAAGTGGTTTGGGGGTAAATGGTTGAAAAGCAGTGGAAGCAGAGGACCAGCTCAGCATGTAAGCAATCAGCAAGAGGTGGAATGAGGGGGTGGTAGGAGAAGCACAGCATTTTTCACCCAGAAATGTACAGCAGAAATTTGAACTGAAACAGAAATCAGAGATCATCTCTCCTAATGGCCTCATTTGTAGATGAGAAAACTGAGGCACATTTAGGTTAAATGACTTGCCTAGCGTCACATAGATAATAAGTAGCAGATCCAAGATTCAACTACCCATTCTCAGAACTTGAAATTCAACACTTGTCATTCAGTTTCTTCAGCTGCTAATCCTGTAGGCTAAAGGTTTTAAACATTTTTTTGTTTGTTAGCCAGGAAGAATTTATTAAATGTCTACTACATGCCAGGTACTATCCTAAGTAATGGGGATACAAAAAAAGGGGAAAAATGTCTTCACTCTCAAGGATTTTGGTCTAAACAGGAGCTCACACAGATTCCTTTGGCTATCTGACATAGACTATAGATTTCTTCTAGGAATAATGTTTTCAAATGGACAAAATAAATACAGGATTACAAAAATAACCCAAAATATTGGTGAAAGTGTTTATTTACTTTAGACACATTTTCCCATTCAAGTTCACAGATCCTCTGAAAGCTATCCACAGACTACTTAGGGTTTGGAGGACCCAGGTTAAGAATCTCCACTCTCGATAATGAACCCCATGTCATCTACATCAGCACTGTGGCAATAGAGTATTTTCTAACAGGTACACTACATACAAAGACTTTGTGAGTAAGAAGCAAACAGCCCTTAAGTGTTCGGAAGAAGGGGACAAAGATAGGCCAACCTGGGAAGCTATAGTCTCAATGAGAATGTAGATGGAATGCAAAGCAAAGCAGCCCTTTCTGGGCAGAAAGACCAGAGTCTCAAAAAGAGGAGAGAATAGCTACAAACTAACCTCTACTAAAAGTAAAATATAATTAAAATTATTTAAATAAAAATAAAGACAATTAAAAACTAAAAGTGAGAAGACAAAGAGAGGGTGGAGATCTGGAGGAACTATTGTGTTCAGCATGATTTGGACTAGGATGGAACTATAGATAGTCTCTTACCCTAGATATTGAATAGTCTAGTTGAAGAATGTGACCCCTAGACTATATCTACACATGTATGTTTTTCACTATCCTTTCCTAGCTGCATCTCTAACTACATCTTCTTTTGGAAAACATACAATAAGCTCCTAGGCACCATTCCATCTTTGAATGTGTTGGTGTCATACCATCCTCTTGCTCCTACACTCTACCCATTCTAAGATCCTAGAGAAGGAAAACACAAAACTATCTCACTGTACTCCTAAAATTTGATGTCTTCCTATTCTGTTGCTTGTTTTCTACAGTTTTCTGGGAAACAAATTCTCTTCCTTTGACATAATAATGCAAAAAAATGTTACCTGGTTTAGACCTCAGATTTATATTTATGGCTGAACCATAGAGCAACCTTTCAGAGCATCAACTTGACATATAATTTTCTTCAGCATTTTTTGGGTTTCCTTTAGCAAGCTGTTGACTTGTTTTTCATGATTTTCTTGCATTTCTCTCATTTATCTTCCCAATTTTTCCTCTGCTTCTCTTACTTGATTTTCAAAATCCTTTTTGAGCTCTTTCATGGCCTGAGACCAATACATACTTTTCTTATAGGTTTTGGATGGAGGAGTTTTGGTTTTGTGGTCTTCATCTGGCTATATGTTTTGATCTTCCTTGTCACCAACGAAGTAAGAAAATACCTCTTCACTAAGAAAGTAAGAATCTATAGTCTATTTCTTTTTCCCATTTGTGCATTTTCCCAGTCAGTTACTTGACTTTTGAGCTTTATTAAGTGGAGGTCTCTAGAAGCAGCCTCTGCTTCAGCAGTGGTTACAGCTGCCCAGGGCCTGCGGCCTGAGCAAGCTCTCCTCTCAGCCAGGTGAGAGACCCTTCCCCCTGACCTTTGAAGCTGCCTTTAGTGTTTGTGGGTTTAGAAGTCTGGAATCCACAGCAGTTGCCCTCCATTCAGTGCCCTAAGGCCTGCTCCCACTCTGCACTGGAAGAACCCATGCTGTCCCAGTCCAGTGTGATAGACCCTTCCTGTGAACCTTCCAGACTGTCTTGGCCTGGCAATTTGCTTCAGTTTGTCATTTTGTGGCTTCTACTGCTCAAGAATTTGTTTAGAGTCATCTTTTTTACAAGTTTTTTGAGGGGTCTGTGAGGTCTCTAGCTGGTTCCTGTTTCTACTCAACCATCTTGGCTCTGCCCCCACCCACCCTACAATTTTTCAGACTAAATTCTTGGAATCACATGAATTCTAAATTTTTACACTAATTGAATTTAAGCTAAGCTTTTAGCAAGGCTGTTGAAGCTCACAGTTGTTTCCTGATAACCTTCCTTACTTTTTGATAAATGCATCACCACACATCTAAATGAAAACATTACCATAACACTGAAACATCATGGCTAACAAGGAAGTCCCTTCCAGAGCACTAAAATTTCTTCATTATTTGAAGATTCTTGGGATGACGATCTAAAAAAATCTCAATCTTGTCAACTTATTTTTCTTGCCAAAAATAAATACGATATTTACAATCAATTAATCAACGAGCAATAATCAAGTTCCTATTATGCGCCAGGCATCATTCTAGACCATGTGGGATACAAGTACAAAGAATGAAATGGTATCTATTACAGTCTAATGGAATAAACCCAAGGTGCATATATAAGTAGAAGCAGAATAGAAAGAAAATGCACATAAATGTGGAGTGATTAATGCAAAGTAGTTTGGAAGAGAGAATTAGTAGCTCAGGGGATCAGAAAAAGCTTTACGCAGAAGATGGTGCTTGAAGTTTTTCTTGAAGGAAGAAAAGGATTCTAAGAGGTAGAGATGAGTAGGGGGTACATTCTAGACATAGGAGAAGGCCCTTTTCCATAGGAGAAGTGAAAGAGCATGAAAAAAAGAAGACAATATTATGCATGAAGAAAAAAAGAGAAGACTAGTTTGGATGGACTGGAGAATGCATGAGGAGAACATGTAATAAGGCTAGAAAGACACTGGGGCCAGAATATGAAGGGCTTTAAATGATAAACCAAGACACTTAAATTTTAACATAGAAGAACAGGTTGAATCAATTAAGTAGAAAAATTACATGGCCAGAGTTTCACTCAATATAAATCACTCTGGTAGCACAGGGTGGACGAGGGTGGGGAGAGATTGTCTTGAGGCAGGAAGACAAGTTAAAAGGACAGATAACTTTTCTAGAGGAGAGACTATGAATGCCAGAACTAAGGTGATATCTACATGAATAGAAACAGGGATCACATCTTGACAATTCATTGGATATGTGGGTGAATATTGTAGTTGTTGCTGTTTGTCCTTTGTTCTCAAGGAGGACCATGACATCAGGAAGATGATGCTATGACTTGCAATTGACTTTGATTTGAGTGAGGGAGGGCTATGCAAAGTCACCAGCCTCACTTTCTCCTCTGGAGCCATCTGGGTCCAAGGGCAAGATATAGATCAGGATGACTGGAGATGGTCCCCATTTGGGTGAATAAACAAAAGAAAGAAGAATCAAGGATACCAACAAACTTGGGAAACAAAGAATGATGATAACTTCTACAAAAAATAGGAAGTATGAAAAAAGTATCGGTTTCAGAAGAAGGACAATGAATTGTTTTGGACGTTTTGAGTTTGAGATACATTCAAGATACTGGCTTGAAATGTCCAATAGGCAACAGATGATGAGGAACTCATCAATCAAAGGAAAAGTATTGCTGGATGTATACATCTGGGAGGTATCTGTGTAGGGATGATGGGAGCTTATGAGGTCAATAAGTGAGAGGGCTAAATAAGAATAGAGGGCCCAAAAAGAACTTTGGAAAAAAAACCCAGAGATGGTTAAACAACTAAAATAATGCTAACTTTATAGCTATAGATCTGTTAGTATCTCTTCATCAAGATCTATTTTATATATTTGCCTTTGACCTCTAAAATTTTGTCTCCTATCTACTCCTAATAAATGGCTGAAAAATATTAGTGACAAGAGATATCTCACTAGAATAAGCATATAGCAATATGTAGCCATTCAGAAGATCACAGGGAAAGAGGAGAGACTAAATGCCAGAAATATAATTAGGAAGTTGTTAAAACTGTAAATGTAAGAGATGATGACAGCCTGAAACAGTGTGGGCAGCAACGTAGACGAACAGAAGGGGACCAATGTAAGAGATTTTGTGATGCTAAAAACAACACCATTTCCCAACTGAATGGAAGGAGCATAAGAGAGAGATCACAAGGAAGGAATGTGGCCTTCAAGGTGAGTCTTGAAGAAAGTCAGGTATACTAAAAGGCAGACGTAAAGAGGGTGAGCTTTCCAGGCATGGGCAAAGACTTGTACAAAGGCAGAGAGTTGGAAATTGAGAGCCATTTTTGAGGAACAGAACGTATTCAGCATGACTGGATCAGAAAGTGCAAGAAGGGGTGAAACAGAGATTTAAAGTCATGATCAAAATGATTGACTTTAAAAAAAAATAAAACAAACCTTTTGTACTGGATGCTTCCTTATTTAAATCTCCTCTATCTTTTCTTCCAATACAGTATCTTATTTCAAAACCTGGTAATAATATAGAAATAATTCTGTCCCTCTACCTTTCCCTTTCCCCAACCAGGATTTGATTTGCTGATACAGTCAAAAGTATACCTGAAAGTAGTCTCAGAAAAAAAGATTGTTTATTACAGGAAGCAATTCTCCTTTAGTTTGACAATCTTGACATGTTTTTACTGAACACTTAAAATGTGTACAGTCGTACTTTATCCTTATGGGGAATATACAAGTAAAATAAGATGAAATGACAAAGATCAAAATATGAATATATTTTGAAACATAAAATGTCATGCAATTGTAAAGTGATGATATTATTATAATCATTGTTACTACTATTTCTATTTTTACTACTACAAATAAAAAAACAATCCTTGAAGGCATTAAAATACAACGGTGAAGATGAGTTAGTTACACTACAAATAACTAGAAAATAATTAAAAGACAATATACTTTACAAAATATTAGTTGGTGTCATAGAGATTATCTGCCTAAACACTAGGGGATGCAAAACACAGAAAATAAAATCAGTATAATGCTATTCAAGCAAGTTTTCTTTGAGGAGAGGTATCATAAAGAAGACCCTGAAGCAAGTCTAGCATATTTCAACAAAGAGAAGAGATTTGATTATTGTACTACAGAACTACTTCCTTCTGGAATAATGTATTACTCAAAACAAAGTAAATTTTAAAAAATACTATGCAGTTAACAAGGTCTATCACAAATGTATTCATATGGCCCATACCACTTCTCTTCAGAGGTGTTCTTTCTGTCCCCTGAGATGACTGGCCAAAAAGTTGCTGGTCCTCTGTTTCTTTTCAAGCCATTTCAGGTTCTTCAGTCCTCAGCCTGTCTCTCCACACTTTGTATAACATAAGAGGGTGATAACATCAAGCTTAAAAGCACTAAGAAACAACAAAAACCATATACTAAATTGGAATCAGAAAATCTCAGTTAGAATTCCAACTCTTTCTGACTATGGCACTTAAGACAAATTATTTAACTTCCCTGATCCTCACTTTCCTCTTCTGTAATTTGTTATACTACTTACTTACCTCAAAGGGCTCTTGTGGATACAATAAACCAATAAACACACAGATTTAATGCATACACATATGTAAATACACATACACACCTGCCTATATGTGTGTATATATATACACACATATTATATATATATGTATATATATATATACATATATATATATACACATATTATATATATATGTATATATATATATATACACACACACACTATGCATGTGTATTTATACACACTCATATTAGATTGTAAACATTTTGTTATTGTTGTTATAAGGAGGGATATAGTTTCTATCACTCTGTGCCTTATGAAATCAACCAACAAAAATGTATTGAAAAACAACTCTCCTCAAAGCTGTGCCAGATGCCATGAAGAATGAAGAGAAATAAAACACAGTTTTCCTTCCCTCAAGAAACTCACAGCCTAGTTAAAGAAACAAGACCAACGTAGGATGAACAAAAGCAAACAATTCAAGATGGTATCGGTTAGCTATCAAGGGGTGGTGTAGCCATTACAAGGGCTATAGGAAAGGGGATCTGAAAAGAGGGAAACTCATGAAAGCTGGAGTAATCAGAGAAAACTCCATGGAGTACAAAGACATCTTTATAAGATTAAAGAGTTAATGTGGAAAGGGAACTTAGTCCTGCTCTTTCATTTTATAGATGAAGAGACTGAGATCCCAAGAGGTTAACCGATCAGTGTATGGCAAGTTTTGAATGCAGATCATTTGCCTCCAAATCAAGGACTCTTTTCATTGCCACCTTAGCTAAATGTAGAGGAATAGGGAAACCAAGGTGGGATGGTAGAAGTAAGGTGCTGCAGGGAAAGGGAAGAACACTTCAAAGGCAGATATCACATAGCTATAACAAGGGTCAGAGAAAGGCACTGACCCTCATCTTTTGTTACTTTAGTCCACATTTCCTAAGACCTCTATCAGTTACTTGTCCAAATTTACTTCTGTGAATGAGAAGAATGACTATATCTGGTAAGGAAATGGAAGGTGGTAAGGTGCAAAGGAGTATGCACAGGGGGAGAGGGGTAACTGCAAAGATGTTACACTTTAGTAGTAGCTTGTAAAACACATAAAATTCTTTTTATTTTACAGATGTGCCACAGTATCTGATGCAAGCAGATATTGGACACTTATTTGCAAGAGTTGGCTCTGAATGAAAAATCAAATCCTCTGCTCACAGGATAAAGACCACACAACTGATTTTCATCACAGGAAACATATGATACAGATCATGAATGTAGCTCCAAAAAGGGACTTTCAGAAATGCAATGAACAATGGCAACATCACTGGAAAAAGTGTTTTGGTTTCCCAAGTCGGGGAGTACTTTGAAGGGGTCATCACTTAACTGGACATGAAAATTCTTGGATGTATGTTAAACAATTAGTTACATTTCATTATAATTGTGAGTCATATATATCACATATATATCATATGTGTCACATATATATCATATATGTGATATATATAAATATTACTGCAGTGATAGTTATCCTTGGAGGGCTCTTTGATTATCATACAGTTGTCAAGAAATTAGGTCAAATTTCAGGAACATTTTTTTAAACTATCATAATGTTCCACTTCAAAGCTTAATAGTTTAATCCTTTTTATGGAATTCAATTGTAGCAGAAGAAAAAGCTACCAACAGTATTTTGCTCAAATGGATTTAATCTAAGAATAAACTTTCACAGTTGCTTCAGTGAATTTCAGAACACGAGGAAATCAATATGCTATGTCAAACTGCTTTGGAATAGTATTCACTACATGGATTTAAAAGTAACAAAACAAAACAAAAACAAAATCTTGTGTCAATCCTTGACTCACTTTTCCCTGTATATAAGGATCTAAAAAAAGTCTTATAAAATTTTGGTAAAATCTCTATCAAAGCCAGACACAATGATTTTTGAGATATTAAAGGTCAATATTCATATGCAAAGTCACCGTGATCTAGAAACAGAGAGTCAGTCAGAAAGTTATTACTTACAAAGTGATCTTTTCAAAGTTTTATATAATAGGAGATTCTAAACCACTCACTGCTCTACCCCTTGCTTAAGTCAAAAAAAAAAATACATCATAAAGTTCTAATTTGTTTATAAGCGAATTAAAACAAAGATTAAATATTTGAGCCTAGCTACAGTTATCAGATGAGGACCTCTTTTTTTTTTTATTTTGGAACTGTTATTGTTGCTTTAATCCTGAAGAAGTAGAAACAATTCAATATGAGGCCTAGAAATCTTAAGGGTAGGAGCTGTGGATGGGAACATATCTTTTTCATTTCCCAATGCAATAATGGTGTGAGCTTCTCTGGAAACCCAGAGGAACTGAAAAGGACTTTCAGAGTCCAGCCTTTCCTTCCTCCCCCAGCTCCTACTTAGTTCTGAATTGCTGAAATCAGCAAGAATACCCATCTAAATAATTTATCGACATTTCTCCATAAATTAGATACTTAGAGGTGAGAGGGCTGTGAACCTTGCAGAGGCTGAGTGCTCACTACAGGGACTATAATCCATCAATCCAACCGACAGTTTTCCAAACCAACTTAAACTCTAGCAGGTTTACTGCTTGGAAAGAATTCAAGAGCTCCAGAGAATGCAGTAGACATCTGAAATATTAGCAGAGCACATAATAGAAGGGAATAAATCACTGGAAATAAGATAGAAACCTATAATAAATTGAAATCAATGATTAAATTAAATCATGTATTCGTTGCTATTTCAAAAAGCATACACAGGAACATGCTGTTTCTCTCACCTAGAATAGCTCCCCTAATCACCTTCCACTTTACCAATTCAAGGTCTAATTACTTCAGGCTCAGTTTAAAATTTAGCTCTAAAAAACTTCTATAACCACACCCATTCCATGTGATATTCCCCTTTTCCAGGGCATGTATGTGAATATAATATTAGCATGTATTTATTCATATGTTCCTTGCTTCATTTTAAATGATCGATAGTTTTATTGTGGTACGTACTCTATCAACACAGAACAGAACCCCTCTTTTCCTTGGTAGACAGTTTGATGAGTTGCTATCCCCTACTTCCCAAAAGCCATCACGTGATATATATTTTCTGATTATCTGACTCTCCAAACTTAACGAGGTCTGTCCTTGACAAAAAAATCTATTACCAATCAACCATAGCTATTATACTCAAAACATTTCCAACTTTCGAGGCCTTCCAGAGCTTAAGGTGTCCTGCAAGGGTCTTTGGGAATTCACTACTCCCTCTACCCCATGCTTTGGCACTGGAAGAGTACTCTAACTGAGGCAGAGCTATGGGATTATAGGATTCATATCTGGAATGGGTCTTAGAAATTATATAGTCCAGGGGTTCTTAACCTTTTTTGCATGTGTAACATGGACCTCTTTGGCAATTTAGTCAAGTCTATGGATGACTTGTCAGAATATTTTTTCTCTTTCTTTCTTTCATTTTTTTTTTGGTGATGAAATTGGGGTAAGTGACTTGCCCAGGGTCACACAGCTAGTAAGTAATTGTCAAGTGTCTGAGACCAAATTTGAACTCAGGTCCTCCTGATTCTAGCACTAGTGTTCTATTCACTGCACCACCTAGCTGCCCTTGAGATTACTTTTCAAAGCACACAATAAATTACATAATATCAGAAAGGAAATCAATTATATTATTTGGTAAAAATCTCTTATTAGTTATCAGAGTATTTTTTCAACAAACAAATTTTATGATGTTACTAGCATTGGTTTAGGGGATACCCAATAAGATCATATTAGCAGTACGTATCAAAGACAGGACTTGAGCCCAGGTCTTTAAGACTTTATGGTTAGCTTTGCCATATTCCCTTTCTTTCTGGTCTTCCAGTATTTTGTGACCAAAAAGAAAGAAAAAAAAAGAATGAAAGAAAAGAAGGAAGAAAGGAATAGAAAAAAATAAAAGACTTATCTGTTCATCCTGCACTCCCTCCTCTCCATGCTTCATCTTGCTCCTCATATCTGTCTTATGAAACCCACCACAACCTATGGAAAGGTATTCTGAGGTTGTAGAGAGTTCCAAGCCAGAGCTCACCTATTTCACTAGTCTGCAGTATCCTTTGGATTAGGAAATTCTACAATGAGCAATCAACATGCTCTTTCAAAGCATTTTCAGAACAAATATCTTACCTGTGAATCAGGATTAATAGATCTCCTAGAGTATGAAAATTCTGCTGATGTCTTAAGTAAAGCTTGATGAGACAAGAAATGGACAATAATATCTGAAATGGTTTATTTGTACTTTATATAAGTATAATTTAACTGGAAAACATGATTTCTGAGTTTGACTCCTGGCTGATTTTAATAGTTTTCCAACCTCAAGTATCTTACTTTAGAATTACACGTATTTATTTATTTTTTCCCATCTGTAGAATAAAGACTTTTATACCTACCCTGTCTTTTTTCACTAGAATGTTATGAGGTTGAATAAAGCTCTATTGTTGGATGCTTAGAACAAGAGTACAGTTCAATACAATTTCAAAACACTTCAGTCCTATTATAGAGGCAAAACTGGTAAAATAAAATAAAAATTTTAAGGCAGAGAATTTTGTACTTTTCTGTAAGACTGCTTATAGCAAAATTCTAATAGATGGCATAATCAAAGTATATGAAAAAATCCTTTTGACATACATTTCCATAATGCAAAAGAAAAAAATGACCTCATGAATACTAACTAAATGGCAGGTTAAGAAGATTTGTTTCTAATCTGCAAATTAGTAAGTCATAGATTTCTGATTTAATGTAGAGATGGAACAACTGTGAAACAACATTCCCATAGCAGATCATTTGACTGGATAAGAAGTTGGGGGAAAAAAGGCTCCTGTAACTGGTGGATTAAAAGAATGCAATTAAAAGAAAGGGATTAATCTTTCAGGACTATAACTCAGGCACAATTCCTAATATTTCCCAAGAGACAAAGGAATCAACAGAGACGCTAAACAATGTGTCCCAGGTTACTTAAAAACCATTATAAACAACAATTTATCATACTTATCTGCATAGAAATGTAAGATATGACCCCTTCCATCCAGGCCTTATAATCTGGTTGTACATACAAAAATGTAAAGACCAGGGGGGCAAAGCCAAGATGGTGGAATAGAAGCAGGGACAAATTAGAGCTCTCCCCTCAAACCCCTCAAAAAACCTGTAAAAAATGACCCTAAACAAATTCTAGAGCAGCAGAAGCCACAAAATGACAAACTGAAGCAAACTGATAGCTCAGAACAATCTAGAAGGTTCACAGGAAAGGTCTATCACACTAGGCTGGAAGCGATTGCAGTTTGGAGTGGGTTGTATCAACACAGAGAGGGAGCAGGCCTTAGGGCACTGAATGGCAGGTAGGTGCTGTGGATTCCAGACTTCTCAATCCACAAATGATAGAGACAGCTTGAAAGGTCAGTAGGAAGGGTTTCTCACCTGGCTGAGAGGAGAGCTTGATCAGGCCTGGCCCCAGGCCCTAGTTCCTAGGCAGCTGCAGCCACTGATGAAGTGGAGGCTGGTTCTGGAGACTACCACTTAACAAAGCTCAAAAGTTGAATAATTGGCTGGGGAAATGAGCAAACAGGGGGAAAAGAAAGACTATAGATTCTTACTTTACGGGTGAAGAGTTATTTTTTTTACGTCATTGGTGACTAGGAAGATTAAAACATACAGCCAGAAGAAGATAACAAAGCCAAAGCTCCTCCATACGATACCTCTAAGAAAAATATGAATTGGTCTCAGGTCATGGAAGAGCTCAAAAAGGATTCTGAAAATCAAGTAAGAGAAGTAGAGGAAAAATTGGGAAGATAAATGAGAGAGATGCAAGAAAATCATGAAGAACAAGTCAACAGCTTGCTAAAGGAAACCCCAAAAAATGTTGAAGAAAATAGCAGCTTTAAAATTAGACTAACCCAAATGGCAAAAGATGACCAAAAGGCCAATGAAGAGAACAATGCCTTAAAAAGCAGATTGCACCAAATGGAAAAAGAGGTCCAAAAGCTTACTGAAGAAACTAATTCTTTAAAAATTAGAATGGAACAAATGGAAACTAATGACAAAAATTATAAAACAAAACCATAAGAATGAAAAAATGGGAGGCAATGTGAAGAATCTCACTGGAAAAACAACTGACCTGGAAAATCAATCCCGAGAGATAATTAAAAATTATTGGACTACCTGAAAGCCAAGATTGAAAAAAAGCCTAGACATCATCTTTCAAGAAATTATTAGGAAAAACTGCCGTGATATTCTAGAACAAGAGGATAAAACAGAAATAGAAAGAATCCAGCAATTACCTCCTCAAAGAGATCCCAAAAGGAAAACTCCTAGGAATACCGTGGCCAAATTTCAGAGTTTCCAGGTCAAGGAGAAAATATTACAAGCAGCCAGAAAGAAACAATTCAAGTACTGTGGAAATACAATCAGGATAACATAGGACTTGACAGCTTCTACACTAAGGGATTGGAGGGCTTGGAATATGATATTCTAGAAGTCAAAGGAGCTAGGATTAAAACCAAAAATCACTTACACAGCAAAACTAAGTATAATATTTCCAGGGGGGGGGGGGGGAAGTGGAATTTCAATGAAATAGAAGACTTTAAAGCATTCTTGTTGAAAATACCAGAGCTGAAAAGAAAATTTGACTTTCAAATACAAGAATCAAGAGAAGTATGAAAAAGTAAACAGGAAAGAGAAACCATAAGGGACTTATTAAAGTTGAACTGTTTATATTCCTACATAGAAAGATGATATTTGTAACTCATGAGATCTTCTCAGTATTCAGGTAGTCAAAGGAAATATATGTGTGTGTGTGTATATGTATGTATATACATACATACATACATATGTGTGTATGTGTGTGTATGTAAACAGAGACAGAGGGCACAGGGTGCACTGAATATAAAGTGATTATATCTAAAGAAGAAAATTAAGGGTTGAGAGCATTGTACTAGAAAAAATAGACAGGGAGAGCTAGAATGTAGTTAATCACCTTACATAAAAGAGGCAAGAAAGAGCTTTTAAAATGGAGGGAAAGAAGGGGAAAGTGAGAGAGAATAAGTGAGCCTTCCTTTCATTGGATTTGGCCTCAGGAGGAATTAACATATACACTCAGTTGGGTATGGAAGTTGATCTTACCCTACAGGAAAGCAGGGGGAAAAGGGATAAGAGAGGTGGGATAATAGAAGGAATGGCAGGTTGGGGGAAAGAGTAATTGGAAGCAAATACTTTTGCAGAGGGACAGGTCAAGGGAGAGAAATGAATAAATGGAGGGAAGGACAGGATAGAGGGAATTTAGTCTTTCACATGACTGTTACAGCAGTCTTTTGCATGATCACACATGTATGACCTATATTGATTTTTTTACCTTCTCAATGAGGGTGGTTGGGGAGGGAGGAAGGGAGAGAATTTGAAACTCAAAGCTTTAAAAATGAATGCTAGAGGTTATTTTTACATGCAACTAGATAAAGATACATAGGCAATGGAGTACAGAAATCTATCTTACCCTACAGGAAAACAGAAGGGAAGGGAATAAGAGTGGAGGGGATGATAGAAGGGAGGGCAGATAGGAGGAAAAGGCAATCAGAATACATGCTGTCCTAGGGTGGGGTAGGGGGGAGATGGGGAGAAAACTTGAAATTCAAAATTTTGTGGATGTGAATGTTGAAAACTGAAAATAAAGAAATTTATTTTAAAAAATTTTAAAAAGAAGAGAAAAAAATATAAAGACTAGTGCTAAGAGACCAATGAATCAATGAGACAATTGTTATGAGTTAAATGGAGGGCATGGCTACTGTAATTTGGAAAAGCTTCATGGTCATGGACCATAGACTAAATTAGTAGAATTTATGTATGTTTGTATAATACGTAGATGTGGAAATTCCTTTATGTTCACAGGTGTTATGTTTTATTTTTCTTGGTATCTTCCCTAGAGCCTAACATTACATTTTGAGTCATTCAGTAATTCAGTGACTCTGGGATAGATTTTACCAATTTGAACACTTTATCTAAGGGATTAAAGAATAAAGGAGAGTAGAGAGTTGAATTGGTTTAAATGGTCAGTATTGGAAAGAGAGAAGAGTATGACTAGAGCTGAGGTGTTAACCTGAGGGATAGAAGGATCAGACTTCAGAGTGGACAAAGAATAGGTTTAGAAGGACTGAAGTCCAGGGAGAGATGCAAAGAAAGGATAAGAAAATTCAGAATTCTTGAATGATGTAGCAGAAATTTGTGTGCAAGATCAACGGTACAACCACTATCCCTGAATGTAGCTAAGGTAAAATGGAAGAATATTATAGGAATTAGAAGACAGAGGAACTAATATGTTAAGGCATTTGGAAGAAGATAAATATATAAGTTGTCATCCACTATAATGAGGGAAGGAATTGGAATGGGGATGAAACTGTAATCTCTGCCTTAATTTCTCCATCTGAAAAATTGGGACAATAATATCTTCCACTATTAATCCATCCAATAAGGTGGCTGAAATTTAGAACATAATATGACTCAACTTAACATACTTTTACTAAGGACCTAATATATGTAGAGCACTGTATTATACAATATTTTGATTTACTGACAGCTTTAAAGAGTGGGGAGACTGACAAAAAATAAACAGTCCTGAGTTTTGAAGATGTGGTTGGTCGAGTACACTGACACTGGCTGGACTCCCTCTTCCCACTGGGAGGGCAATAGGGCTGAACAATCATCTGGTGCAAGAAGGTAGTATTTTAGCTAGCCTGACACTTTTCTGCCAAAAACTCTTTTCTGACAACCACAAATTTATGACCAGAGACACCGAATCATGTTCCCTGTCAGTGAGAATGTATCAACAGCACATAAGAAAAGGAGAGACGTGTGTCGAGTGTCACCCACGTAACAGCAAAGAAACAATCCATCACAGGGGAACACACTAGCTAAGGGAAGCTAATCACCATTCCAGTTGTCTGGGGTGACTTTCTTCCTTATTCAGTTTCACCTAAGCAGCTGATGCAAATAGAAGGAAAAAAATAGCCCCGGGCCTTCTATAATACAGACTAGCATCACTGCATGAATTCAACATAGAAGCAGAGTCAGTTTTGTGTTCAGCAGTGTTATCACGTTGACTTTTAGCCTTTAAATAGCACCAGTACTTGCAGTTGGAGAAGGGGTGAATGGTGGGATATTGCATTTCACTTCTTTTCTGAAGGACTTTAAATCAGCCGACTACTTTTTTGTACAAGGCAAACTTAAATCTGTATCACCCCTTTGGCTATCAAGCCAAAATGACACTCCAGTCCATTCTGCCCTTTGTTTCCCTTATTTTAGAAGATGAGTAAGATAAATATTTTAAATGAATAAGACACTGAAAAGACAACTCATTGTTTCCCAGTCTTGTCTTGAACGCTTATATCTCCATACATTGGTAAAGTTTGCATCTTCCTATTTGGAACACAATCTCCGTTTTCCTCCTGTTCTCTACCTTTTGAAAATCTTCTCTTTCAAAAGCCCTATTTCAGATCCTCCATCTTCCATGAAGACTTTCCAGATCCCTGATCCACTTCCTAATCTGAAAATGCTTTTTCTCTCCTCAAACTTTCTTGAAATAGTTGTTAGATTTCTATACTGCCTCAATTCTGTTCTGCATTTTTTATTAGTTTGGAGATCATATGCACCACCTAATACACTGTAAACTTATTAAGGGTAGAGACAGTGCTAGTTTTAGTTTTGGGGTTTTTTTGCATGTCCAATATACAGAGAGTATTGTATATAACAAGTACTTAATAAATGTTGTTGAATTAAATATTTTGTAACTTATAATAGATAAAAATGTGGTAATTCTCCTGTAGTTTACAAAGAGACTCAAAATTCATAGATTTATAAAATATCAGAATCAGAATGGTAAAAGTCATAGAATTTAACCTATATCTGAGGCACTGATTCTAATTTGTATCATGGATAGAGAGAACCAGGACTGGATTCAGGAAGACCTAAATTAAAATCTGGCCTCAGACACCAGTTGTGTGTTTCTGGGCAAGTCACTTAACCTCAGCTTCCTGCTCTGTAAAATGAACTGAAGAAGGAAATGGAAAACTACTTCAGGATCATTGCCAAGAAAACCCCAAATGGGATCACAAAGAGTTGGACACAACTGAAACAAATGAACAAACAACATAATATATACAACAAGTGGCATCCAGCTCAAACCAATTATTCCCTACTATGAATCCCTTCTCTTCAAAGAGTCATGCTATAAAATAGTCAGAAATAGTTCTTACTCTCTAGAGATCAAAGATTCCACCTGGGGAAAAGATCATTGACTGGGGAGTCAAAGGACCAAGTCTCAAATGCCATTCTTATACTTATACTTGGTCAACACCTTGGTCGAAATGTCAGGAAATTCTCTAAGTTGTGAAGAAGGTTCCAATTTGCATTCACTGAAGCTCTTCATCAGAAGTTCCCTGTGCAAATAAAGTCATAGGTCTATATATTTTAAAGCATATATGCCTGCGTCATACACTATACACACATAGGTATATATATGTATGTATAGATACAAATACAGACACTAATGTAGAATAATATATATAGATTATATATGTGTAGATATGTTGTATATAAGGCATATATATAGAAATGTGTATAGTATTCATGCCTATATATATATACATACACACATATATACATATATGTACACACACACATATATGTATGTATATATATATGGAGAGAGAGGAAAAAAGGAGGAGGAGGGAAACACAGATATACTTTTTCAAAAGTAATCCCTGTCCCAAATCTAAAGAATATACATGTAGAGTATATATACGTGTGTGGGTGTGTGCACGCACATATGTAATATGAACATGTATATGTATTTTTAGAAATAGAAACAGATGTATAGTCTTTAAAAAGAATGCTCTATTCCAGGTCCAGAAAATATTCCCACAGTGCTGAATCAATTGTGAGCCTAATTTCTTCCCAGGGCACTTGTCTCAGTGCTAAACACTCCCCTTTGTCCAAAAGATAATGAGGTTAAAGTAAATGATTCACTTTATTATAGCCTCTCGAGTCCATTTAGTTATCTAACACAAATATCCATGAGTGACTCAAGCATGCTCATGCTTTTCTCTAAAAGGATTTCCCTCCTAAATGTGCACTGGCTTGTTTGCCAGGAAGTGTCAGATCTTAGTTGGAATAAGATATGAAGACAATATGGGAAGCCTTTGACAATCACAAGTGCTTTGTCCTAGAGTTCTTCTCAAGTAGCAAAATCTACAAACACTGAAAAAGAACAATGGTATTTAAAGAAAAGACCTCAACTGGAAACCAAAAGACAAAGTACTGAGAGCAAGGGTGTTTTGCAAAAACACTCATTCTTTACTGAACTGTTCAGGGCCCAATTATAAGATATTACAAGAGAAATTAGTGGTTGTGTCTGTGTCTGTCAGACATGGCTGCACGGACTAGAAGTCTGTGTGGTGAATATTCAAAACTGAGTATTATGAAGTCCTAAATGAGGATCGTTTCCTATCTGTAACCCATGTTATAAGATTTGTGTATGGTACATATATGTATGCATGGTTATACACACTTGGAGCTGCTTTTCGGTCATATAATAATCTCTAAATTTTGAAACCTGTGTGATTATTCATTCTGTTAATCTAGAACTTTTTATTTTCTAGTTGAGGAAAATAGCTTCTTTCACATTTGAGTCAGATGCTGATGAGTCAGAAAGCAAATATTACTAAATATTAGAGATTATTTTTAAAATAGATGGGTGATTATGAGTTTAGTGATGCTCTGAAATTTGATTTATTAATGCTATCCCAAGTCAGTGAGTATACTCTGCTAAGAAGATCTTTTTTTCAAGCAGGAAAGTACACAGTGACAATAATTTATCTTAGCATTACCACTGCAATTAAATGTGGTCACACACTGGCACAAATAATGACCACCATCTGTTCAAGTCCACAGTCTGCCCACCCTTCTTAACAAATTGCAAATCTCTACCTGCACAGCAAATTGCCCAATACTAGTAGATTCTTGAAAGCACCATATGAGCAATAAAAACAGTCAACATGTTTTCTATGGAGGAGTGCAAATGTGGTGCACAACATCTTTCGGAATGCCAGTTTACTTGGGCGAGCTTTCCAGTACGTATGCACTTATGTATACATGTGTTTGTATGCTAGACTTCACATAGGAAATTGGCATTACTGACAGAGCATCCACAGAGCATTCACTTTTAGTTGATTTTCTAGGAGTGGGATCAACTTGCACTAAACTATCAACTCTCTCTTACCCAGTTTCAATTTTAACCAAAGGTAGCCATCTGTGAAAAGAGTTGGCTGGTGTTACAAGAAGACATATGATAATATAAGAAAAGCAATAAAATAACAACAATTACTGGTAGAAACATACATACATATATACATAGCTAGATGTATAGTTCTCTAGGGTTTGCAAAACACTACGTACACATGGTCTCAGTTGAATCTCACAACAAATCTTTAAGAAGGCACTATGAGTGTTTTACAGAGCAGCTATTTTGAAGATAAGTAAACTGAGGTTAGGAGAGGTTGTGACTTTTCCATGATCTAGACAAAAAGCAAGTATCAGGAGAACAGGAATTGCATTCAGTTCTTTATTAGCCCAGGTCCAGCACTCCATTCACTATATAGGGCTATCCCTCATAGTATGGAGGAGTTAAGCTAACCAATCCATTTGAAAGACAGGCCCATAGTCATTCCTACAAACACACTATAAAACTACTACATATTATAATGACGTACACATTATAATCATAAAACTGCAAATGTAACAGTTGTTAGATTATGCATGCACTTACAAAATACATAGAACATGACACATAGTTTTAAAGAATATCAAGGCAAAGACAAAGTAATTTGCTCAAGGACAACTGGTGGGTGGTAAGAATCAGAGAGCATATCTGAACCTTTCCCTCTAATTTCAAATCCAGCACCCTTGTCATTATACTACACTTCATAATCCTTAACAGGCTATGTGCCCATTATTCAGAGTGTTAGAAACACAATGCTAAAAGAGAAGATGTTGCTCCTATTTGAGGAAATAAAAAGATGTTATGACTGAAGGACTTGAGCCAGTCCTTGAAGGAAGGGAAGGATTCGACATGTGAAGATTTGAGATCCAAGGTATAGGAGACAACATTACCACAGACTAAAGAATGAGACAAGTTTGGGGAATAGCAAGTAATACAATTTGCTGAAATAAACAGAATGTGAAAAAGAATAAGGTGATGAAATGCTAGAAGAGTAGGTTGACATCAATAAGTAAAGGGTTTTTCTTTTATAAGTAATAAGGCACCAATGAAAGAATTTGAACAGGAAAACTCCAGCTGGGAAAAACAGAAGTCTGGGCACCCGTGGATAACTACCACCAAAGTCAAAGACCAGAAGACTCAAATACATATTCATAATTTGTATACATTCATACATCATAGGATATGGAAGAAAGATGTATAGAGCCTGGAAGGCCGAAGGAAGAATCTGAAAAATAACTGTGCCTCTTAGCAAATAAACTTGTTTAGATAATTTGACAACCAAATATCAACAGAACTGGTTTCCTTTGTAACCTTATCTGTCTCATTTTATGCATTTAAATGAAGCCCTTGCACATATATAGTTACCTACTTTTCATGTTCATAAGGTTACCTCTGCTCCTGTGATTTCATCTTAAGAGTTTTAAGTTTACTGTTTCTCCAGGGCAACTAGGGAGTACAACTTAGCCTGGGAGAACATGTCTCTAAAAAGTTAACATTCCTACAAGGATAGTCACTATAAAATTTTAACTTGTTTTTACTTTCTGCCTCTTCAGAAGCGAAGGCTGGCAGAATAGGAGGATGGGGAGAAATATGATTACTGTAACAGTATGAGGTGATGCTTTTTCATTTCAACATTTCATTTGAAGTTCTTAGGGTCTTTCTTCCGGCAGACAGCTAAAACTCTTTCTAAATCAGGCCTTACCCCTTTGAATCCAACCAGGAGAGAATTCTAAAATTGAGTGGGGAGAGTTATTCAGGACACTCAGTTGAGCTCATTTTAAACTCTTCTGTTTACATCTTAATTGAAGTTTCATGAAAATTTCAGTGTTGGGTAAGATTAGAAACTAATCCACAAGATGGAATCAGATTGTTTCATTCATTCATTACAGGGGATGGGGAGGGAGAGGGAGAGGGAAAAGAAGAGGAAAAATCTTAACGCAGTGCATTCATTTATATTAATAGGTTAAAAACTTTCACAACAGTCTTCCACAGATATTTCTTTCTAATCAACTCACCTCATCTAACCAGGTAAAACATATCTAAAAGAATGTTTCTGCTGAGAAATAAAAGAACTCATATAAAGAGGTAAAATGCTATATGGTTGAACCATCTTCTCATTTCAATTCACAAGTTAAAAGATGCTGATACAACATTCTTCAAAGAAAGAACCAGAAACAGGACAGTCTAAGGTCAATGTTAGGTCTGAATCCAGCAAAAATCTATAAGGACTACATTCATCATTTGGGTTCCAAGAGCTATCACTGTGTCCCACACAATTTGAAAACCAGGGTCTGGACTAGCAATAGGCTGAAGAGTCAGTTATATGCCTGGCTGCCACAGTGCTCAAAACAACCACTGTTAGATAACACATTCAAGTTAAGAATTGAAGGTCTTTGTTAAAATACAATTAGGATACATTGTAGGAGCAAGGCCATAACCAAACTGGGACACTCATGAACACCAGGGACTGAGAAGTATGGCTAGATGGCATCCCTTGTGCCCTCATAACCTGTGTTAGTGTTTGTTCCACAGTCATTTCTGCAGCCTCGTTGGTGACAATCCCTATATAAGGCACTAGAAAGGAGTAGTATACTAACTACTATTATTTGATTAACACCTTGATATGAATTAGTTTATCAGATCAGTTGACCTGAACCTCAGATACTTTTGATTTTGCTGAGGAGGATGAGAGAAGGTCTGCAAAGATTAAATGACTGCATGATGACAGGAACAGTAGACTGACGTGGGTCAACGGAGAAGGGAGCACTTGAAAACCAGGGAGAAGCACAAGGTCAAGGATGACGGAAAATTACCAAGCAGGACAAGGGACACCATAGACAAACTCTGCATACCTTACAATATTCCTGAGTATGGGACTTTGGAAAACTCAAAACAAAACCATTAGCTATTTTATCCATACAAAGTGGTCGGTCTGTCTGTCTGTCCGTCTCTCTCTCACTCACACACACACAACCACAATCTATACATTTTGATTTATTTTATTGAAGTCAACATACTATAATATCTCAATGTATTTATATCACATAGGTGTAGCTATCATGTAAAGCGCTGATAAATCATCTCCACATTTGGTTGGACAGGTGTTCTCACAGCAACCATCTTCTCTGAATGGGATTCCTAAAATAATATGGCAACAGGAGCAACAGTATAGTGGACTAACACAGGAACAAGTAGATGTGGGATCCTAGCCCAAGCTCTGCAAATAATACTTGTGTGACTTTGGATTACTCCCTCAACATCTCTGAGTCTCAGTTTGCTCATGTGTAAAATAATGGAATTGGAATAGATTCTTCCGTTGCTTCCCAGTCTAACACCATGATTCTTTGATCTAGCTTCTCAATCCTGATGCCAGATTTTCATCCAGTCCCAATGATTCAGGCTTCTCTCTGTTGTGCTGGACTCCTATGGCCTAGGAAAAGGAATTTGCCAAAATGCCATCTTTCCAATCTGGTCTTTTGGGCAGCCAGGTTCAAACATCGTGACATAATCTCTTCTAATATCCTTTCTTTCCAAGGGAATTCTAGAAAAGGTTTTGAAAAATAAGATATGGTAGGAAAGAAACTCTACCACTACCCTAAGAAAAAATGGAATTTTAAAACAAATTCCTTTAATATAAGGTCAATAATCGGAAATGGATATAAAATAGTAAAGACCTAGGGATTCTGAAGTTTGAGTCAAAGTAATAATTAAAGAATCTCAGAGGAGCAGAACCTGTACTATAGATTTTGCTTTGCTTTGTTTTTCTTATTGCTTGGTTTTTACCAGCTTATGTGATTCTGCTTTTCACATCATTACAGGAAATCACAAAAAAAGGGCTAGAAATTTGAAACTGACAAGTTTCACTTATGAAGCAATACTATTGAACATAAAATTTATACACATATTATGGGACTTTTTTAGTTTAGTATGGGTGTTTTACAGGCTGTGACTTGAAGAAGTACACATGAAACCTATTTTCTTTCATGATGATGCTGGTAAATTACCATAAAGTTGAATGTGAATAACAGTGACTCCTGGAGTTAACTAGGATGATAAAGATACTAAAGAAATGAGATAAGAGCTCTCCTGTCTAAAAAAAATTGGAGGTGAAATTCTAAGGTTCTCTTTCTAACTGAATCCTCAAATCTGCCATTGGAAAGACTATACAATTTCAAGAAACTGCTAGTCTGTCCGACTGTGAAAAGAAGAGAACTGAATCTATTAGTTCACTTCTCTCAATTATTATTTCATTGTACCATGGGGTAACCAAGTGGTCTCAATTAATATCCCTCCAAGAGATAACCTCTAAAATAGCTGATTTTCCAAGAAGAGACTGACAGTGTCTATAAATCTTTTTCTTCTTATTTGGAGCAAAGATTTCAAATGCAGAATTGTCTTACAATTCCTCCCACTCCAAACCTGTATCCTTAGACCAACCACAATTTGCCTTTGTCTCTTCAAGGAAATTGATTCCCTACTCCCACCCTAACTATTCAGAGCAAAAGGAAAGTATTTAGTAAGGGGCTTTTTCGGTAAGAAAACACCCAGATGATGAGTTACCGATAGCATTTTCTTGTACAAGGCAGCTTTGCTTGGAGCGGCCAGGTGAGGCTTAGCTTATGAGATGTGACAAGATGACAGCCCTAGGTGGTACTGCTGGAGGCTGTGAAACCTGTCAGCAATGTACCAGACTACACATTTAGCAGGGGAGAGGAAAAAAAAAGTTCCACTCTCTCTTTCTAAAAGAGGAAGCAACCATATGAACAGCTGTGCCAACTAGAGTAATTAGAAAACCTTCACTGTGAATACTGTAGAAGCCTGTGCACTGAAAGAATAGAGCAGAGTTTCAATATCAGCTTGGTTTTAAACTCATATCACTAACATTCTCATTCAATTAGATTTGGGTGCACATTAAAATGGACTTAGTTCCCTCTGGAAAACCTGATACACTATGGATTATCTCTCAGATTTGTTATTCCCTAACTATGCACAAAGGTTTACTAAGGTGTAAAGTACTAGTAGTCTTTTGACTTAAAAAAAAATTATGATAAAGCTATATATTTTGTTGTTGTTAAATTCCACTTGACACTGCCAGGTTAAAGGTTGTTCTGAAGCCATTTTGCCTTTTTAGGAAAAGACTGAATATCTGGCTTGCCAAAATTTAGAGAAGCATCTGGTATTGAATAAGCCATTTAATACCATGTGGTCAAACAGTAATCTATAATGCAATTAATTCTTTAATTAATCTTTTTTCTTGAAAGAGTGGTAAATGAAGTTCTTTCCTTTAGGTTGTTTCTAGGTCAAAGCGGTGGTCAATTCAGTCAAACTGGTTACCTGGCAAGGAATTACATAACAAATTAAAAAAAAAAAACATGTATTAAGCACTTACTAGATGAAAATCAAAACAATCAGTTAATTGGCAGAAAACAAATATTTGTCAACCAGCTGTTCGGCTATCATAGTGCTAGTCAAAGCAGATGTTGATAAATACATAAAATGTAGAAATGTTTTGTAGAGAGGTAAAAACAAAGCTTATGAATGGAATATTTAAGAAAGCAACCACATTCCTTCAGATTTTTCTCTGACCATTTTGAGAAGAAGTACATATTATTACTATCAAAACAAAAGCAATCTTCTGCTAGGAAACTATGGATTTTCCATACCTGCATATTTTTTCTTGTTTTTTTTTTTATAACTCATATTAAGTAAAAAGTCAAAACTGCTTATCATGAAAAATGGTGCTAAATGAAACCAAGTTCATGGAATTAACCCAATTGACCTTGCTATTTTGTGGCCACAGAACATATTCCCACCCCTATATCATCACTATCTTGATAAACCACAAAATCCTACACAGAGATATTTCCCACAAGGCTCTTGGCATATGGAAATTCAACTTGTGATTGAACATTTTCACTACTGTGAAGCTCAGTCCCACTGTTTGATAGCGCTAATTTCCAGAATATATCTTGAACTAAAATTTGCCTAATCATTTGCATTCATTGTTTCTACTAAAGCAATAGAGAAGATTACTTCTTTAATACGGTAGCCCTTCCAATATTCAGAGACAACTATTTCCTTCTCCATATCCCCTTCCTACGAACGTTGTCTTTAGAATAAATTTCCCTACTACTCCTTCTTACATTTCGAATGCCATGATTTTCTGACTCCAGCATCACAGTTGTCAGCTTGTAAACGTCCAAAGTGGGACATGCAGACAATATTACAAATGTTGTCTGATCCATGATGAACATTATAAGATTGCTTTCTCCTGCAATCTGAAGATTCTGGGGGTGGGAGGGTGATGTGCTAATATTTCATTAGCTTTTTAATTTTGTATCTTACCCTTATTATTTTTATTGATTTTTGACACTGATACCACTTCCCAATGATTTTCCCTATCCCCATCACCAAGAGAATTCCCTCTAATAACAACAACAACAACAAAAAACTAAAGTAAAGCAAAACCACCTACCATATTTGAGAATACTTGTCACATTCCACACTTAAATTCTATAACCTTTCTAATGTGAGGTAGGAGGCTACATTTGATTTTGTGAGAGCCAAGTCACATCTTTCACTCATGGAAATTGCAGCCAATTAAAAGTTCCAGTTCTCGTACACATGACCTACTCCCAATCTTTGCTCTTACATCAGTATGTTAGGTTTTATTTTTACTTTTTGATCCTGCATAGAACATAGTTAAACTTCATCTTTTTAGTATTAAACTCATCATTCCAAAGGAAGGATAGTACATTATTTTTAAGCCAAACCAAAATTATTTTGAAATCATGTCCTCCTAAGAAAGAGAGGTTCAAAGGAACACTGAGAGGTCGTTTGGCTTTTGCTTTCAGAGGATGTCATTTCCTAAAGATGAACAATTTTACTTGCTTCCATGTCTCAAAGTAGGATTTTGTTAATAAAGAAAGAAGGAAGGGAGGAAGAAAGGGGAAGGAATGAAGAAAGGAAGAGAAGAAATTAAAAAAAGGGAAGGAAGAAAGCATTTATTAGGCCCCGGGGACTGTGGTAAGTGCTTTGCAAATATAGTGTAATTTAATTCTTGTAATCACTCTGAGAGGTGGTTACTCTTATTAGCTCCATTTCATAGCTGAAGCTAAGTTAAGAAACTTGCCTAAGGTCACATGATGAATGACTGTCTATTAGCCATTTTGAATGTCCAGCTACTATAATAGAAATCAAATCTAAAGAATGGAAATGCAACCATATTTCAAAAAGAAAGATAAATCAGGAAACAGTTACATTGTCACAAATAGGATAAAAGAATCAGACTTGGAAAGGATCTGAAAGGAAGTCTAATGTAAGCCATACTTGGATAAAAATCCTTTCCACAACAATCCGGACAAGTAGTTAGGCTAACTTTCCTGAACATCTCTTTGGAAGAGTAATCTTTCATCACCCAAGTAAGCTCATTTCATATCCATTTAGGATAGCTCTCATTGTTTTCCCCTACATCATGTTTAAATTTGCCTCTTTCAAAACTCTTTGGAGCCAAGTAAAACTATCAGAATCCCTTCTTTCACAAAAGAATACTTCAAATATTTGAAAACAACTGTCACAGACCCTCTCAGGGATGGGGAATTTGTGGACTCAAGGACCCATGTGGCCTTCTAGGAATTAGTCCAAGGTCTGCACTTAATGACCTAGGGAGCTACATTAGGCCTCATCAAACTTTCTTAATTTTTTTTTGTATCATGGACTTCTTTGGCTGTCTGGTGAAACCTATGGACCCCTTCTCAGAATATTGGTTTTGATTTTTTTAGTTTATAATTTAAGGAATTGCTGAATTTCATGTAGAGGTTAGTGAAAGTTAAGATGTGTTTTTCTCACCATAGACCTCCTGAAATCTATAGTCATCCATGGACTCAAGGTTAAGAATTCCTGCTCTAAGTTTTCTCTTCCTAATACAAAACTTCTCCAGATTCACTGATGGATCCTTACAGAGCACAAAGTCAAGATCTTGACTATTACATTTTTACTCATATTGATCTTGCAGTCTACTAAAAAGTCCTGATAACTGTTTCAGATGGACTACTGTCTAGACATCTCTTCCCTAAGTCTGTATTTGTGACTGATTTTGAAGCCAAGCATAAGACTCTGCATTTATTTCTATTAAATTCCATCTTGTCTAATTCAACTCAATGCTCTAGGCTGTCAGGATTTTGAATTCTGACTCTCCTAAACAAGTCATTAGAGTTCCCTCATATCAGTGTCAATTCACTTAAGCTTATTGCGCTTCAGTTTCTACATCTTCAAAATTTTATGAACGTGCCACCTATCTCATTTTCCAAATCATTGATTAAAAAGAAAGATAAACATCCCAGAACCAAACAAATATCACTGACTTGCTTCACTGGTTCCTCCTTCTAGCTGTCATCAAATCATTAATATAATCACTCTTTAGGTCCGGCCATAAGACAGTTCCAAATCTACCTAATTATACAATCATCTAACCTACCTTGCTCTTTTCTACAAGAATTGCCTGAGAGATATTATTAAAGTTTTCGATAAGTTGAGAAAAACCAAATTTACATAATTTCCCTGTTCTACCTGCCTAGCTTCCTTATTTAAAAATATATTGAGTTAGTCTCTTATGACCTGTTTTTCCTTTAAAACTTGTATGTCTCTGAAATTCTTTAAAAAGTTTTATTGATATCCTGAATTTGTACCTTATCCAGCTGAGCACTATAACCTCTCTTGTAACAAAGAAAAACAGTTACACATAACCATCAGAGTGGTCATATTGATAGCACATAGCCATATTCTTTCCTCTCAGATCCCTACTTCTGTGAAAGCAAAGCAAGTATTTTTCTTGACTTATTTTCTGGACCAAGACTGACCATTATCATTATTTAGTCTTTAACATTCTTTACCTTGACATTGCTATAATCATCGTGTACATTGTTATATTGGTCCTGTTTACTCCACTCTGCAACAGTTCATTGAAGCTTTCCTTTGTTTCTCTGAATTCTTCATATTTCTTATTTCTGATTACATAATAATACATGATAATTCAATACATACCATAATTTGCGCAGTTATTCCACAAAGATTACTTACTTTTGATTCTAGTTGCAAAAAGTGACATCGTAATGATTTTGGGGAATACTGGACATTTATTTCTTTTAAGAAAGTGGTGCTGTTGGTCACTGGGTCAAAAGGTATGAACAGCAGAATCGATTTTCTAAAATAATTTCAAATAATTTTCCAAAATAGTTGAACCAACTGACAGCTACACAAATAGCATAGGCTTGTGTATCTTTTCTCATCTCCTCCAACATAGACTGTGACAGACAGTTTTCCATCTTTTGTCATCTTTGTCACTTAACCAGTCAAGAGGTAAAACCTCAGAGTTGTTTCCTTTTGCAGTTCTCTTTTTAATGATTTGGAGCATGTTTGTATGTAGTCACTGATTGAGTTCTTGGGAAGATTGCTTTTATGCTCTCATTTTCTGGGAAATGGTTCGTGATCTCATATATTTTTTTTTTTTATCAATTCCTCCTGCAGCTTACATACTAGACTTTTATAATTGATCATTTAATACAAAGATCTCTCCCCTCCAGATGAGGGCTTCTCATACTCAATCTGCAATGATTCTATTTGTGGAAAAGCATTTAAATGTTGTTAACTTTATTTGTATGACAGACAATTAATAGAAACTGTCAACACTGTGTTTCATGATCTCCTTCTGTTTCCTCCCTTTCCCTTCTTTTTCCAGTATAAAGTCCTTTTGACTTCAAGACTTCACATGGTCATTCTTACTAGCCCTTTTTGGTGTATTTTATTCGTGGACATTCTTATAATTTTTGATAATTTTGATAAGCCTGTCATTCTTAATTAATTAATTTAAATCATGATTGAAAAGTCCAAATCCCATCTTAAAACATCCTCTGTTTAAGATATCATTCACATCCCAAATCATCCTCTCTTCCTCAGCATTTCCTGTCCATGACCAGTACTAATGGAAACATTATCTTTGCCCCTATGGTCTTCAGTTTTCTTGTCTAAGACTTTGTAATCTTTATCGGTACATTCTAGATTCCTTCTGGCAGTAATATTTGTGGTCATGGAATTGCTACAAGTAGGTCAGAGTTATCTGGTTTGACAAGTCTTGAGAGGGTCTCTGTCATGTCTTGGATACTTGCCTGAGGAAGACAGGCCACATGGAATCTAGTCTGCCATTCCTTACTGTTATATCTTAACACATACAAAGCATTCATTGAACTTAAATAAAAATTCTGCACACATCAGATGTAGGGCCCTGAGCAGGCCCTTCATGATGAATTCCTGTCAGGAGGGCATAATAATTATACTACTTCCTGTTATTCTGAAGCCCCAGACCAACTCTACTTTTATTTATGTGACATAATTTAATTTTTTTGGAATACAGTACTAAATCACAAATGCTGGGCACTTGAGAAGTAACTCATTGTTCAGTCTGGCTAATTTAAAACTAAAATGATTATTTTCTAGCAGTATTTTCAAACTCTTTATTTAAAGATGAATGGAATAATGTGCCAACTGAAGATGTTTGTTAAAGTCTCTAAATCCAAAGTCATAGCACAAGAATCTACAATACTTTTTTATATTTGTAATGCATGGGATCATCAATATAGAGCTAGAAATGATCTCAGAAGTCACTGAGTCCTACATCTTTATCTTACAGATGAGAAAAATGAAGCCTGAAGAGATTTTTTTTTAGTGACTTTCCTAGGATCACACAGCTAGTCTTCCTGATTCCAAGTATCACAGTTGTCTCTGCAAGTATATTTTCCCTACAAGATGGTAAAATCCATTATATAAGAAAGCTGGGAGGATGTCTTATTGAATCACTATATCTTCCCTCCCCATCCCTTTAAGGTCCTTTGAAATTAGTAGGCACTAAATAAATGTCAGATTTAATTAAAAAGGGTACTCTAGAGTAAGCTGGGTTCTTCTGTAAAGTGAAGTGACTTTTCCAAACCATTAAGTTTCTATACCATCTGAAGGATCATTTAGGCCTGCTAACTGAGTTGAAATGGGATCGCTGGGTGGGAGTGGGTGGGAAGAGGGGGTTTAGAAATCTTAAAGGAATTCCTCATTTAACTAGTGGAGAGAAAGATCCTAGAATATGTTGGACCAAAATATAACACTCAAGAAAGCTGAGGTACAGGACGGGGAATGGAAAAACCTGTACAGAAAGCATCCAGAAAGACCATCATTCCAAATATTTATATTCTGCAACTAGGAAGTAGGCATTTTAGCAATGTTAATTAATAAGGAATATTGTGCAAGGTCTTAAGTACTTAATGATAACAGAAACAGGTGCATTACCTTCAAGACATAAAGAAGTAGTGAGGGATAAAATAATACTTGGCACTGTAAACTGATACAAGAAAAGTCCTTTTTCTAACACTTGAAGTAAAAGCAACTTTCAAAAAATCTACTCTGTTTTCATTTTTCCATCTGCCAAGCCTTCACTCCACATTGTAAGGGGGGGAAAACAACTTTCCTTTCCCCAATGCTTTCATTAACTCTCTGGTCTTCTCAAACATGGCACAAACATTTACCTCTTCCAAGGAACATTCCTTGATTGATCAAAACATGATTCTGTCTCTTCCCTGCATCCCACACCACCCCCAAATAACTAACACTTTTGTTTATATATTTCAGTACATGTCCCTAAAATGAAAGTTAAACTAGATCATCTCCAACTGTAACAAAACCAAATAAAGCCTCCTATGATTTCTAATGCACATATGCATGTGTCTATATAATAATAGATGGCAAAGTTAAGGCTCAAAGCCTCGTTTCCAGAGCCCTTGGCACCCTACCACACTGTCTGCATATATATACATATGTATATATATATATATATATATACACACACACACACACACACACACACACACACACACACACACACACACACACACACTTCTACGGTACATGTGTGTCCAAAGCTGTGATTTCTTCAATTGACTGCTGAAGAAGAAAGCCCCTTTCTCACTGCATGTGCATAGACCAGCATCTATTCTGCAAACTGCAGTCTTGGGATGCTACGGGATGCTGTGGATAGAGCGCAGAGCCTGGAGTCAGGAAGACTCATCTTCCTAAATTCAAATCTAGTCGTAGACACTTATTAGTTAGGAGATCCTGGGTAAATTGCTTAATCCCGTTTGCCTTGGTTTTCTCATCTGTAAAATGAGCTGGAGAATGAAATGCTAAACCATTTCAGTATCTTTGTCAAGTAAACCCCAAATGGGGTCACAAAGATCCAGACATGACTAAAATAAAACAACCGAAAAATGAAGTCTTAGAAAGTCACCTTAGATACTGAGATGTTAGAGAACTTGGCCAGGGATGCACAGATAGTATATGTCAGAGACAACACTTACGCCCAAGTGCTCTAGCAATTAACTCCTGTTATCTCTCAATGAATCAAAGAATAAGCATTTATTAAGTGCCCTTCATATGCCAGGCACTGTGCTAAGCACTAGGCATGTTCACACAAAACCAACAAAATTTCCTCCTGAGGTTCTTATGTATCCTGTATGAAACTCGTTTGTACAGATTAGTTTGCATGCTGTTTCTCCTCATTAGATTGTAATCACCTTGAGGGCACAGATGGTTTTGCATTCTTTAAGTTCTCTAGCAGTTAGTACTGTGTCTGGCACCTAGTGCTTAAAAACACTTGCTGGTGTGTATGTGTGTGTGTGTATGCATGTGTGCACGCATGTGTGCATGTATGCACCTGTGCAATAGCCAATATTTATAAAGCACAAAGCATTTTACATATTTTATCTCATTTGATTCTCACAATAACACTGGGGGGGGGGGAGTGTAGGTGCTATTATTATCACCCCCATTTTACAGATGAGAAAACCGAAGGCTGAAAAAACTTAAATTGCTTGCCTAAGGTCACACAGCTAATAATTGCCTGAGGAAGGTTTCAAAGTCAGATCTTTCTTACTCCATATTAGCACTCTGCCTTGCTGTTACCTATCTACTTTCATGTATTGAATAATAAATCTGAAAAAAATCTATCTGAATTGATACAACAACAACAGGTGTAAACTGAAAACACCAATTACCGGACACATTCAGTCTTCCTATAAGCCACATTTTGAGTGATAGCATAATTTATAATATAAACAATAGGTTATTCTTTTTTGTGACAAAAAAGTTGGTGAGATTTCATCAGGCAATCAAGGGGGTATCACGTATGCATGGAAAACAGTGTTGTCATATCTTTAGTCTATTATAATGATACAGACTGTGCCCCTAACCCAGATTAGGATATCAATAGCATGGTTCACAGGAATATCATGGCTTAAAGGGAAGACACAGTGCCTACTCATCATTGTATTAAGGAAAACAACCTAAAACACATGCAGAGTGCTTGACACACAAAAGCTTGACACATTAATAAAGCCTCTTAATAATTAGAACTATCAAAAAATAGAATGAGCTGTCACTAGAAGTAGTGTGTTCCCTCTTAGTAAATATCTTCAAGGAAAGATGGAATTATCCTTTTTTTCAGGTATACTATCACAGAAATTTCTCTTAAGGTACAATTTTCACTAGGAAACCTCTGAAGACCATGTAGCTTTGAGATTCTGCAACTGCATGTGATCCTTTTATGGAACAGTAAATATAAGTTTGGTCACAAAGATGTCTTTCTTATAACCCCTTTTGATAACTTAAACCCCTCTTTCCCATTCCCCAGAAGTGGGGACTCTGAAATCTGTTAATGGACTCAACAGAAGCCTAACAGTCAACACAGCATGATTTGCTCCAAGCCTAAACGTAATACAGTGAAAAAGGGTTTATTTTCTACCATTTTCAAAAGCCGATGTACAAAGGCAACATTTATTGACCTTACCAAAGCCTTTGTTACAATTAACAGCAATTTGGTTGGAATAAAATTGCATGCAATTGACCTTACTTCATTAGTTTGAAGATTATTTTACAAATGGAGAGCAAAGTGCTGTAATTTAACAGATGGACTATAATAGCTGATTAAAGGAATCTTATTTCAATTCCAACAAACCCTGGTTACTTCTAAAGATAATGTATTAATGAAAGAGCTGCTATAAAATGTTTGGTTCGAGATCAAAGAGAATTAATGGGGTTTTTTTGGATTTTTATTTTAAATGGATTTCTTTTTTGCTTCAACCTCTTGCTCCACACATTAAGGTTAGACGTGTATAGTTCATTTAAAAGATATATGGTTAGGATGATCAAAAATACAGAGAATTGAAAGGTTTTTTTTTTTTGCTTGAACACTGATTTTAACATATAATTCCAAGTCTAGGCTATATAGTTTTATATAATAAGCTAATTTAAAAAAATTAAACCCACTGAAATACAATTATATATTGCTTATAGGATTAAGCTTGTTGCATACACATACATGCACAAGACAATTCACTTATGTTATTTCTCAGTAGTAATGAATTTCAACAAAATGATGTGGTTCATTTTCCAAATCATCTTGTACTCTTTCCTTTCCCCATTATTTCACATGTACCTGACTCAAATGAACATTGAAAACAGATGCTTGGCCAAATAGAGAATGCTAACATGCCTCTAGAATGTCTGCTTTTTAACCTGCCATGCATTTCTCTAAAATGTGTGCTCTAAATACATAATTTCATGATTCATGAAATATAAAAAATCTAAACGTGAAGACTTATACAAAGTACTTCTGTAAAAGCCACTGCAGCATAATGAACTGAGCTTTGACTTGAAGATCTGATAGGAGTACCTGAGTTTGTGACAACAGACAAATCGTGGAACCGTTCTGAACTTCAGTTTCCTTAACCCAATGGGTTAATGATAACGATGGCATTTATCTCACAGTTTATCGTTAGTGACAAATGATAAAATCTATGTAAAGTGCTTTGGACACTTTACAATGACATATGAAATGTCAGCCATGTGTGGAAAATCCTCCCTTAGATACAAATGAGCATCTTCTTTGTGACCGTGCATTGAGATGTAATGTAACCTACCTGTGGTCACACAGGTGGCATGTTTTAGGTGCAGGACATGACCCCAAATCTTCCTCATGCCATGGCTCGTCCTCTAGCTGCCATGCTAAATTGACTCAACCTAGTTTTGCTGCACCTTAAAGCAGCAGCTGTAATATATGCATTGGAAATGGGATTAAAAGTGAAAGTTTCCTTAGAAATCACCTAGTTAAACCCTCTATTTTACAGATGAAGAGAATGAGGCATAGAGAGGTTGAGTTACTGTCCACAGTCACAGTAGATTATTTAATTCCAGATCCATTACTGCTTCTGGATAATTTATTCGTAAAAGAATATGACTATATTTAGCAACTCTGAAACTTTGAAACATAAGATGTGACCAAAAGAAGCAATTTAAATACCTGAAACCATTAGTTATACAGGTGTAATGTAGCTAAGAAGCTCTGAGCATACAACTGCCAGAGACCTTATCAAAAAAATTTCCTATTTCTGTAAAAGCCCAGTAGGAATTAAAGTACCTTACTATGGATATGTCAGTTAATCAAGAACGATTTATTCCACACCAGGTTTATAGTTGGTTCCATACATGTTTCTGCTTGCTTGGTTTCAGGACAGATTTACAAAGGAAGCACACTTGGATTTCGATGAGACCTTGGAAACTGAAGGGCAGAGTAAGGTATGAAGAAAACGAATGCAATATAGGGAATGAGTGAGGAGAGGGGGAGGGGGACGGGCAGGGAGAGGGATAGGGGGAGGGAGAGAGTGTGTGTAAACTTAAAGCTGAGGAAATTTGGCAAAAATAGTACATCTGACACGTTCTGTGGGTCTCAGATTTGCCTGCTGCTGTCATATAAACTTACTTATTCTAGCTTAATTTTAACTGCAGATTTCTTGCTGCTGTATCAATGTTACTGTCAGAGTTGACTCCCATTTGCATGAAGTCCATTGTTGATTTGCAGCAGCAAATCATCTCTCCCTTGGCTATAGTTTAGATTTAATAGATTGAATGTCTGGTTTGTTTTTGTCTTTTATATTAGAGACCAGAACAATCAGAGCCATGGCTCATCAGAAGGCCTTGTCCACTTGCCAGAAGAAACACAGAAGAACATATTTAAGTCCTCTTCCTATCACTCAACTGTCACCAAGCCCTCCTTAATCAGATTAGAATCTGAGGCCAGTTCTTTTGATGTCACTATGTACTCCCCCTTCCAAATACCCTTAACTTGTTCTGATTTATCATCCTTCCTCATGACATACTTGGAACCTTCATTCAACTGTATAACTTTTTCTCTTTCATTTTCAGTTAAGAAATTTTGGGACATAGTACAAAGGGGAAAAGAGGACAGAGAGGAAGAAGGTATTTCAGCAGTGAAAAACAGACTGGCAAACTGATTCACCAAATTTATTGTGAGGATAAACTCTCAGGCCTCCAGGACATGATGGTTAGCAGTAGACTTCAAGATATCTCTCTCCCCTCTTATTATTTCCTTTTCAGAATCCTGACCATTTTAGTCAAGGGGGCTAGTTGTATGCTTCCTAAGCAGTAAGTCAGCAAACGAGCCTACGATGGGCCAAGCACTGGGGTTACAAGAAAGAGGAAAAAAAAAACAATTCTTGCTTTCAAAGAGCTAACAATCTACTCCAAATGAAAACCTTCATTAAGATATGAGAAACCATCAACTTCAACAATTTCAAATCTTAATTCATTATCTTTAACTTCCAAACTCTGCCTCTCTCTTTTCTATTTTTATTAACAGCACCACCAGCCTTCAAAATCTTCTGGGCTCATAAGCTCAGTCAAAGCACAGATTCAAAGGTAAATTTGATTCCCATCTCCCCGACTCTGTTAGTTGTACATCTGTGTACCTCCCTCACTTTTTCTCTAGCTACCTCTCTCTATCACACCACCCCCTTTCTCCCCTGTCCCCTCAATCTATTCTCTAAATTTCCATAACAACCATCTTTCTTTAGACCTTCAGTCCTTGACTTGATTATAGTAACAACTTCCTAATCAGTTTGTCCCTTCTCAAATACAATCTTTATACTTCAGACCAAGCAACTGTCCTAATGTACAGCTCTGATCATATCACTTCTCTACTTAATCACCTCCAAGGTCTTTCTATTATGTCTGAAGTAAAACATAAACTCCAGATTCTGGCATTCAAGGCTCTCTATCATCTGGCTATAACCTATGTTTCCTGACTTATACCATAGACAGCACTGTGTTCTGGGCTGGACTTAACTCAAGCCCATTGATGCTCAGGATTAGGATACACTGAAACACTATAATGGGCAATTAAATAGCTCACTTAACAATGAAAAGGAGATTCCATAACAACACCTCTGATTCAAGCAGGCATAGCTATCCTCTGACTTCGTTTGTCATAGCAACAGTCAGGTCAGAAACTTGTGATGACTCCCACCTCATGGGGGATTTCATCAAGCCTGAAGAAACCCTATTTTTCATAGGTTGGGGTCTTTAACTCCCCTGTCAACCAGGAAACTGCCATAAGAGCTCACATAGGCCCAATCAAATCTCAACAAAAAAGAGAGAAGTTAATTTATGAGAAACAGAAAAGAATATGTTCTGAATAGTCAAAATGAATGACTTTCCTATCGCAATCCCATTTTGCTCTTTTTTAACTTTCTAGTTTTATTCACTTTAACCTTCATGCCTCCAAAAGTTCACTTAATTTTTTTTTCTGAAGCCTCTCCTTTCCTTCAAGTCTTAAAATATGTCCTAATGTTTCCAAGAAACTTTCCCTGAGAATGACTTTTTCCTAGTCAAATTTTTCAATAATATAATATATTATAATATAATAATTTTTCATAATATCTTACGTGGCCCTCTCCTCTGTATGTTTACATGTAATCTTTTCCATTAGAATAAAAAAAAAGCACCTTGAATGTAGGTGTTGCTCCTTCAGTCACTTCTCATAGCCCCTCAGTAAGTGCTTAATAATTGCTTGTTGACTATCGCCTGAAATACAACAATAACTTCCTAACTGATCTTCTGGTTTCAGTCCCTGGCTTTAATCCATCTGACACATTACTATCAGATTAATCTTTCTAAAAAACTGTTTAATGTCAGTTTTTATTCAAAAACTTTCCAATGTTCCCTATTACTTGAAAAATAAATCTCAACTCTTTAGTTTAGTATTAAAAACACTCTACTACTTAGTCTTAATCTACCTTTCTCACCATATTTCTCACTACTGTGCTACCTAGCTGTCCATATGTCAATTATAAATATCTAAAAGTCATTTTCCTTCCTTACTCCAAAAACTTTTGATAAATACATGTAATTTTTATAAGTCTGTATTGAAAATACAAGTCACCAAGACCTTTTGAAATATTAAAACTAGCAGATAATTGAGAGTTGACTGTAAATTAGTTCTGTGCCATAAATGACCAATCCTGTGCATAGTCTTTAAAAGAAAAAAAAATTAAATAAAGCTCCAAAATGGAAAAAAAAAGAAATAGTAAAACTACAGTATCACCTGGATTAGTACTACAGATTCTCATTTATATTAATGCAAACCCTAAAGATAATAAAGAAGATTGTTTAAAATATAGGTAAAATATAATATATACAATACTATATAATGTGAACAATATATAATATGTAAACAACCATCTTCAATTTATTTCAGCAGGCAATATATCAAGAACCTAATGACTGTAGCAAAACGTACCAAGCAATGAGGAAATTACATTTGTATAAGACTCAATGCCTGCCTCCATTAAGCTTATAATCTAGATGTGGCTACAATACAGACAGAGCAATGATACAGATAAACACAGGATAAATGCATTCGAGAAGTACAAAACAATTATTACAGCAGGTCTCAAGAGAAGAAGTTTGTTATCAAGGGACGATGTAAAGAGGAGAGCAAGAAGGCACACTTAAAGTGACAGTGAATAGATTAACTTGGTTAATTGTATAGATACACAAGTACACCCTCCACAGAAATATATGTGGATACACATATACATACATACATGCGTACATACATATATAAACACACACATGTATATACACATACCATATACAATATGCTATGCTATATGATAAAATACAATGTGATACTACATTTGCTGCTGAGGAAAGTAGTATGAGATAAACCTTGTACACATCTTTGGCCCTTCCTACATTCTTTTCCACTAATACAAGGAATGAAGCAGGGCAACACGTATCCAGCTAGAAAACTAGTGATATATTATACAACTCTAAAACAGTGAGTGGATATTCCTGTCTGGTCCTCAGTTTTGTCAACCATAAAAGGAGGGAACTGAATTAGATTACATCTAAGGTCCCTTCTGTGTCTAATCCTACAAGTGCTTCACAAAGTTTCTTTCTTCTACCCCTTCATCCCCCAACAAACAAAAGTTCTATGATATTATCCTTCAAATATCAGTCTTTGGTTTGTTTAAAATTGATATTCAAAATAGACAGTGCTATAACCATCTTAGCAAAACAAGGCCTGGAGAAAGAGTTTAGATTTTGAATCTTTAATGACTTTTTAACATACTTGTTACTTCTCCTACCTGAGTAGGAAAAATTGGAAACATTGCAAAGGCAAAATTTAATAGAAAATACCTACTTAATGCATACAAAATGTTTTGTAATTTTTCTGATGACTAAGAATCTGATATAAAGTTGCTTTCCCTTTTTCTTTCTCAAGATAGAAGGTCTTATATTAGACACTGTCATCTCATGGCAAAAAATATTTATCTTTCTTCTAGGAGAACAATGCAGGAAATACGTATACTGGGTCAGGAGGAAATGTGTTCAAAACTAGTGCCATTAACATTGTGGAGATATGTTGCTGTCTTTTTCACATTGGAAATGTAACACTTTTCTCAGTGTTCTAGTCCAATCAATAATAAGTTATTTTGAAGAATTCAAGAAACCCTGTAGCCCATTCAAGTCCATTTGCTTCCGGGGTCTTAATTATATGCATATTTCTTAACAAGGGTGCCAGGATCTATTGGCAGAATACGTTATGTAACTATTTAACTGGTGGCAAAACCAGAAGAAGCCAAATGAAATAAAAATACTTAGTCATCATAAGCATCCCATTTTTATCTATGTTAAGCATTTTCGCCCATTTCATCCAAAATGGCTTAGATTCTACAAATATCAGGTAGCCTTGCTAATAAAACACCCATTCTCTCTTTCCATTTTGTACTACAGTTGGGCATGATTTGAATGGGATAAAATAAAAAATGTTAATTTATTTCCAGTAATGTTCACAGAGAAGGAGAGATAGATATATTTATATGTATACAGACTGAGCCACCAAAACACTAATTAGGTAAATTTAGTTTTCCCTTTAATCAGACTTCCAGGTAATTAGCTGTCAGCTAAGATAAATTACAGTTTATTCCATTTTTATATCATGCTTTGGTCAAATAAAGATTATGCTTTATTGGCCAGATTTAGCTGCTAATTTTTCATGCACATGAAAGGATTTGCAAATATCATCACTGGAATCTTTTAGTGTTTAACAAAACCCCATAATTTCTGCCTAAAATATCATTTTTAAGAAAACAGTCTCATCCAACACTAGGGAATATGTCTACTCTTTTTACCCCTTCCCCATGTCAGACAACTATCCAGATTTCTCTAACTAGGTATCACAAAAGTAGTGTCCCTCACCTATGGTTGCACATCCAATCCCCCTCAATACTCAAAGGTTAATATTGAGATGCAATATTCACCTACTATGATATATATCTCTTTAAATGCTGAAATGACTCAGATTTACTTATCAGACAATCTGAAAGTTTTGCGAAACGTCAGGCGGTACCTGGTCCAATGCATACATAAGAACTCCTTCTTCAATCTCTCTAATAATCTCTCTTCCTGAAGACTTCAAGTCATTGGGAAGCCATCACTATCCAAAGCACCCCATTCCACATTTGCATAGCTCAAACTGTCACAGTCTTTTCTTGAATAAAAATTGAATTTGCCTCTTTGCCATTCCTCCATATCATTCCTACTTCTGTCATTAAAAGACCAGAAAAATAATCTAATTACTCTTCTACATGACAGCCCTTTAAAAACTTGAAGTCAGTGATTATATCCTGCCTATCCCTCAGCCTGTCTTTCCTTCTCTACAATAAACATAACTGCTTCCTTTAATTGATGTGTGTGTGTGTGTGTGTGTGTGTGTGTGTGTGGAGAGAAACAGAGAGAGAGAGAGAGACAGAGAGAGAGAGAGAGAGACAGAGAGAGAGACAGAGAGAGAGAGAGAGAGAGAGAGAGAGAGAGAGAGAGAGAGAGAGAGAGAGAGAGAGAGAGAGGAGAAGAAAGTTAAATGGCAGAGAGAATCAACTTGTACTTGGTCTCAACAGGCAGCTTTAAGAAACATGAGTAGAAACTGTAGAGATGTGAATTTAGGCTTGAAACCAAACCTCCCAACAATCAGAAATATCTAAAAGTGGAATATGCTACTTTAGAAGTTAGTATATTCTTTTTATTTGAGGTTTTCAAGTAAGTGCTGATCACTTGGTGGTTATGATGTAAAGGGGGCATTCTTGGGTGAAATAGAATCTATTTTGAGAACCTATTTCTTTGATTAGTACAACACTATATTTCAAGTACATCATGGGTTAGATACAGAACCAAACCACCACTATGGAAAAGTGCATTCTAACTTTGAAACAAACAAACAAAATTTAGGAGAGAATTAATTCATAAGTTAGAGATTTTCTGTATTTATATATGAGTAAAAAGATGCATTTCTGAGATAATTGCAAAAGTATTTTGTCACAGAGAATAAATGAAAAACATCAAAATTTTAATCTTGGTCTTTGGTGATAAATATTTTTTAAAAGCTTTAAAGATTATTGTCTTTGGAAAAGTTTTAAGCTACTTTAGGTATTATTTTTGTAATCATGAATAATTCACAATGTTATTAACACAACTCCCCTCTCACATCAAATTCAGAGAAACTTATTTTGCATACCTGTATGTAAAGAGACACATCTTCAATTCCATTTAAAAATATCACTCAGTGCCTACTTGTACACAAAGTGCTATGCTATGCACAAGAATGTAAGTAAAACTTAGGTAAGGCTTGGTCCCTGCCTTCATAAAACTAACAGTCTAATGTGGAAATAGTCATGCATGTACATGACTAAAATATAAAATAAAATCTGAGACATGCATTAAGGAAGTAGAAAAAGGAATATATGAGGTTGAGGGGATGTTTGCAACCTTCTGTAGGGGATCAGGGAAGGCTTCATGGAAGAGATGACATTTGTGTTGGGTTTAAAGGATGGTAAAAAACAAAAGGAAAATAGAGAAAAGAAAGACAACCCACACAGAGGGAACAGAATGAGCAAAGTAAGAGAATCAGGAAAGACGAAGAGTGTTTGGGGGCAGAGATGATTTCGTTTGATTGTAGCATTAAATATACGAGAAGAACTAATGTAAGACAAGACTGGAAGGCTGCAATCATGCCCAATTAGAAGTCTAAATAATTTCTTTGTTGGGCAATGTGGAACTTCTGAAGATATTTTAGCAGAGATCAATGTAGGAGGAAAAATTAGTCTGGCATTAGTGCAAAAGATGGACTATTTTAATAGTCTAGAGTGAAAACCTTTAAAAGAAACTAGATACATTAGGCCTACAAAACCCATGATCATGATAGCTTTGTGGTTATCATGTAACAGAACTCAATAATTCCATATGGACAGATGGATACCATCTGATAGGCTCATAAATCCTAAATCAGGTAAAGGTATAGACCAGGGTAGAGGGGAACTTGCAGCATGAAGGCTACTTGTGGCTCTCTAGGTCCTCAAGTGTGACCTTTTGATGGCATCCAAATGTCACAGAACAAATTCCCTTAGTAAAAGGACCTGCTTTATAAAACTTGGACTGAGTCAAAAGGCCACAGCCAATGACCTAGCAGGCCACAGGTGGCCTTGAGGCCACAGGTTCCTTAGATGAACAACAAATAAGCAAAGACATGAACACCACATCTACAGTCACTCTATGAAGTGTAGATGACCATCAAGGGTAGCTAGGTGGTCCAGTGGATAGAGTGCCAGTTCAAATCCAGTCTGAGACACTTGCTAGCTGAGTGACCCTGGACAAATTACTTAACCCTGTTTGCCTCAGTTACCTCATCTGTAGGAGAAGGAAACAGCAAACTACTCCAGTATCTTTGCCAAGAAAACCCCATATTGGCTCATGAAGCATTGGACACCACTGAAAGGACCAGACAACAACAAATGAACTTAAATTTAGGTTAACCCTAGACAGCAACTTCAATAAGCTCAACTGTCTTAGGATACTTGGACTAGGATTTTTTAAAAAAATTTCTGAGTTTCCTTTTTCTCCTCATATAGTAAATGGAACTGAGAACACATTCAGAATCCATATACCATTTCTGGTAAACTGAGGAAAGGAAAGGTTGAGGGCAAAGACCCATAAGTATACTAAAGAAAAGGAAAGGATGCTTCTCTTCTGAGGATTCTTTTGGGTGGTGTTGAAGAAACTAACCATGTAGGCATTTGGCAAAAGTACAGGAGAAAAGACAGGGATTGGGTAGAGAAAAGTGTCCCTTCCATCTTATACTTCATCACATCCCTCCCTTCATCTGTCATCATAATGCTAAAAGTTGGCAAAAGACTAATATCACTGAGATAAGTTTTACCAAATCTTACCCTGAAGGGACTGGCAGGCTGACACATGAAGTAAAGACCCCACAAATAACTTAGTCTGATTTTATACTTGAGGCTAGGTTAAGAGATCTGGTCAAGATTGGTTGCTCATCTAATTTCAACATTATAAAATTAATAGCTGCCAGTTTCTATGTATTAGATTATATGTCCTTCCTACTGCATGCCTTTGGCAACATTTAATCTTCTCATGTTTCAAAGGAATGATAAGTTGTGCCTTCTTTTCCCCTAGGATAAAAAATGTGAACCTCTCAGTATGTTATTCAGCATAGCACATTAGCTAACCACAGAAATCTTGAGTTTTCAGCAATGGAGTTTTGTTTCATTAATATAGTTTGTTTTGATATAGCAGACAGTTCCCTAACACCCAAACACCTTCATTTTGTAAGTATTACCTGAAAACAGTTAAGCAAAACCACTTCCAATAATAACTTGTTTGTGACTGGTAGTACATGTTCATTTTACGTACATGAGTTTACTGACCGTTGACTCTAAGAAAGGGTGTGTGTCAACAGTTACATTTTAGAATGATAAGACCTTTCCAACTCCATATGTTCATAATAAAAGTTAATCTTTTCCTCCCAAACCACACTCTCTTTCCAAACTTTCCTTTTCTGTCAAGGACGTCACTACCTTCTAGCTACCCAAGTTTTTCACCTTTATTTTGTCCCTTTTTAAAAGACATCCTCTGTAATTTAAAAGAGAATAGTTAAGGGGTCTGAGGCAATTTAGGGTTAATAATTTGTAAGTGTAATTTATGTCAAATGATGAAGAGGCTTAAGATCAGTGTATATGACATGTTATAATCTACTTGTTATTAATTGATATGTTTGCATAACTAGAAACTGAAAACAGCCCACATATTATTTGTAAGAGAAGGTCCAATGAGAAAATTTTTTTTCCCTTTTTTTAACAGATATATAAGGCAAGAAATTAAACTTAATATAAGAATAGCACATTGAAAAATAAGGTTAATTTGAGGAAAATGCCATCTCTTTGTGGTACCAGCCTGTACAAAGAAAAAGTCATCCTGATTTTCATTATTTCTCATGACATAATAAATTAAAAGTTAATGAGTGTTCTTGCATTTCATGGCTTCATATATGGGGCCAAAACATAGTCTTAAAGGATCTAGTTAAAATGAGGATAATTCAAACAATTTCCATACTGTATTGATATTACATTTTTGCTTATTGTTAATATAATTTTGCTTCTTAATGGGAAGATCTTCCCCACCCATTAATGCCCTTGCCCATTAAGAGGAATTTGATTAGTGAAGATTTGTAGGAAGGCCCATACCTTTTGTTAATGAAGCACTGGTTCTCAAGGGTTATGATGCCCTCTGGCTCTAAAAAATGTATAAATACTCAGGTGAGGTTCTACTTTGGGGCTTACTCTTTGGAAGTTTTTGTTTGGCCAGACAAAATTCTAGGGAGCTTCCCTGGCTTTGAAAACCCAGATGTTGGTGCTTCTCTCTTTGGTAACTATGTAAGTATGCAATGATCAGTCAGTTGCATCTGTCTGTTGATCTATGATGTATGTATTGCTTATGTCAAACAATTGGAACCCATGTCTGTTGATTTTGATTTCTCTGTATTTTCTCTGAAGTTCAGGGTGCTGACTTGTTCCCCTGAACTAAGTGAATGATATATGTGCTTGATTAAAGTGATTTTTGACCCCTCAAAAGTTGCTTTCCTTTTAGAAAACCAGATCAAAGAACCTGAGATAGCAGACCCTCCTCTGCTTTTACAAATACTTGTTTGAGTTCTTCAGCATGTTTGGGACACACAGATTTTCTTTATTCTGTATTCGTAAACATGAATGTGTGAGGATCCTCTTTTTAGGAAGGAATATAGGCAAAAATACTTATTTAAATGTTTCGTGTTTCTGTCCTCCACACGGTGCAACGTCTTTAGAGAAGATGCCATAGATTTTACTTCTTTTGTCTCTCCAAAGTCTCCAAAGAAAGTGAAGTTAAGAATAATTCAAAGCATAAAAAAGAAGTTCATGGTAATCATAAGCAGGATACAACACATTAAAAATGAAGATTTGCACAGAGGATACATCATAAAGGATGGGATTAGAGAAGTGTTGGACTGGAAAGAAAATATGGAGCAGCCATGATACAAGGGTGATGGTGTAATCAATGGACAGCTCACATGCTTTCATTCCTATCTATGCTTTGTCAAGAGAACTAGAGGAAGGTCCCCACCATAAGTAATCTCTTGTTATGGGATGACACAGACAAGAGTAGCATAGAAAGGGCACATATTGATGGGTTGCAATATGTGTCATGAGAAGAAACATCCAAATATATGAAATCACAGATCCATGAAAGATCTCTCAAAGCACTGGAAAGATATTTACTTGAAAAGAGAAGTCTTTGATTAATATGATTACTATCTAATCATAGTTGACATTTATATAGCATTTGTAAGGCAGCTTCTATTGCCATTGTGGTCTCTACTTTATACATTAGAGAACTGGGGCTCAGAGACTTGCCAAAGATAGCAATAATTAGTAAAGGACCAAGAGGGATTTGGACCAAGTTCTCTTACCTCCAAATCCAGTGTTTTTCTCACTAGATCATGCTACTTCGAGCTACATATACAGCTACATGCTACATATACAGCATAAATTTGGTCTCTACTTATGAGTAGTTTAATCAAAAAATATATATGCATGTATTTTATGTTAAACTTTAATCATCAAAAACTATTTATTAAGCATTCACTACATTCCAAGCACTGCTAGATTTTGGGGATTTACGTACAAAGAATGAAACAACACCTCCTCTCAATAAACTTACGTTCTGATGGAGAAATACATAGTTCATGGAACCTTTAATCTTGATCACATTCTATAAAATGGGAAAAATGAGCATGGAATATTCATAATTGTCAACCATCTTCATTTACTGACAACACAAACATGGGTCTGTCTCTTAAAAGATACATCCTTTGGGATACTAAATATGCAACTTTTTATACTAAAGACTACCCTCTAATTTATCAAGGGTCATTGGTTCCAATCTAATGTAATGAGAGACTACACATGAATACAACAAGACTCTGAAAAAATCCTGATTAAAGTATCAGTGATGGAAGCAATGGCTCACTGGAGGAAGACTCTTAATTTTAGATAATATGGTTTATTCTCAATAATTGCTAGCTGAATTGAAGTGAATTTTAACTCAGCCTGGACCAAGTGACAGCAAAAAATATTTGGCTAAGGAGGCTTTCTTTGTAAGATGAGTTTTTAGCTAAGTTTCCATTTGAAAAGCTACTTAGGGAAATATCATGACCACTAAATATATCCTAAATTTTTTCCTCCATACCGATTTTGACATCTAAAGTGTAGACAACTATAACTTTTTCTTCACTGTCCCAACTCACTCCAGTTGTCGCATCAATCCAAAATGATGCTGTCAAAATCAACATGCCTTCCCTTTTGCTTTTCCCCTTATCATTCCCCTCTGCAATCATTTTGTTTTTACTGCTTTCTGTGTGAGATCTGAACCATTGGCCTTTTATAACACATAGCACAAATCACCAAGTATATTTCAAAAAAGAACAAGTACATTTTATGAAAATACATTTCCTTATCATCTATGCATGGCTATCATTTTGGAACTGGCCACTCAGGCAAGTCCCTGAACAACCCAATAATCAATTACTTTATTTAGAAGGAATCACATAATTGGGCTTATTTGAAGCCAGTCTAGTGTAAGTTCAGAGAGAGATTCAGATTTTTAAATAAAGACTTTGGGTGCTTAATGATCCCATTGATTCCAATTGGCATGGTAACTTTAAGAGACAATGAGGCCTGGCTCACTAAGGTAGGGAAGTAAAATGGATGAATGCTGAAATGAATGAGGGCAATTCTGTGCCACTTCGCCAAAAGGGTCTCCAAATGGTGACTTTGGGTTTCAAAGCTTTGCTTTCAGGACATGTTAAAAAGGAGAGGAAAAGCAATTGGGAAAGAGTGAAAGAAGACATTCTGGGTGTTACTGTAGTGTTTCTATTGGATTCAACAGAGGCTCTGTGTCCACAGGGTCCAGACACTCCTGGGTACATTTTCAAAGTAATGAAATGCTCAGGGATACAATTTTATCCCTCTCTGATATTAAAGGAAGAATTAACATGGCTAGAACTCACCATATCTCTCGACAAAGATTTGTCCTTTTTTATTGCTATGGAAATTGGCAATGGTTTTAACCTGAGATTTCCAGACAATTGAGGAGGAAGATTTGCTTTGGCTTAGATTAGCCTGACATTATAATTTGCTTCATTCTCTGTCCTGCTGCATGTATACAGCATCTTATTGAATTGTTAATATTCCTTTGTACATACTCTTTTATGTGTTTTCATGGCTTGAATGATTTGTTACAATCCCCCCCCCCCCCCAAAAAAAACCCTCCAATATTTCAGTGCTTTTCTTTTAACCTATGGATATCTGCGTACACTAGAGAAAGGTGTTTTGTAACTCAGATGCGTAATTCATAAATAACTTATAATAGAATAACTGAGTTAACACTGGCCATAAGAAGACTATGTAAAAAAGAGTTTTGAAGTTAAGAAGCTGGAACCACAATCAAATGGCACTTGCATATCCCTTTATACTAAATGAATCAACAAACTGGGAAAAATCTCCATTACTATTTACCTTTCTATGTGAAGTCTGAAAGCATGTGTAATGGTAATTTAAATGGAAAGATCTTTCCCCTTCATTAATAGGCCCATGTAACCTGCTTAAATTACATGGAAGCCTAAGTCACATGCAGTGGGAAGAGTTTGCGAAATAGAACAGGAAGGGTGAAGCAGAGCTGAGAGAAAGTTCATCAGGCTAGTCAGAACTGGGAAGAACATAGACAGGCAGGCACAGTTAGGCTCCTGAGTGTTTGTTTGTTTGTGGGAAGGCCCCAGTAGGGTGTGGTATGGAGACTTGAAAATGCCTCCATTTTCTACAGTGCTAATATGTATTGACTTCTTGGTTACTATGACAGATTTGACTTTCTGGTGTTGAGATTTGATTTTCTGGTGTCTGAATAAATGTTTTTCTTCTGTCTTTCATATAGAGAGTCTGTTACACTTTGCAATTCAGAATTATGCTGGCATATTCATAGTTGCCATTGTTGTTATGAATATTTTTTGCCTGAGCAATACAGCATGGTGCAGTGGAGGGTGTGGAGAGAACAAACTGTAAATCTTTTGAAGGAATTGCTTCTAAATCTATCTACAATGCAAATAAGAAACATAGAAACTCCAAAAAATGGAGAAAGAAACAACTCAAATAAGTCCATCTGAAATGAAAGGATTTCAGAACTGTAAGGGACAACTTTTTCATCAAGAAAAGAAAACCCAATCATTTGAGAATGATTTACCTAAGATCACATTAGTGATGACATGAGTTAGTGGCAGAAGTTGGTCTAAAACCTAAGTGTCCTGACTTTTCAACCAGGCTCTTTTCCATTGCAACACAACACACTATTTCCTAGGCACACCACCTCTTATTAGAGCTGGCCTGATGAGGAATCAGATGGATTCTAGAGCTATAGCAAGACCTTTTTTTCAACCACATCTCCTTCATTCTCCCCCAAGTACCTTCCATTCTTGATGGCTGTTATAATCCCACCACTACAACATTCCTTCTGAAGGAAACTTTGTACTTTGTTAATTTGTGAACATACCCTAGAGAGCACACATTCTAAAAAATTTAAAAATCTAATCAGTGTCTTAAGGTCTGGATATGGATGAAATCCTTTCCTGACAACATACTGCCATAAAAGTTAAGACAGCAGATGTGCTTGTGTGAGTATATGGGAAAGAAATGGAGATCACTACCAAAACTTTGAAAAATAAATCACAAAGGAGAACATAAGAACTCTTGGGACAAACTTTGCCTCATTCACAATCTTACTATGTCCAGTCCTGACATTTATACCACCTAGCACCACTATTTCAGTATTCCTTATCTCAAGGAGGCAGACCAGTATGGTAGACAAAGCACTGTTCTTAAGAGTCAAAAATATGATGCAGAATACTGCCACAGACACTGACTAGCTATGTTATCTTGGGCAAATAGCTAAACTTCTCTCAGTCTTCATTTCCTTATTAGAATAGTACCAACTTCATAGATTTGTTGTGAAGATCAAATGATATAATATGGATAAAGGTCTTTGCCATTTTTAGAGTGCTATTTAAATGTTTGCTAGCCATTATCTTTAGAAGCCATTTTCTAAATAACTGAGATACTAGATGCAAGAGGATACTTTACTGGCATTATATATATTCAGTCACGTTTTCCCATCTCTTTTTTATAAGCTTGAAAATGACACCATGCTTTGCAATGAAAACTTCTAGTTGGGTCAGGGGAAGTCATAACATTTACTATAAATAATATCCTACTCACTATGTCAATCGCCCAAAGCCAAGCTCTTATGCATATAACCCTGCATGCAGCCAACCCCATAACTTTAGTGACGTGTCAAATTTTGCTTTTCTGCTACTCTATAAAATCTGGTTTTAGCTTCATTTTTGAAACACAATGAACTACAAGATCTAGATTCCAAGAGTGTTCCAACCTTCCGCTATCAGAATGCTTTGAAAAAGGAAAGGTAGAAAACAAATTCTACGTCCAAAAGTCTTACCATTTCTCCCCATTTCCTCCCAGATCTTCCCTTCTAAGATTTGATGAGATTGCAATTCTTTGGTTCTTTTTTCTATTTTTCTGACCATTCCTCAGTCTTCTGAGAGTTGTGTGTGTGTATACATATATACACACATATTATTCATAGTCATTTATTACACTGTGCCCCTCAATAGATTATGTGACTTTACTCAAGTCATTTGAGCTCTCTGAGTCTTAGCGTTCTCTTCCATAAAATTAGATGATTGGATCAAATGGGCTTTCTGTTCCCTTCCAGTTTAAGAATTCAATTATTCCTAATCAACTTGCTTTCTAGGCAATGCCCTTAACCTCTTGTAGAGTCGATTTCATCTGTAAGTGTTGGACTTACACTGAATTTTAGAGTTGAAGAGGATCTTACCAGTCATTAGTCTACCAACTCATATCCGAAAGGAATTCTCATAATCCATACCTTCAAAGGGGTCATCCAAGTTCTCAGGTAAGACCTCTAGTGAGGGAGTAAGTCACCAACTCCTAAGGTAGCCCTCTAATCACTTAGGAAGCCTTTTTTCACATCAAACACATCAAACATAAATTTATTTCTTTTCATCTATGACTCATTGATTTTGGTCTTGTCCTTTAGGACTAAACAAAACAAATACTCTTTCATGTAATGATCCTTCAAAAATGGGACAACAGCTATGGTACCCTACCCCTGGCTCTCACATCCCCCCACCAAGTGTTCACTTCTCCAGGTTAAATCTCTTAGCTTCTTCAGATGATTGTTACATGATGTACTCAAGCCTCTTTTCTATTCTGTCTGCCTTCCACTATGCTTATTTTATAGCTTATCATAGTACCTAAACTAGGGCACCTAGATCTGACCACAATATTCCAGATATGGTCAGGCTAATGCAAAGATAGAGGGACTATCACATCATTATTCCTTGAAACTATGCCTCTCTAAATGCAGTCTAAGATCACATTAGGTTTTTTTTTATTTGTTTTTCTTTTATTGTTTCACATCAAACTGATGATCCATTTTGAGACAGCAGTACACTAAAACTGCAGGATCATTTCCAAACTTCCATCTAACTATGCCTATGCCTCCCTCATCCAATTCTATCAAGCTGATTTTTTTTAATCCAAATATAAAACTAAATAAATTCATCCTTGTTAAAATTCATCTAAGATTTAGTTCACTCTGCTAATCTTAAAAAGTTCTTTTTGGATCCTGATTCAGTAATTCATTGTGTTAGCCATCCTTTCCAGAACTGAGTCATCTGCAACTTTGAGGAGAACACTATCAATGCCTTTATCCAAGTCTTTGGTCAAAATATGGAACAGTAAAGATTCCAGGAAAGGTGCCCATACTCCATCCACTAGACACCAGCTGCCAAGCGGACAAAGCACGATGGCTGAACAAGTAATAGCATATTATTGTGATGGACTACTATAGTGCTATAAGAAAGAACTGAGAGGGTGGTGCAAGAAAACCATGCATGGCAAGACCTATATGAACTGAAGCAAAGGGAAGAGATAAGACATGGGAAGTTATTGTGCACAGTAAACATTGATATTTTAGAGATAATCAACTGTGAAAGACTTGGCTGCTCTGATCAATTCAGTGATGCAAAACAATTCCAAAGAACTCATGATGAAAAAATGTTATCCACCCTCAGAGAGAAATATTCTCAATTTTTCTTGCTTTGTTTTGTGATATGGCTAATATAGAAATATATTTTGCATGATTTCACAAGTACAATTGATATTATATTGTTTCCCTTCCCAGTCAGTGGAGCAGGGGGGAGAAAGAAGGGGAGAATTTGAAAAGAAAAGAATGTTAAAAAATAAATAAATTTTAAAAAGACAATTATTATGGTATTCCAGAATCAGAGGATAAAATGACGGACCATTTCCAGGCAACCTGTTTTTTTTTTTCATCAAAGCCAGCATCCTTCAGGGCACATAGAAAAATGTACAAATTTTTTTTGTGTTAACAGGCTTCAGTGGCAAGTACCAGTCATGTTTTGGTCATGACATCTAATCCTGACTCCTTGGCCTGACAGGTTGATTTCATATTTATAATCTTCTGTAGTAATTGTCTATTAAGATGTGAAATATGGCCCATCATGCATGTTCATATGGGTTTTTAGTGTCACCACTTAAGGTCTACATCTACATGTGATTTTAATAGTATATACAGTGTCACATAAATTATCACAATGATCATTTATATAAGCTACAAGTGGAAAAAGAACAGTTTGTGAGGTCTGTACAGACCCACCGTTTGGGGTATTTGGCCTTTGGGAATTGTCCTTTAAGAGCTACTCATACTTTCAACATGGAATCAACAATTTCTAAGATAAGAAAATCATGCTTCTTATCTTATCTCCTCTATTCCCCATGATAAGTCATAACAAAGCTGTTATAATTAATACCCATTGCTTCTCACTAATGGAATTAACATGGCAATATTAAACAATCAGTGCATGAAATTATCTGCTTATTTTCATTACTTTTTCCTTCATATACTTTTCTCCTTTCCTTTCTGCATCACAGATCACTTGCATATTTTTTATGTGCAAGTGTCAAAAAGAGGGGAAAAAATCATTTCCATTATGGGGGCAATGTTTGATGGCACAAGAATTTTTCAGATGTAGCCTAATTCAAAGTTTAAAGAAATACTCTGAAGGAGAAATCAGCTTGAAGAGAATATAGTGACTAATAGTCACTACCACTAATAATAGTGGTAAATTAGTTTCTTCAGTTCAATCTCACCAAACATAGAATATTATGAAAATTGCTCTGAAATTCTAAGAGCCTATGAATGTGTCAGTAAAATTAGAGGTCACTAAAATCCGAGTGAACAAAAACTACGTAAAGCTTCAACTTACTTACAGAAAGAGTGTACAAAAACAAAAAGACAATTTACTAGGTTAAGGACAAATAGTCTTGCTCAAATAGTCTTAAAGTAGTCATAAAGCTTTAAAAAACCCTTTCAACTAATTAAAGGATCTGTGATTTCAGTGAAATGGCAGTCCCTCCAAAATTCCAGGCATGATTTTAGTCAACATCCTCCAATAAGTTTGCATGTGCAGTGACTTCCTCAATTTCTCCTGTCATTTCAATGATACCAACGGAGCCTATGGGCTGACCATCCCTTTCACTCTCAACATAACCAATTTTTTACTTCCATATATTTTGCTGGTGACATTTTTATTGTTTCTTTAATTAACTGGTATGAAAATTTATTATTTCTTCATTCAGTTCTCTCAACAAGCCATCAACCCATGGGAAGGTACCCAGTATAAGGTATGAAGGATTTCAGTCCAAAGAAATGCAGCCAGGTGGGAAATGAAGAAAAAGCTGGCCTGGAAGCCCCTTTTAAATGGAAACTAGAAAACTGAAACTTAGATCTTCCTGACTTCAAAGCCAATACTGCCTTGCTGCCTCTCATTAACCTCTCAGGGACTTGGTACCAGGGTACCAGGGCCAAAAGGGAGTAAAGGATCACAGGAAGGAAAAAGGAAGATGCGTACAGTAAACTTTGCATATTCCACAATTTTATGAAGGCTAACTCTCTAATGTTGTCTGCAGACAGCATATGATGATGCAGTGGTGTTGTGCTGATCTTTTAGTGTTTAATTTCCCAATTCAGATTTGCTTAATGTTTCATTAATGTAGTTGGCACCACTTTCATATAAAAGAGATAAGAAAAGGATGGGCCTAAACATTGAGTTTTCTGTGCTCATGGAAGAATAATCTAATACCAAAAGATAATGACCCAATATTATGTTATCATTGTATGATTCAAAATTCTATTGAAACTGACATATTCCATCCATTTGAATGAGATTTTCCTTTCAGTAGAAAATATTCTGAAAAAGTAAGTGAGCTTCAAATGCTTTTTTTTAAAGCAGCAACCAACTCTTACTGCACTGTTGTTCATTATCATCCTAAAGCATGTGATTAAGTGCTTTTTTTGTGGGGGGCTTTGTGAAAGAAAAAGTAAACAATATCTGGGGATGTCAACATGCCTTCAACCAGTACAACTGAAACTGGCAGACTTAGAGAGCAACAGCAAAGAGGAGTTATTACTCTGTATTGAAAAAACATTATGTAATTATAATGCTGGATTGAAAAGAAGGCACTAGGAGAAAATCATGGAAATTTAGCCTATTAAAAATGTGCTTGTTAAAGACGTCTTCTAGTCAAATAAGTAGATTTCCTACTCTTTCAAATCAGACACCACGTGTTTCCTTTATTTTTTATTTCTCTGTTTCTGGTCACTTGGCAAATATGTTATGATAATAATTTTCATTTTTTTTGGAAAATGAAAATTAAAAGGACTTTTCCAAAGATAAGCCTAATAATTAAAATTTCCTGGAGTCAAAATTGGCTATGGAAGTCAAATAGACACCATAATTTTGACATGTTGAAGAAAATGTTGTTTCAGTGTCTAATAGCTTGGATTTGGCAAAGCTTCATTTATTTATATTTTTTATTTTGGTTCTACTGCTTTCCACTTAACCAAGAGTATAAAACTATTTTCTCATTCTTGCGACCCAACAGAGAATAGACAAAAATTCCATGAGTTACGCATGTGTATAAGTGTTTTTTAAAGCAAGTAAACAACCCACACAAGAAGTTCTAATCTTAAAATCAGATCATTCCAAGGAACCATTTGTCTTTGCCAAATTTATTTGGCCAATATCTTGAGAGCTGTCAGAGCCAAAAATCAATGATGCATACCACCCAAATGTGGCATGGGACTTCAACTTTGAGATGGGATAAATCATTAATCTATACCACAAGCTGCCCCTAATGTTAATTGTTAAAATTATTTGGGGTTGACTGTTGGAAAGTCATCACTTTGGTAAGATGAAGCTTAAAGTTTTAGGATTAAGGACCATTTCCAGTAATTAACGCTAATGCCCCAAAAGCAAGTAATTCTACCATCCACATTAAAGCCTGCTTAGAAATCAAACAATGAAACTCCAGTATCCAATAAAAAAGACAAATATGTGTATTACCAAACACATTCATATACTATCATTCCAAAATGAATCATACACTGTAAACATAAGCTTTCTTTGAGGAAAGAAAAATATAGAAAATAATAGCTATTTATTTTGTGATGCAATTGGGGTTAAGGGACATGCCCACAGTCACACATCTAGTAAGTGTCAAATGTCTGTTGAATTCAGGTTACCCTGACTCCAAAGTGGATGCTCTATCCATTGCACCGCCTAGGTGCTCCCAATAATAACTATTTTAAAGTGAGATGATTAAGACTGACAAAGGAGACCATTCAAAATCATTAGAGGACAGGATCCCCTTTAAATACTTGGTTGAAAATAACATCCATCAAAGTGTCCCTATTGCCAAACATTTCCCTCTTTTAGAATTGAAACTGGCTACTCTTGGGACAAATGGGCTCAGGTCACTCCTGCAATACTCTAGAATTTAGAAGGGTAGGGAAAAAATGTTTCTTGGAAAGAGTAGTAGACAGGGCACTAGAGTTGGACACCTACACCCTTAGGTGCCACTGAGGTCCTAAGTGACTCCAAAAGTATCCTGGTATACCATGGATCCTACCATTAGGATCCTGAAGTAAAACTTTTCCATCTACTCTTTCTGAGTCTGCTGAAGCAAATGGTGGTAGTGAGTGCCCCTACCAAGTCATTTTGCCAAGAGTATGCCCTCTACCATTTGAGCCAGCTCTCCTAACTTCCTGAGAAGCTATTTTTAATCTCAGAGAACATTATGACTTATCCTAAGACTAGAATCCCTACACTTGCATATGAGAATTAGAAAGCTTTTCTATATAGCTTTTCCCAGACCCAGGTTCTTATTGACCTTCTCAACTACCCCACAATCTTTTCAGTCATTCTAAAGCTCCAGCAGCAGAAAACACTATTGTTAGATGAGAAAGAGATCTGAGTTTGAAACCTGTTTTAAACACTTAATCACTAGCTACGTGCCATAGAGCAGGTAACCGAATTGCTCTTAAACTTGGTTTCCTTGCCTATAAAATGGGTATAGTAATATATTACCAGGGTCATAATGAAAATCAAATAAGATAATGAATGGTACGTACTCGGCAAATCTTAAGGCACTATATAAATGCTAGCCATTATTAGCATCAGAAATGCGTATGTTTTTATTAGAAGAAATGCCACTAAAGTAGATGCCTTATGCGTTTTGCTACCGTACTCAAAGTACCATGGAGCACTCCCATTTAAATTGAAGCTGAAACCTCCTATATAAGTTGTCATTTTCTTTTAGAATGTAAAGCTACTTGAAAGCAAGGTATGCCTTATATTTTTATTTGCATCCCCAGTACTTAATGTTTTGCACATGGCGAAGGCTTTTTTATTCCTATCATTTTCAGTTATTGTTTCAGAATGCTGAGAGTTCCTTCCACAGAGACAGGCCAAGTGTACAATGCCCAAGGTATTTATCTGAAATTTGTCAAAGATAATTCGTGGTGGATTCTTTTCCGCTTTTTGTAGAAAGATCTCAGCTCCTTCACTCATGAAGCCAATATTTATTGACTGTTTATTATTTGTAAGGGAGGGGAACATAAAAATGAATTAAGCTTCATCCCTGTTCTCAAGCTAATTATTCTGCAACTGAGAAGAAAGAACAAAATCAAGTATAATGCAGAGGAGAAGATGATGAACACAGAAGCTCAAATCTCATGAGATTGCAGAGAAGGGGGAAAGGACTCTCGTTGAGGTCAAAAGGGAGTTTTGACCTAGACCTCAAAGTAGGGTACAGATCAATAGGTGAAGACTGGGGAGGTAGTTGAAAGGAGTAGTACAAAAGCAGGAAAGTGCAGGGCTACAACTTAGCACAATGCCTAGAACTCAGTAGGTACTTAATAAATGCTTATCAATGACCAATATGTTGCAATAATAGAAAGTCACGTAGGTTGGCTAATGCATTCAAAAGCCTGAAAATGGTCCTTCCTACTTTTTCAGAATTAGGTAAATTAAACTGGATTGTGTATCACTGAATCACAGATTAAGAGTTGTGAAAGACCCTGGAGATCATCTTATCCAAATCTTGCATTTTATAGACAAAGAAACAGGACCAGAGTGATAGAGCAACTTGCTCAAGGTCACGCAAATAACACACACCATAAGCAGCATCCAAATCCAGGTCCTCTGATACCAGATTCAGAGTTTCCATCTCTTCCTTGTCTTACTTCATCTACTCACTGGGTTCAGCCATTGTAACACAGGACAGAAAACTTAGAACAGAAGTCAAGGGACCTGGGGGGGTAGTCTAGACATGCTAGATCATTCACTAACTGGGTGAACCCTGATCAAGTGACTCCAGCAGAACCTCTGAAGTTCAGTGATTCTAACAAAAGAGTGTAAGTGGAAAAATAATAAAAGGTACAAAAAATTTTCACTAATTGTAATGTCCAAACCCAGTGCCAGAAAACAGAGATATACCTGGAATTTGGTGGGTCCACTTACAGTCTTAAAACTTTAAATTTCCCAAAGAGCATGTTCTTCTTAAGTCTGGAAGTTTGTCTATGTTCTTCGGCAGGATACTATCAGCGCTTTATCTCTATATTTAACTCCACCTGCTGTGCTAATGATCATATAGAGCCTACCTTGGGAGATCACAGGTACAAAGCACTCTGGGGTGTGCTAAGGATTAGTAGGGCACATACAAATTGCAAATTGCTAGCTATAGTGCTATTTTCTTTCCATGGTTACCTTCCAGATCTAAATTTCTCTAGTCCTATATCCACTTCCTCCTCTTCTGTTCCATATCAAGGTTTGCTTCCCTGTAGATGATGGCTATCATAAATGAAGTGAAACTTTGGGTAGCATAAGACCAAAAATCAGAGAAATTCATTAGTCAAACTATTTTAAAACTTGCATTAACCCTTTTATGTCATATCCTCCCATCCATGACTAGAGCCCCTAGTACCTCTTAGAAGCACAAAAGTGAGATCCCATCAGAGGCTGGCAGATAACTTTTTTTCCCCACAACAGCAAGTAGAATGGTTAGAGAGCATAAGTCTAACTTATCTCCTCTACAATTCAGCAAGCACACACATGAATAAGCACACATGCATATGTGTATGTGCACACACACAATTTGAGTAATAACAATTGAGAATGGGTCTGGAAAGTTCCCATATTCTCTCTCCTAGGTCCAAATACCTCCAAGTCTTCCTTCTAGCTTGAGCATAACCAAGGTTCTAGTAGCATATTTGTGGGGCTTTATTACAGTACCTTGATGCTGTGATATGCTGCAGACATAGACCTACGAATGTCATGACAGTTGCAGTATTTGTGGCATGAAGCTGCCAGCCAAGACTTGGATGAGTTCTCTCCTTTCTTATTGTTCATGGTGATGCCGGAATCGTAAGAATTTATTCTCAGCAGAATTTTTATGAAATGTTCACATGAGGAAAGGTGTGAAAGTACTCTGAAAGCCCTAACGTCTTATAAAGTCAGGTGATAATTGATTATCACCAGCTCAAAATGCCACAGACTTACTGCCTCAGGATGGGAAGCTGCTCTTACAGTGGATCCAAAAACTCTGAATGCTTCAACAGGATCTGCTCAGAAAATTCTTGGGTCAAATCAATTTAAAGCCAATTAACCTTAACAACAATATGCTGTGTATACACTCTAAAAATACAAAACATTTTCACTAAAATGCCAGTAATATTATTTTAAAAATCATCCCACAACTGTAAAACTTAGCCATTGTGTTAATGATACCATTGTTTCTATGGTGTTAACTGTACCTTGTAATGCTGTTTAACTCCACATTACATCTTCACAGGACCAACTAATGATTCCTGGTAAGGTACATCTTTTTATTCTGATGTTTAGGGGAAACAAAACCCAAACATCTTATATGTATGTATTCAATAAAAGCCACATCTATTCCTTAGACAAGCAGGGTCAGCCCAGACTCTTTTAGTATCCATCAGGAAGTACTTCAGAAGCTACTAATGATAATATTCAATACTGAATATCTTTGTTTTAGTGGTCTATTTCTAAGCAGCTCTAGTTCTACAATCTGATAAAGAAACAACTTTAGTAAAATTAGATGATAGGAACTTCCCTGTTGATTATGGGAGTTTTAAATACTCATGGCATTATCTGGTTTCTCTCTCATTTCTATTGAAACAGTCTCATGCATTATGCAATTTTTTAAATGGCTACATGATTTCCTTCTGCTACCCGGGAAGGATTTAGACCCCTCATGGGATTTGCTCATTGAAAAGAAAGTAGAAAGCAAAAGGGATTATTGGCCTGGAAGTAAGAAGGGAGGGTCTTGACCTGCCTGTGTCACTAACTAACTATGTAACTGTAGCCATATATAGAAATATTCATTTGGAAACATTTTTCCCTCTGTTAATGGAAGTAAAAGTCTCTTCTTACAACTGTCTTACCTTCAGGATGCTATTTTTAAACAATAAAATTTTACTTCTGGATAATACATCTTGGTTCTTCATTGTACCTTTCTGATATGGGAACTCACCTCCATGTAGTTCCTCAATAAGATATTTATCCTCTTCTCATTACCCTTCTCCCCTCAAAAAAAACCCAAACAACTCCCAAACCCAAGATCTCCCTTTATAGGTACAGCCATATACAGATCAATATTTGTTCTCCAAAGTTGTTTAATTCTAACCCTGAAAATAAGTACAAAATCACATGGAGAACACAGGCAGTAATTCTTCACTTGCCTTCTCATCAAAGACAACTGTCACACTCTGCTTCTCAGAATGTGACCTCCATGTACTCAAAGATTTTTCCAAGAATGCTTAGCAAGAACAGGTAATAAATGCTTCCTTCACAGGGACTCCAGAAAACAAACTCAAACTGCATCCACTGTTTTAAAAGCATTAAAATTCCTAATATTATTCAGGGTAATGTATATTTCCACTGAAGGTATGGAAGAAACATAATAGTCTGGGCAAATGGAATTTCTATTGCAAGTTATCTACAAGGCTTATAATCTCTCTTTCTCTCTCTTTTTAATGTGCGTCCTAGAAAAACAACACACACAGTATAAATAGTGAAAGTTAAGAGACCGAGTCAAAATTACAAGACTGAAAAGGTTTCATGCCCTTCTTTCCTGGTCCCTTTGATTTCTGCATTGCCTCCTAGTCTACCATCGACAAATATGGTTTAGCCAGTCCAAGTGATAGTCACTGAGTTATAAACTTTAATTTTACCTACAGAATTAAATCAATCAGAGATGGAACATAGTCTCTTCACCTTTTATGTCTCCATTTCATCTTTGAGGAAATGGGACCAATGCTGTTTATTTATAGCAAAATGAATGAACAGAAAGCACTGCATGACATACAACTAAAATTACAATGTTTACAATAAGGGCACTCTAAGAATTTCATCACCTACTTCACCTAACTATACCTTACAAGCTACCTCAGATACCATCACTTTTCTTGAAGGCCTTGAGAGTAACCTCAGAAGACAAGAGACAGTAAAGCAGAATTTTAAAAAGAGGAGCGGGTGCAGGTAAATCTCATCTCCCCAAGAAAACTGTAATCTCCTCATGGATTGGAAGCACATCCTACACAATTATAATTATGATAATAACATCGACTCAGATGTATATAATGCCTTAAGGTTTATGGATCACTTGCCAAACAGTAATTCTATGAGACAAGGATCATAAAAGTTGTATTGCTTAGCTTACTGATTAAGGAGTGGAGGCTGAGAGATGGGTGACCTTCCCATAGTAACACAACTAGAAGCCATTGGATTGGGGACTTGTGCCTAGGCTGATCCTAGTTCTGTTTCCCCCTGCTATTCTCCAGTATACATAAGATATGTGAATATCTGTCTGATCTGTGATTTCAGTGATAGAAGATGCTTCCAAGGAGGAACAATTTCCAATTAGCTCAGCAACTGTCATACAATTTAATACTATTACAAAGATTCCTGTCACAGTGGCTTGTGATTATATGTTAGAGGCAGAAGCTAGGTCTTCCTGAAGTGAACAACTTTGTCTATTGGGTCATAACTATGCTTCCCATCTCCCTAAAATGTATACATGAATGTATGTATATACTATTATATAAAATAGATGTGTATATTCAAGGATATGCCTGTTTGTGCATATTGTATGTGCCTACACAGGCATGCTTACATGTATGCATATGTACATGGGTATGTAGGGATAATGTGCCACACTTTTAAGAGGGTCTGCCTTAGAATCAAATCTTGTTTATGACACTAGAGTAATTAAAAAAATGTATTGAGTGCTTATGATGAGTCTGGCACTATGTTGAACACTTAAGATATTAAAAAAATCAAACAAATATACAATAGTCACCTGCTCTGAGGAGCTTATATTCTATCGGAAGAAACAACATGCTCACAGACAGGTAAATAAAAAAGCACACTAAGTAGAATCTAATTTCTAGAGTGAGAGAGGGTGCTAGCAATCTCAATGATCAGAAGAGGCCTTATGGAGAAGGCCTGAGGAAAAGTTAGGGAGTCTAAAAGATAGGCGTCAGGAAGAAGTATATTCCAGGCAGGAGACAGAGCCTATGCAAAGGCAGGGGGACAGAAGATGGAAGGTTGTAAACGGAGACCACTCTCTCGACCCGTTTGGCTATATAGAAGGTGTCAAAAGGAAGAATAAGTTTATGAATGCTTTTATGTCAGAATTTAAGGCAAGACGGAGGGAAGGAGTCATTGAATTTTCTTGAGTAGGGGAGCAACTTAAGAAGACATGAATTTTGAGAATATCCATCTGGCAGCTGGGTAGAGAATGGACTGGAAAGGAGACAGTCAGGGAGGTCGCTTCATCTCTCAGTATCCCAGGCAATGCATAAGCCTCTAATCTGCAGCAGTTGAGAGTTTTCTACACTGATGAAACCATGATGTAAAAACACAAAGCCAAGTACAAATATCTATCTGTCTGTCTGTCTGTCTATCTAGTATTCCTCAGAATAAACACAATAGACATTCAATAACCATTTGCTAAATAAACCACTATACACAGCATCACCCTTTTCTTATTTCTCCATTTCAAAAATGGAGCAAGCAATCTCATTTGCTACCTACCTCTGAGAGAGATAAGGATTAGTGGTAATTGTCTTTGTGGTTCCTTATCATCAAGCACCATGGTGGGGGGAAGAGGGTGGAGAAAGTGATATTATTACTAAGTAACTATCACAAGTATGGTTAGTTGGCTGTTGTCCTTTTGTCTTCGAAGAGGACCAAAATGAAATCACCATTGTAAAGTGGGGTGATGTCTTCTGATTCGTGCATAAATTGGATTTAAGTGAGGCAGAGTTGCATGAAGTTGTCAGCTTCACTCACTCCTCCAGAGTCACTATAGTCCAGTGGCAGGGCAGAGTCAAGACGACTGGCAATGGCTTAGGATGCAGTGGATGACCTTGGCGTCTTCAGTGTCTAAACAAGCTCTAAGAGCTTCACATCACCTGCTTCATCTGCCTTCATGGCCGTTGGAACAAATTGTTCTCATCTGCCCATTCCACCAGATGAAGTCTTCACATGCATGGGGCAAACACTCCCCTAATTCACCAATGAGTTTGAGAATGCTTGGTTATCCCTCAACCTGTATTGGCCCATCTGCTGAAATGGTTTATCGGGGTGTGGCTGCTTTGCATGCTGCAGCTTCTTGGAGCCACAGGTGAGAGTTAGATGGAACAGATGGACACCAAAAGTGGAAGAGCCCCAAAAAGGGCTTGGCAGGTATCATACCAAAGGTACTGGTACTGGTACTGGTAGTGGTACTGGTCCTGCCTGAACATACCCTACACCCCACCACAAGCATAATCTACAGGTGATTAGGTAAATCCAAAGGTATTTCTGAGCAGCTCTGTATGTGAAAGCTATATGCAGTAATTAGCACTGATAAGTAATAACAGAATTGTACATCTCTGATAAATTTAAAACATAGCAAATGTTTGTTCTTTTTCCTATTCTCATTGGCTTCATCTGTCAGCAAGAGAAAACGAATCTTCCTTCCCACCCCTCTTCAGCCCTATAGTCTGGGTTTCTTGAGTTTGTGGATGGAATTCAGAGTATCTGTGAAGTTGGATGAAAAAAATGACATTTTTTCTCCAATATGACTGGTTTCCTTTGTAATCCTATATATTTTATTTTATACATTTAAAACTGTTGTTTTGAGAAAGGGTCCATAGATTTTATCACTCTGATAAAATTATCCATGAGACAAAAATGGTGAAAGGAATGGAGGAGACCCGAGGGAACAGGCTTTTTAAAGTGATTCTGTGCCAGGAACTGTGCTAAGCAAGCTCTTTACAAATATCATCTCATTCAGGAACCCTGCTCATAGACTTTCAAAATCTTTAACACAGTCTCTCCAAGCATGAGGTCAGTTTTAATCCCAATCATATATTTTGAAGAACCAAGATGAATAAACATCTTATTTCTTTTCTGCCTTAGTCATTTGGATCTAGCCAATCTAGATCATTTAGACAAGACCTGAAGAAGAAGAAGAAGAAGATAAGAGTACATGATTTTTTTCCTTAAGGCATGGAGATAAGTCATTCATATGTGAGCTAGTCTTCACCAACAAAGCATATGCTTCATAAAGTCCTTACAAATGAAAAATCACTTTAAAGTCATTTTTCATTGTAAGTGTCAAGCTTAAGATTCAATTAAAATGATGCATGCTTCCTATTTGGCAGGCACTGATGATTAAACCTCCAAACAGGTAAGGCTTCCAGGTAACAAAGAAGAATGATTCCTATTTGTTATTTGAATCTAATAAAAAGGTGCCTATGGCCCTTCAGCATTTGGAGGGAGTATATGGCAAAAACTATAAATGCCTTGCCTATGGTTATTAATAGCATTTACTAAGTATCGATAGTGTTGGTTTAGTTCACAGAATCTAGTGACAGTATCACACCAACCCTACTAGTTCCTAACATTTTAAAATGTCAGCAAAAATTTAGTTTAAAAACTTTGTCATTCATATCTTAGAGAAAAGAACTTATACACACACACACACACACACACACACACACACACACATTTTAGAGCACAGGCAAACTGAGAATTCAGGCAGCCATATTTGAAAGGAAACCACTAATGATGATAATCACTCATTTCATTAAAAATCTTTTATTTAATAAATTTTTGAGACAAGAGAGGAGGGAAAAAGTAACATTGACATGCAAGAATTTGCCACTGCTTACAAAACCGGAGATGAAAAAAAGAGTCTAATAGCCAACCACAAACCAGAAAGCATGAGTAGTATTGAGGGTATTGGACAAAAAAAAAATGTAACTGCAACTAGGGGATTGGGGCAGCCAGATGGTACAGTAGATAGAATGTCAGGCTTGAAGTCAGGTAAACTTATCCTCCTGAGTTCAAATCTGGACACAGACACTTACTAGCTGTGTGTCCCTGGGCAAGTCATTTGACCCTGTTTATTTCGGTTTCCTCATCTGTAAAATGAGCTGGAGAAGGAAATAGCAAACCACTTCAGTATCTTTGCCAAAAAAAGAAAACCATACCTAAATAGGGTCAGGAAGAGCCAGATAAGACTGAAGCAACTGAACAACAACAAATCAGGGGATCAAGAATAATTCCGTTATTTCAGACACTCCTGAATAAAACCCCAAAAGGAACAAATAACATACATGGGTATTTGGCAGCAGAGTACTGAAATTGTTTGGTCTAAACTAGAAAAATGAAGTACATAAGAAGGCTACATTCTAGAAGAGGGAGACAAAAAGAAATTAAGAACTAGATGTGAGACTAGTGACCAAATTAAAACTGTTGTTCTGAGAAAGGGTCCATAGATTTTATCAGTCTGATAAAATTATCCATGAGACAAAAATGGTGAAAGGAATGGGGGAGACCTGAGGGAACAGGCTTTATAAAATGGTTATTATGTGCCAGGAACTGTGCTAAGCAAGCCCTTTACAAATATTATCTCATTCAGCTATGCTTGACACACTAAAAAGAACTATCAAGAAATTGGGACAGGACAAGGGCAGCTGTAAATATAAATTCTTTGCTAAAACATACAGGTGAGGGGGAAAAGCCAAGATGGCAGAGTAGAAAGATGCATATACACTAGTGCTTCCCCTAGAGCCCACAAAATACCTGTAAAAACTGACTCTCAACAAATTCTAGAGCAGCAGAAGCCACAAAACGACAGAAAGAAAGAGATTTCCAGCCAAAGGTAACCTGGAAGGCTGGTAGAAAAGGTCTATCCCACAGGATAATAAGTTGAGTGGAACCCAGCCCTGGCTGCAGTGGCAGAGGGAGGAACAGGACCTGAACAGGCCTCCAGGGCAGAATCCTACTGAGGATGGTGCCAGATCCCTCAACCCACAAGCAACAAAGAAAGCTTCAAAGGTCAGCGTGGGAGGGCTTTCCCAGTTGGGTGAAAGGGGAGCAGGGTCCTCCCAGCACTGGCCCCAGGCAGTAGCAGAGGTGGTGGTGGCAGCAGCAGTAGCAGGTGGTGGGAGGCTATGGTGGCTGTGGAAACAGACTGGGTCCATTGTCCAGGCAGCTCAGCTTAAAGCCTCTGTAGAAATTGAGCAGGGGATCTGAACCTCAGCCCTGAACAGGGTCCTGGGGGGAGGAGGAGCACTAGGACCCTCCTTTTGACAAAGGATTCAGAAGTCAAGTAACTGGCTGGGGAAATGCCCCAAAAAGGGAAAAAAAAATTAGACCATAGAAAGTTACTTTCTTGGTGAACAGGTATCTCCTTCCATCCTTTCAGATGAGAAAGAACAATGCATACTGTCAGAGGAAGTCAAGGCTTCTGCCTCCAGTACCTCCAAAATGAATATGAAATGGGCTTAGGCCATGGAAGAGCTTGAAAAGCGAGTCAGCAGCTTGCTAAAGGAGAACCAAAAAAATGCTGAGGAAATTTAAAAGTAGGCTAACTCAATTGAAAAAAGAGGCCCAAAAAGCCAATGAGGAGAAGGAGGTTTTAAAAAGCAGAATTAGCCAAATGGAAAAGAAGGTTCAAAAGCTCACTAAACAAAATAGTTTTTTAAAAGAGTTCAGGGAAGCTAATGACTATGAGATAAACCAAAAAGTTACAAAACAAAACCAAAAGACTGAAAAAATAGAAGATAATGTGAAGATAATTGGAAAAACAACTGACCTGGAAAATAGATCCAGGAGAGACAATTTAAAAATTATGGGACTACCTGAAAGCCATGATCAAGAAAAGAGCCTAGACATTATCTTTCATGAAATTATCAAGGAAAACTGCCTTGATATTCTAGAATCTGAGGGCAAAATAAATATTAAAAGAATCCTCTGATCATCTCCTGAAAAAGACTCAAAAAGAGAAACTTCTAGGAATAATATGGCCCAATTACAGAGTTTCCAGGTCAAGGAGAAAATATTGCAAGCAGCTAAAAAGAAACAATTTTAGTATTGTGAAAATACAATCAGGATAACACAGGATCTGGCAGTTTCTACATTAAGGGATCGAAGGGCTTGGAATAGAATATTCCAGAAGTCAAAGGAACTGGGATTAAAACCAAAAATCACCTACCCAGCAAAACTGAGTATAATACTTCAAGGGAAAAAATAGTCATTCAATGATATAGAGGACTTTCAAGCATCCTTGATGAAAAGACCAGAACTGAAGAGAAAATCTGACTTTCAAACACAAGAGTCAAGAGAAGCATGAAAAGGTAAACAAGAAAGAGAAATTATTAAGGACTTTCTAAAGCTGAACTGTTTACATTCCTACATGGAAAGATAATATTAGTAACTCTTGAGACTTTTCTTAGTATTTGGGTAGGTGGAGGGATTATACACATACATATATGCACACACACACACACACACATAGACAGTGAGTACAGGTTGAGTTGAATCAAAAGATGATATCCATAAAAAAAATAAAATTAAATTAAGGGGTGAGGGAGGAAAATACTGGGAGGAGAAAGAGAGAAATGGAATACGGCAGACTATCACCCATAAAAGAGATAAGAACAATCTTTTTCAATGGAGGAGAAAAGGGAGGAGATGAGAGGGGAAAAGTGAAACTTACTCTCTTCACATATGGCTTAAGGAGGGAATAACATGCTCACTCAATTTGGTATGAAAATCTATCTTACGCTACAGGAAAGTAGGGAAGAAGGGGACAAGAGGGATGAGGGGAATGACAGCAGGGAGGGCAAATGGAAGAAGGGAGTAATTAGAAGTAAACACTTTTGGGAAGGGACAAGGGCAAATGAGAGAACAGGAAAAAAAGGTGGGGAGACAGGGTAGGGTGGAGGGCAATATAGTTAGTCTTACACAACAGGAAGTCTTATGCAAAATGACACATATATAGTCCATATTGAATTGCTTGTCTTATCAGTGGGAATGGGTGGAGAGGGAAGGAGAGAGGGAGAGAAACTGGAATTCAAAGTATTACAAATGAATGTTGAGAATTGTTATTGCATATAACTGGGAATTAAGAGATACAGGTAATGGAGTATAGAAACTTATCTTGCCCTAAAAGAAAAGAGACAAGATGGGGATAAGGGAAGGGTGGGGTGTGATAGAAGGGAGGGCACATTGAGGGAAGAGGTAATCAGAATGCAAGGTGTTATGGGGTGGGGGGAGGGGAGAGATGGGAAGAAAAATTGTAACTCAAAATTTTGTGGAAATGAATGTCGAAATGTAAAAATAAATAAATCTATTAAAAATAAAATAAAAATAAAAAATAAAAAAATAAAATATACAGGTGAAAAATAAAATATCTTCATGAAAAGTAACCAGGATGGTTTCATTAAATACTCTAAGGAGGATGTGTGAATAATTTGATATATGAATAAGAGACTAAAAGGAACAATCATCACAGAAGAATGAACATCATAATACAGTGAAAAGTGCACTGTATTTGATGTCAAGAGGACCTCGGTTTGAATGGTGACTCTTCACTTACAATGGACATAACCTAGAACAAATCATTTCACTTCTGTGGACCTCAGTTCTTAATCTGTAAAATAAGATGGTTTGAAAATAATGACCCATACATTCCCTTCTGGTTTTTAATTTATGATCTGATGATTGCCATAATAAATATATTTTAACCAAACAGTATGATATTTGGTAATGGAAAACAAAAAAGGTGCCATCAAATACATTTATGACTAGAAAAAAATATGTGGAGCAGTTACGTAACAAGATATAAGAATAACAGTCAATTCAACAAGCACTTATTAAAGGTTTACTGTGAGCTAAACACTGGGGAGACAAATACAAACAGAGGGAAAGGCAGTCCCTGACCTCAAGGAGCTTACAATTCAAGGGGAAGATAATACATAAAAAGGAGCTGACAGCATGGGTGCATGAAGCCAAAAGATGGGGACATGGTAGACAAAGTTCACATAATCAGGAGTAGAGCCTGGAGACAAATGAGGACACGACTAACCCAAGTATTTCCTATGAAAATAGAGGCTGAATAAATGGAGAATACTGCCAATATGAAAAATTCAGATGGACAGCCTTTGTACAGTATGAGTACTCAGCACAGTAGATGAACTTCTTATAGAAGATTTATGGAAGAGCATGGATAAAAATCACTTGGGATGAGAATATAAATATATAAACATATATACATATATATATATATTACAATGTGGGCCACAGGAAGGAATAGTCATATGGAAGAGAAGAAAGGAATAGTAATTTGTTGAGAATTAAAAGAAATATATTTTAAATATATCAAGGTAGCAATACATTGATGGACTGATCACAGAAGATCAGCCAGTAGTGAAGTAAAAGAATGGAATGAATATTTTTATAAAGAAGACACAATAAAGCACAATGAAGCATTTTCCCCTACTTGTTGTATATCACAAGGGATTAGTGGTGACCACAGACATTCATTAAAGAGTTCCAAGTGAAATTTCCATAGTGCCATCCCACCTGAATCCCAACTCCTCTCCTCCCACTTCATCTTGAAACAAGAATCATAAATGCTCTGCTTCCTTGTTCTGGGTCTTCAGGAAAAGGATGTTTACTCTGAGGCCCAGAATTTCTTCTCACAACTGACTGCCCTATTGTCGATCACCACAATCTTCCCTTACCTGGTAGACACGTTTACTTTTTATCTGCTTTAAGCTCCAGTCAAGCCATCTTCAGCATTCTAAGGTGCTCCTAACAGATGGATAACAACTAAAAAGGGGACTCAGAATCATCATGACATATGGCTGACACGAATGTTTTAAGTTCAATGCCAGGATGTGCCTGACTCTTCCTCTCAAAGGCTTTGGGAGGATGATGAACACACGAGATTTTAAAACAAAACAGTCATTAAAACATAATACAGGCACATTTTTCAAGATCAAATGACTCAGAGACAAGTGTAATGCTAGTCTTGGACCTTTCCTTGATAGTTCTATCCACTTATATAAGAGATGGCAAATGGGTTGATAAAAATCTCACAGTCAGTGGACCAAAAGTACAGAGTGCTCAACTGATGTTAGTCAATGATAAAAAAAGACACATAACTTCAGTGTATAACTTGATAGTCATCAGTCATCAGGATGAGTGTTTGCCCCATGTCAGTCTAAAGGCAAACTTGGTGCCTAAATAACAAACTAGACCCAAACAAACTTTAAATGCAAGCCTAGTTTCCTAGTTAGAGCCCTCTGAACAAATTTACAGAAAATTTGGAAAAATTCTAAAGATCTCTGGTAGATTATTTCATGACAGAAAAGAAAATCAAGCTTACAAATAGAAAATCATTTATTAATTCCAGCACAAATATTCAATGAGCACAAGGAAGTGTGAGGCAGCTTGGCATAACAAAGAGCAATCACATTAAGGGCAGGAAGATCTGGCTTAAAGCACAGCCTCATATACATATTAGGTAAAGGGCTAAGGGGTACAGTGGATACAGCACCCACAGGCCTGGAATCAGGGAGACTCCTCTTCCTGAGGTCAAATCTGACTTCAGACACTTATTAAGCTGTGTTACCTTTGCCCACGGTCACCTACTCACTTAACCTTGTTTGCCTCAGTTTCCTCTAATGTAAAATGAGCCAAAGAAGCATTCTACTAGTCTACTCCTATTCTAGTATCTTTGCCAAGACACCCTAAATATAGTTATCAAGGGTCTGACACAACTGAACAGACTCAAAAATAAGAGTAATAAGGGGCAAGTTCCTTAACCTCTCTACTATTCAGTTTCCTTATCAAGGAAAGATCTGTGAAGATCAAAGGAGATAATGTATACAAAACACTGTATGAATCTCAAATGTATCTTAAATCTTAAATCTTAATGTGACCTAAGGTGAATGTGATTATAATGATGTGATGATGATGGTGATGAAGGTCATTTGCCATGATAATGAAACATACCTCATATAAGTTATTTTTCATGAATCCACTGATTTGTGTTTACTACAAGTACAATTCATATCTGTGAAGTTCCTATCTATGAAGTTATATCTTAACTGTTATACAGAATTCTTTCAAGGTATGTTTATGGGACTTTTTAGTAGGTCTTGAATAATCATCAATGCCATATTTTATTTTATTTTCTCACTGCATTTGGGAGTAGGTGGTCCATTGAAATTGAAATGCATTGGTGTGAAAATTGTGTTAGTTTCAATACAAGGACTGCAAAAGTAAAAACATGACTACAATGAGAAATTTTCCTTCCTGCGTTGTGAAATCAGCCTCATTACTCCAGTCACACCTCAGATATATCCCTTATAGCTATAATTAATTATGCATATATACTCATTTGCATGTAATACAAATATACTTGACTTTTCATGTTCATTTGTTCTCTAACTTTAAATTTAATCATATTTAGATGAACATGTACATTTCTTGAGGGCAGGGGTTGATTCTCTTCTATCCTTGTACCTTAGTAGCCTCTAGAATATTTCTTTTGACTAGACCTGTGATTTCATCGAAATAAAGAATTCCCATTGAGGGATCCTCATTTTCCAATACACACAGGCAAATGATCTGCAATTAATGTTCCACTGGACATAGATTGAGTGATTTAGCTATGGTCATACAGCTCATGTGTGCCAAAGGCAGAACTAGTGTCCACATCATGCTGGCTCTCCCTACTACTCCACGTTGCCTTTCACCTGTTTCAATGGATGCTTAATAAAGTCTTGTTCATTGCTTTGTTTATTTCACTATCTAACACATTTCTAGTTTTGGGGTCTTAGGCTTTCTTGAAACAGTTTGTGTTTGCTCTTCTCCTGCCTAGTACCTCCTCCAGTGTCTGGAATCTGTTGGAATCTTTCCATGATATAAACTTCCAATTGTCATGAGATCTTGTGATTTGCACTTCCATGGCTTTGAAGTCCGAAATAGGAAACTAATCAGATGTGCCTGAGACACAGTTCCTCTCCATTATGCAACTTCTTCATATGGCTTTGCAACCTGCATCTAAATGTTTGGCAAGGTCCTGATAGGTGGAAGTTGGCTTGCTGGCTTAGTCAACAATAGGAGACACCAACCTTCTCCCACACTCATTAGAAGTAGTAACTAAAGGACTAGAGCTGAGTGCCAAAGTCAAGAAACAACCTCTCCACAGGACCATAGACGAATGCTTTTCCTCCTCCCTCAATAGCGTTCTGAAGATCACTGCTGCCAAGCCCTGGACCTTGTATATCCTTCTCCCTTCTGGATGCTGGGTGGGTACCTGAACTGCCACTTGGTAACTGTGACCCAGCTCCTATGTACCCTGACTTCTCTGGACTTCGATTGTGCTGTTATCTCTTCTTCTCATGATTCCACATGTTCTCAGGTATCTCCAATTTGGTCACTCAATTTTCCTTTGTTAGTTAAAACATGCCCTTCAAAGAACCTATGGTCTCTTAATGTCAGCCAAACACTTCCTGACAACAAGGTGAGGAGCCGCATTATCTTTCCATTTATTTCAAGTTGTAGAAAAGTCCTTCACCAAAAATTTTGATTGTGTGATGAAAGGCAGGATAGAGCTAGGCAATGGGCCTGTAATTTTGCTGATGAAGAGAACTCTGAAGTCAGGAAACTTCCCTTACCAAAAGTAAATCACCACCTTCTCTCTACCTTTGAGAGTTGCCTATAGTCCTGAAAAGTGAAGTGACCAGCTCAGCGTCACACACAACCAGTCTACGTCAGAGGCAACACTTGAACCAAGGCTTCCCAGCTCTCTAGCCACTACAATGAGCTGCTTCAGTCAGGATTAAAACAGGCTGTCAGGGGAAGGGAAGATTCTTGATTGCCCAAACTCAGGAAGACATGGGAGTTCTCACTTTAGCACCAAATCTACTCACTTGTATGGCTAATTAATGGTTCCATATTTACATTTCTTGTCTCACCAAGCAGACTTTTAAACTCCTCGTAGGCCTAAATTCTATTAAGTATTACCTTTATATCTTCATTTTCTAACAGCATTGAGCACATAGTAGAGGAAGAAAATTACATCAGTGGGAGTGGGGTAGGGTAGAAGGGGAGGAAGCAGAATGTGCATAAACATGTCTTTCCAAAATACATGCAAAGTAAATTTTGGGGCAAGAAAGCACTAGTAGCAGCTGTGGTCAATTAGGAAAAGAATTCCCGAAGAAGGTATCACTGGAATGGAGTTTTGAAGGAAACAAGCAATTGTAAGACACAGAGAGAGAAGTTCATTCCAGACATAGGAGACAATGAAGGCAACGGCACAGAAACAGCAGATGACTTGGAAGATAACTACCATGTCACTCAGAAAGTAACTTTCCAGTTAAATAAGGAAATGTCTGTAAAGGCCTCTCCAGGGACCAGAGCTGTTAAAAAATTAAAATATTTGTGAAACCTAGTTTCTAAGTAATTTTTATGAAAGTAAAATATTTGTGAAGATAATTCTATTAGCTAATACTAAATTCAAGGCATAACAAAGTAAGAAAAATATTAATTTTCAGCAAAGTATTGATCAGAAGCATAATTTATGAATTCACTTGTTTATCTTTCCTCAGGTACTAATCAAGTATTTAAGTATTTAAATACACTACATGACATAAGATAATTTACCTAAAAACATGGCAAACTTCAAAATGCCATACGAGTGTAAAAAATAAATATTACCATTATTTTGGTTAGCTATGTAAGAGGGGTTGGCAGAAAATAAACAAAAAACTCCTTTGTATTTACCTTTACAAAAAATCATTGATTCATGTGTTCAGAAGAAACTATCCCAGAGCAAGAGATTAATTTACTTCAAGCCTCAGACCAGATACTAACAGTGTTTTTTTATGTACCAGGTTCAAGATATGACTTTTTGAAAAGTTACTTAAACTAACAAAATACTATCAAAAGAGACTGTGTTCAGGCAATCCCCAAATATCAAGAGAACTCATTACTTTTTACAGACTCCATAATTTTCAAGTAGTTATTTTTCACATTCTATCATCTTTAACAACTAAAATAAGATTAGTGTGTCTTTTAATCAGCATACTCCCTGTAATGCATTTGTAAAAAAAAAAAAAAAAATGTGTTTCTAACACAGAAAATTCTAAAATGACCAACAAAGTAATAGTAAATCTCTGCTATTTGACAACTTTGAAATGGTGAACTTGACCACAACGAATCCATTTTTCTCCAAAACATACCCCACGACATATCTCTAAGGACAAATGAGACACATGAAGTCTACTGCACATTGGCAGTAGCTGACTCTGGGTCTGGTTGGTAAGCAGAGCTAAATTTCAGATGCACACAGTGACAAGTGAGCTTCTCCCATTCACAACCAACAGAAGCCTACTTCTCTGTAACTAGCCAGCCCTTAGTAGGTGATGCCTTAGCTAAACTAAAACTAGGGAACATACCAACAAGCCTTTCACCAACTATGCCACATTTTACTAATGAACAAAGGAGGTGTGCTTTTCGGGACAAATTTTAAAAGAAGATCTTTGGTTTTGCTGCTTTTCACTATTTATAGAAGTATTTAATGAGATGGGTCCTTTTGATGACAAGTTGGATCGTGCTTTCACATGCTTTTATTTTACCCCAGTCTTAAATATTTCTTCAGGCCACATGATTTTTCTCATGATTTATGGAAGCATGAAGACTCAGGCAATACACATCAGAGGTAAAAAAAAAAAAAAAAAAAGAAAAAAAAGAAAAAAAGAAACAAATCAAAAAGTGCTTGATTGGAACCTAATTCAAAGCTTGACAAAATTTCAACCAAAATTAGTCCCAATGTGTTTAAATTTATTGTATCAACATATTTGTAGCCTAAACTTATTTTTAAAATAAGCTCATCATGAAAACTGAAGAAGAGATAATAAAATCCCATTCCAAGGCTGGTATAGAGAAAACAGCCCAGGAAGTGGGTTCATGGACTAGGTTTGAAACTCATTTTAGATAAATCACTTAATGTCTCATTCCCATTCTTCCTCAACATAATAAACAGGTTGACCTAGATGACCTCAAAACTTATTTCTAATCTTTTATCTCTCCTCATAGGAGTCTATGTACCCCTCATAAAAATCTTATCATCATACATTAGCTAGCAGTCAACTCAAAGTTGAAAATAGTAACCCCACTGAATGAAATTAGCAATAAATCAACATCTAAGTTGCAAATTCACTTCTGACAAGTAATATGCTGCAACTAAGCTTTAAGTATCTCAGCGTAACTATTCAGCTGCATACATAAGTGAAGGTAATGGAGTCGAGAACTGCAGACTAATTGCTTCAGCTGTGGCTTATTATCTGTCCAATTTCAAGCACAGCAAGCAGTTAAGAAGTAATATAAACTACTTTAGTCAATGCATCAGTGAGGCTTTGTACCAACACAACCTCAGATTCCCTCAAATGGTCAAACTGGTAAGTGCCACATAACCACATTGTGAGGATAGATGACACATCACACCCAACCATCACTTTCCTGTTTGGAGTTCAATTTCCACTAACTACTTCTCTCTTATACCCTCATTGATTGTAATGGCTGATCTAGAATCCTTTTCCCTCCCTTCGGAAAGGGTTCCCTGATGAGGGACACTCTAACATGGCATTCCTCTTTGAATTATTTTCTTTGTTCTTCCCTTGATATCAACCAGCCATCTGGGCACATTCATTAATTTCATATGTTCAAGTTTCTTTGCCAATATTTGGAAAGTCAGTGGGTCAAACTGAAATCCAGCAGTCATTCAGTCCACTGAGTCTCTCCCATTTGATGAAGATTTTATAATCTCATTCCAATAGTTAATATAGGCTTTTTAAAAATTTATAAGCTCCATTCCCAATTCATGTCAACTCATGCTTTTTGACTCACTGTTATATAATGTCAAGTGAAAAGGAAACCAAAGTTCCCTATTCTTTACAATACATATCACCGTGGAGTAATGGTAAGGTATGTGAAGAGAGTAGAGTGCCAGGCATTTCTACGGTGGCAGATCAAGGCCAATGATAGTCCTGTGCATTGAGGCTGAGCAAAGAACTGATTAAGAAAAAGGCATTGTTACTGAGTATTCAGGAAGGCTTTTCTTCCTCAGTGATTGATCCAAGAAGTTGGCACTTTTATCCAGTGAAAAAAGCAGAAGACAGAATTGTGGAATAATGGTGAAGGCAATGGATCTATATACCATAACTGACCTATCAAACCCATATATTGTACAATGATAAAAAAAATTATCAAATTGAAGGGTATCTACGAAGTAACTTATTTCAATATCCCAACTAGAACAGCAATCTACTTTATAACCTCTTGGGTCTAATCTATGGTCCCTAGACCTCTGACTGGATACCTCTAATTATGGGGAATTAACAATCTCCAGAAAAAGCCCATTCAATTGTTGGACAACTTTACTTAGAATGTTCTTTCTAACTTGGAGCCAAGATCTGTTTTCTTGTAACTTTTCACCAACTTCACCACACACATGAACAGAAATAATTGCCTCACTTCAAAATGTTTCCCAACATTTAGTCACTACATACTCATGTGTCTTACTTACAGCTTAATATTGCTGACTTTCTCCCCCGCAACTTTTGCAATGTCCTCCAGAGCTACTGACAAAACTGAGTCTGCAGTTTTGCCATCACTTAATGTTATGCAGGAATCATAATGTGGTACAAGAAGAGAGATTAGGGAATTTGGAGTCAGAACACCTTGGTCCTTGATCTATAAACTGCTACCTATGACCTTAGGTCAATCACTCAGCTTTTCAGAAACTCAGTTTATTCAACTGTACAACTGGAATAATTACACTTGAAGCCTTTTAAAAGAATTAACATTCGTTTTTAAAATATTGAATACCAAATTATCTCCCTTCTTCCTTCCCCCACTGAGAAGGCAAGTGATTTGATATAGGTTATACATGTGTAGTCATACAAAACACAGCCATAAAAATCATGTTGCAAAGGAAAAAACAAAAAAATTCAAGAAAAATAAAGTAAAAAAAAATGTATGCTTCACCATCAGTTCTTTCTCTAGGGATGGAAAACATTTCTCATCATAAGTCATTCAGAGTTGCCTTGGATAGTTATATTGCTGAGGATAGCTAGATCATTCACAATTGATCATCGCACAATATTGCTGTTACTTTGTACACAGTAAATTTCACTTTGCCTTAGGCCTTGCAAGTCTTTCCAGGTTTTTCTGAGAGTAGCCTGCTCATCATTCTTGAATCCCTTCTTGATCCTTCTCTCCCTGATTATTAGTGCCCTACAAATTAGTTTATATGTCTTTTGGATAAATTTTACATTTACTTATAGAGGTATATTTTGTATCCATTATTATTGTTCTTTGAGGAAACTTAAAAAAACAAACAAGAAAACAACAGTACCTCATTGCATTTAGAATAATGCCTGACAGAGAGGAAGAACTAAATAGATGTTTGGTCATTGTAAAGATCAATAGAATACTAGACTTGGAGTCAGGAAGTTCTGAGTTCAAATCTGCCCTCCATGTGACCCTGGGTGAGTCACTCAATCTTTTTCTGACTCCATTTCCTCATCTGTAAGTAGTACTTACTTCTCAGGGGTGTTGGGAGGACAAAAATAAAACATTTGTAAATTGTTTTGCAGGTCTTAAAATGTTATATAAATAATAGTTCTTGTTCTCATTACTAGCATTATTACTATTATAATCCAGGACCACTTTCAAAACAGGAAAATATATCTAAATTGGCCTTTACTGGAGGGTGGAACCTCTGTCTTCAAATGGACCAATCAGTGAGTGGAAGCCAGTGAAGGATAACAAGAAACATTAAGGGCCACTTGAAAATGTTAAACTTTAAAGAAGGCCATTTAGCAACATAAATGGAAAGTTACCCTTGATGAACATACAGCATAAACAAAGTAATGAAACCCATTAAAAGATTTGAAGGAGGCTACTGAGGCTTGGAGAACTTAAAAGGGAAGTACAACACAGAAGAACTTGTTTTGCAGTGTCTCCCCAGTCAGAGACAAAAGATCCTAATGATTTTAATGTGGGTTCTTCCTCTGCATTTGGCAGGGAGAGTTAGTCCATTTCCAGATAAGTGAACCTACTAGACAAATGAGCCCATTTCTATATATATACAATTAGCACCCTAAAAAAACTAAGAATATGATAGTATAATCTTAGAAGAGCTAGAATCTTCTCTCCATAAATGGACTTGATTTTTTTTGTCATGAAACCAGAGACAATTAGACAATTAGGTCTATTAAAACCAAAAACTTCCATGGCCTTTTAATTTTTTTAAGGATGAGACTTTGCCATTATCAGTTCCAGAATATGATCAGAATTTACCTCAGCCAGAACATCCTTCCAATGAAATCTTTATTTAGACCCTTCTCATTTCTGATTTTATATTCACACATTTCCAAAAAGTCCTTTTCTTTAAAACTCTTGAATTTGCACTTCTCTAAGCAGATTTCCTTTTGATCCTACAAGTTAAATCTCATTACTTCATCCTTTGCTACCTTCATTTCATTGAGTTTAAAATGCCACCCTGATTTTGAAACTCTTCCATGGATTTGCTTCCTTTTTGGGGTTTCTAATATCAGCTCCACGTGCCCCTGTTGGCAACATGTCACCTTTCCCAAAGTGGCTGCCTGGACATCCTTTCTGCCAGCCAGCACAGCTGGGGTTGTTTCGCCTCCCCTTCTCATCTTGCACTCTTCCCAGAAAGCTGTTAATTTCTCTCAACTCCATTAAATATGGTCCTCTTTCAGATATGCCTTAGAAAACCCAGCAAAATGATAAACTTCCAATTTTCTTTTAGTTTCCCCTCTTCAGATTTGCTAATGCTTCTGGGTATTTCAGGAACTAGTAAGAGAAATGAAAATATAGGCAACAGAAGCCAAGATGTGACTTCAGTGGCTTAAAAATTTGTACAGAATCTGCAGTGCTGATTTTAAGCATTATGGCAACAATTAAAAAACAAACAAACCCAAAATATTAGGTAGCCACAGCAAAGCAAATCCTATTTGTTAATTTAGAACCACCCATCACCACCAAAATTTCTAGAGCAGGCTTTGATCCACAGGCATGATGCCAGAAGAGAAAGAGATAAAGATGATTTTAAATGTTGGAGCTAGAAGATAATTTGGGAGTCCTTTAGTCATATCTCCACATTTTAAAGATGAGAAAATGGGAACCCAAATTGGTAAACTAACTTGTCCAAGGACACACAGTGGCTGGTAGCAAAGACTGATCAAGAGAACTAGTTTCCTAACTCCTTGTCCCTTGTCTTTCCACCAAACCACAGTTGCCTTTCTTCTTGCTACTAACTTACCTAAAGGGCCAAATTCATGTTTTAGACACCTATTATCTCTGAGAGGGATAATATGAACATGCTGGAAGATAGACTATGACCTTTTAAAATGTTTTGAATGAATATTTTCCTTGGTCTCCCCAAATTAATCAGCAGATCTGAGCTGGTTGCTTTTTTATTCTTCCCCCACCTCCCCCTACACATATTTTTTTTAGAAGCCTGTGTTCCATATTCACAAATTAGCAGCTTGAGATGACGCCCAGAGTCTCATGCAACTTCACATTGTGCAAAGCACAGTTTTCCTGAGCTCTAGTATGGAAAGCTAAACCTCCTGAAAAATAGATCAGATGCTATTAAGGGAATAAAATATAAATGGTCACTGAGAATTCCATTATCCAACCTTTATTACATCCAGCATATGTATTTTATAAAAGAACTAGTCATTCAATACCTCAACATACTATGGCACCCTAACCACGGTCTCCAAAAATAGATGTTTAACAATTCCAAAGTGGGCTTACAGTATGGACTGGCAAAAACCATCTGTGGGTGCAGAAATTTTACCTTGAAAAAGGAAGTGATGCAGAATTCAACTTCCTCTAATCTTCTTTGATATATTAGAATAATAGAGCTGCAGTTGAGAGACCTTTTGGTACTTATATTTGAGACCTAAACTAGCCTTACATATAAGCAGAGTACAAGGTTTTCTATGAGACTGAGGGTCCCTGGAAAACTCTCTGCTCCGACTTAACATTGTATTTATTCTCTGTGTGTATGCTGCATCTTTTTTTAGCAAAATGTAACCTCTTTGAAGGAAGGGACTGTTTCTTTTTTCTTTTTTTGTCTTTGTTTTCTCAATATCTAGTATAGTTCCTTGCAAACAAGTGTTTAATATTTGGTAGTTAAATGTAAATTAATTGAATCTTACTGGTTCCTGCTCTCTCTTCTCCTCTTCCTCTGCCCCTCCCCCTCCACATATATGCAATACACACATATGTACACACATGTGTACATGCATACATACATGTGTACACGCATACATACATGTGCGCATATGTATGTGTGTATGCACATACATGCACATATGTGTACATATACACACACATATATATCTCTCTATATATAATGCTGTGGGCTATGATAGCCCAAAATGATCCCAGTCACAGTCACACCCACTATCTCTCCACTAGACCCACTCATGTAGCTGAGCAGCTATTAGTTTCCTGGGCTCAAAAGACTGGAAACTTTGAACAAAATATACACATTCTCAAAGAGTGATAATATTTCCTACCTCTATTGGCCACTAAGGAATCTTTGCAATTTAGTTTATCTGATTAATTTGAGTCACCTAGGAGGACTCTGAAGGAATGGGACACAGGACAAGGATATTTTCATGTGGAAAGACACATTTAGGAATATCTGGAGTGTGGGAATACTTTGGAAGTTGTGTGTGGGTAGGTAGGTAAGGGGGTGGAGTATCTGTAGTAGGGGACACCCAAAGAGATCTGGAGGGTTTCCTATGGAATAAAAAGGAGTGCTGAAAATAAACTTAACGCACAATTTTGCCTGGGATGCCCTCAACTGGAAGCTACACTTCATCCTCATCTAGGTCAGTCTACATTTCTTGAGAAACATACTAAAATGCAATGGGGAGAGAAAAGAGAAACCAACGCTTGAACTGCAACAGATAGGACCTGAGTATGAAGTTCTAGCAGCCAAAGAAGACATGCAAAGTGAAACAAATAGGCAAAGTCAAAAAACATTCTAAATGTACTTTGTAAAAAAAAAAAAAAGTTCATAAAGTCATATAAAATCTGCACCTAACAATATGCATTCAGAGGTGTGATACTAAAGAATTGGAAAAACCTGAGAAGAGTTGGATGAACAGGTGCAAAATCGAGTGAACAGAACCAGGAGAACAATTTGTACAAGAAAATATTTCAGTCTGATAAGCTCAATGACCAACCATATTTACAAAGGACCAATAATGAAACATACTACCCATTCCCTGATAGAAAGATAATTGACTCCAGATGTAGATTAATACATTACTACATCAATTAACTAGCTAATTATTGACTAATAAAATTAATATGTATTATATTAACTAGGATTAATTGACATACCAATGTGGAAATTTGTTTTGCTTAACTTTGCACATTTGTTTCAGTGGTATGGTTCTTCCTTTTCTTTTCCCCCCAAATGGGGATGGGTTTGCAGGGAGAGAAAAATAATACTTGTCAATTGAAAAAATAAAATTTCAAAAGTAAATAATTGACCTCTCAATAACCTTGGATCTTCACTCCCAAGAAAACCTATACTTTTTGATAAGTTTCTAAAATACAAGTTAAGCAGATATACTTTACCCTCTCTTTCTCTCAGAGTGTTAGGGGTGAGAGATACTGTGAGATGTGAGATATTGCTTTATTTCATATTCAAATACGTGCCTGTCAAATACAAGCATGGCTCATTACCATAAAAAATAATGATACAATTCCCGATGAGCCAGAAACCAAGTGACTGTTCATTACTGTAAGTGATTAGCATCCTAACATTTTTTACTTGTAAAACTGAGGTTCAAGGAACCTTTTGTGAAGGTTAATGAAACATACCCTACATAGTTCACAACTTCTCAGATCCCTCTCTGTTCCTCATTTGGGAGTCTTCATTAGTTACTCTTTCCTTTCCTTAGCACTGAAAATCTGTTATTAAGATTAAGTTCAATGCCACTCCTATTAAAATATAATTCAATAAAAGATGTTAAACAGACTAAATGGAAAAACAAGTCGGGGGACAGAGTTACAGACCATCTTTAATTACTTGGTGAACTCAAGCCACATAGATAATGTCTAGATTCACTGAGGTTAAGAAATGTTTTTTTTTTCAGTGGTGCAGGTTCACATGGGGAGGAAAGGGTCCCTAATTATCTCAATTCTGCACAATTCAACCAATAGCTGCTTTTGTTTACCTCCCTCTATTTGATTAACTTTGACCAAAGGATTTTCTATCCTAGAAGAAAGAATTCCCTCCAACTAGAACAGTTTGATCTTTTTGGTCATCAAATATTTTAACTTCTATGTGTTCAGATTAGTTGCTAGTATCATGCCTCTCTTCCTTAGAACTCAGCCTGGACAGGTTAACCTCCCTGATCCATCTCCAAAGACTGTGATGTTAATACCTTCCATTCTATTTCATATATCTATCCCTCTTACCTTTAATCATCTGACTACCACTCTAGTACAGGTCTTTATCACCTGGTCTCCTAATTGGTTTCCTTGTCTCAAGTCTCTTTTCCCTCCAATATTTTTTCAACATAGCCAATATTTCTAAAGCAAAGGTCTTCCGTGACTACTTGTTTATTTAAGAAGCTCTAATGATAACTATTATCTCCATCATAAAAAGCCTTTTTTGACTCAAAGTCCCTCACAATCAGACTTCAGCCAGTCTAATGGACCATTATTTCCTTTCTGAGATTCTAAGTTTCAGCTAACTAGCCTACTTCCTATCTCTCCTACATTATATCTCCAGTCCCTGCAACTTTGCACTGACTGGCTCCCATATTTGTAATTCACTCCCTCCTAGCATCCCTACCTTCTTTTAAGTCATGATTCCTTCCACACTTCCCAGTGCCCTTTCTTTCCAATTACTTCCTATTTTTCTCTCATATATTCTCTATTTATTTAACTTTGTACATTTTATTTCCTCCAGTCTTGCCTAGAACTTTTGTCTTTCTACCCCTAGCATGCAACACAATGACTGGAACATGGTGCTTAAAAAATGTGCATAGGATTCAATTGTTGAGTTCCACACAATCCTGTCTCCCCTCTGTGATTAAGCCATCAGTATTCCACTCTACCTCATCTTAAGGATCCCAGGTCTTCAAGGAAATAGAAAAACTAAACAAAACAACTAGTTTCCTCCTCACATAAAAAGATTTAAGACCCCTATCACAGACATTCTCTTTCTAGGACATAAACTCTGCTCTTTTCATTTCTTCATAATTCAGTCTACTTTGTATCCTTAGAATGTGGCTGCTTTTCCCATAGTGAAGTCTGCCTTGGCATTTCAATATGCAGTTCTGTACAAATATTCATATACATTTTTTCTTGTAACACTCTTCTTCAAACTTTCAAAGTATCAACTTTTTCTTCATAAAGTCTCAATTATGAATCCCCCAAAATGATTGATGACAACTACAGAAATCGGTGAAGTTATAAAGAAGACCATATAGCTGATTCACTTCATATCTCCACCCATATTTATGCTCATGTAATTGCTCTCTTACAGATAATTGTTCGCTTACAATTTTTCTAAATATAAAATGCTCCTTCATTCTTTGGGAACGCTAAGAAACAATTTAAAGCTCTTATTCTCATTAGACCCTTGATATACATTCAACACTTTCTTCTTCCTAATTCTGCATCTCACTTAATTTGTGTTGCTTCGAACTATTCCCCTCTGAAACAAGGCATGTGCAACCTTCAAATTACATAAGTTAGTGTCAAAGATAGAGTCCTACCAATGGTAACTAATTCTACTAATGGAAGAGGCTGTGGCAAGTATAATATATCCAATACTATTCCTTTCAAAGAAATACTCTTCAGCGGGATTATCATTTTAAATGGTTAGACATATAATTTATCTCAGTAATCAGTACCATGGCCCAAGCTTCATAATTTAAAAGGAGTAGAGAAGATTTGGGAATGACTCCGAGGACACCCAGAACATCTAACAGTACATATGCAGAAGGTGAAAGAAACAATAAATTTAAATTTGTGCTAGAGAGACAACTGAATATTGTTCATGTGAGCTTTCAGAAGGAGGACTGAAACTGGCTTTTTTGTTGTTGTTTTTTTGTTTTCATATCTGAAGCAAAGGACATTGTCTTAATGTGGCAGCATAAAGAATTTATGTTAGCCATATGGAAGGATTTCTTGATAGGGTTAAACACTGGAATGAGTAACAGACACTAGCAAGAAGAGAATTTTTCATAGAAGACACTTCTGTGAAGGTCCCTTTAGAGAAGAAAAGTCTCATCTCTCAAGAATATTGCCCATCCCTTGAGCAGGGAGATAAACAAAGATGACCTCTCAAGGTCTGTTCCAACTATCATAGAAGGCAAACTTCAAGAGATCTTGGTGCTTTTCAGTCCCATAAACTTGCAGGAGGTTCTCAGATTATTCAGAAGTATTCTCCCATTCCCATTTTAAAAATATTCAGGGTATGCCTGAGAATGCCACTACAAATTCATTCCTGCACAATATTTTACCTCTCTTTCTGTGAATTATGAAATTAGAATGTACCATGGTATGTTGAATCATGAAATATTAATCTTTCTGACCCCACTTACCCTAGATAACATTTCTTATCTCTGCTTTTCAATTTTATATCACTGGGAATGAAGATAATATATTTTAAAACAAGTGTACTTTAAAAAATCCTTCATTTGGCTCTCCAGGCATTTTCAATCCACAGGCTATTTTAATCCCCCAATGAAAATACACTTTCTATATAAACAACCAAATGATCTTTAGCTCCCACTCTTCTGTCGGTATACATGACAATACATAAAGTTGTTCAGTGCAGATTTTCTTTTGCCAAGGGGAATCTGGATGGTCAAATTCATTTAAATATCAAACAAAGAATTCAATTTATCAGATGCTTTTATCTTAAAAGGATACTTTTTTCCCTTAAAAATATAAATTTGTTAATCCTTTACCTGAAAATGAATTTTACTGCTCAAAAAAAGAGCTGGATTACACGAATACTTCCACCCCCAATTTTGATACTTATTTATAATGATTAGAATATGTACAGATTAATTGCATCCATTTCCTTTTCCTTTTTATAAGACTGATTTTTAGAGATCATAAACGGGGGGAGGGAAAGCTACACTAGCTATTTAGAAGACATAACAGTTTCACATTATTATCTGTTTTTTCTTCATTATTTTGCTATAACCATTGGTCTACAAAATTTGCTGCTACCTGCCTTGCATAGGTCAGGCTGTCAACTTGTAAGGACAGGTAAGATTTCACTTTCTTGTCCATTAGTTTGTGAAGAAATATGCTGAGGGTTATTAGTATCCAAATAACAATTATAAAAGACTAATGGGGATAAATAACTCAAACCCTAGTAGGATAATTGATCACAATGCCTGGGTATGGGGTGCCACTGCAGTTGACTAGGCTCATTTTTGAGAAGGCTGAATGATTTGAGGCAGCCATATAATTAAGTAAATACCATCCCACAGGGCTCATTTTCTTCCTTCCTTCCTTTATTTCCCTCCCTCTCTTCCTTCCTTCCTCCTCTTCCTTCCTTCATTTCTTTCCCTTCCTTCCTTCCCTAAATGAAATCAGAAATATTTTCCTTCATGATAGTACAGTAAATGAAATTAATATTCCTTTAAGAACAAATCTGGTCTGGAAGAAGCCCTCATTTAGCTAGGCCAATGGCCCACTTCCCAGGGCCAGTTATTAACTATGAAACAAACTACTTAATATGGGGGTCCATTACTATATCAGTAATTTAAACAAAGAGCATATAAATACATGTTTAAAATGCTAACAAGACTAACAAATATAAATGTGGGCAGAGGAATTTAAGTTCAAGAAATTGATTTCTTTCAGAACTTCACAATCCAATATTTTGACAGCAAGGAGGATGAGTCTTTGCTCCCAAGCTCTTCAGACTGACTATGTCTCTTCCCTCCCCTCAGTATACACTTCAGCCAGAAAACCTTTCTCCTCCTGTTGACCAGATTTCCTTTATAGTAGCATTATTGTTAGCCCTTGCTGTTTAGTCTTAAGTTAACAAGGATAAAGATATACATCAGCCACAGGGCCATGGAAAGTCCTCAGAGTCAAGATGATGCCATAGTAAGGAACATAGAAAAAGGACATTCATATCTCCTGTGACAGGAGCAGCTGCTTCTAAATCTGCTCTGCTTAGCCACAGCGGTCCCTTCACCTCCAGTTTTATCCCAGAAGTCAGACACAATTTAAATAGTTTCAGGTGGGGAAAAAAATCGCAAGGTAACAAAACAAATATTTATAAGAGTAGAATATAATGTGCCATATGCCCCTTTCCTCTTCACTGAACCAGTTCCATCCTACACGCTTTATGTGTTTGACAAATGATAATAAATGGTACCCCCAAACGGATAACTTTTAAACAGAGAGATTGGGCATTCATCTTCCCTGTTCTTGACACATACCAAGTTTTAGACTTATAATCATCACTAAAGATTCAGTGTGTTCTTTTCATAATTATCAATTCTGCCATATGGCCATGAATACTTCTTAAGACCTAGTACAAGTCCATAAGCCTGGTACACATTTATTTAATGCTCTATTATGTGAAAGAAAACATCAGAAGGATAGTGGAAGGACACTGAATCAATTCTGGAATGGCAACCTAGGGAAGCAACAATTCTTTAGTGAGGAAACACTCTTCAGAACTCTCTAAAAACAAGAAAAAAAACACCACCTCACACACACAACTTAGACTGATTTTGCACCTAGAGAGCACTAGTGAATATTAACCCTTAGGCTAAATCACATATTTATTTACTACTTCTTATTCCACCTCCATGTTTCCAAAAGGACCTCCCCCCATTTCACATCTACACTCCCCCCTCCCACTGAACAAATAATAAAATGAATGTTTTCTCTCTTCTTTTTTAATTAGAAAAAAAAACCCCAAACATTGAGGATTTGAGAGGAATCTGTCCCTTCACACCAAATACTGTTTCAAAGTTATCTTCCCACATTCCCTTTACAAAAGGATTTTGTTAGCTAATGCCCCAGGGAACCTCTTTTCCTTTCCTTAACTCCAGATGTCTCCTTTCCCCTGCCTAAACCTTCCCCCTTTTCTCCAAATACTGTAAGATAACAAGTGAAAATAAAGAGGGATAAATAGCTTATGTTGTTGATCAATTAGATTTGGACAAACTATTTTGTGAATCTATTCCTGTCTCAGAGGATCTATTTTAATGATCTGCCTGAGATGAACTAAGCAGTGATTAAAAGATAACTACTTCAGTCTCTTAAGGAGAGAATTATTATAATGTGTACATGAATGAAAAAAATAATCTCCTACCTATTCACCTTTATTTCCCCAAAGACTCTGAAACTGCATATGGTGGAGGTACCCCTGATAGAATCAGGCTTCTATCTCACTGCCATACAAAAGTACCATTGCAGTCCTCAGCTGTAGCTCAGCAATTCTAGGAAAAGCTTCCTCCCTTCCTAGCGATGGATGTCACCTGGACCTAATGATACACCTGCCCTGTATCAGGCAAAGTTTCTGCTCCTTTATAAGTCCATAATGAACAGCACCAATGGACAAATACATTGGAATAATACTCAAAAAAAAAAAAGGAGGAAGAGAATGGATGAAAAGAAAGAACCAAGTCCTTTAGACCTATCACGTGTAGTGCATTTTCTTGTGACTTGTGTTGGCACACCAAATTAAAGTCTTGTTGGATGACCTGTATATGCTGAAATCCTCCCTCCCCCTCTTTTTTCTTTCCTGGGTATCATTACAAAGTAGTTGAAAAACCTTTCTAAACTCACAAATGCAAAACCCAAAAGGTTCTAAGGAGATGGGGCCTTTGTCCAAAGATACCAACACATTGAGTGGACTGTAGCAGATGCTCACCATGCCTATGCATTATTGATAAAGCCATGGGATCTGTTAAAAATAGAAGGTAGGGGAGAGAGTGTGGCAGACCCCAGGTGCACTCCGCACTTCATCACTCCACACAGCTTTATGGCTCAGGTGACAATTCAGGGTTTCCCAGTATTTCTCACACAAATCATTCAGGAAATACTGTCCTACAACTTGGAATATTAACATGCATATAAATGTATGTATGTATATATTCATATGTACTCTCTCTCATACATACACACACACACACACACACACACACACACACACACACACACACTCCAAAAGCCAGCATTTACCTGTTCCTGCTGTTGCACTGATTTCCCTGGTGCATTTTGTTCCTTAGCCGTAGTCATGCTCTCTTTTCCAGGGTGCTCACTACCAGAGGGGCAGGTAGGAATTAACGGTGAGTTTGGTGGCACCGGCGTCCAAGCAGGGAATGAGGAGTTATTCAGTCCATCACTTCAAGAAATAAATCCCAGCGCAATTTTTCTTCACTCAAAAGAGCGGTGGGGGGGTGGAGTGGGGGTGGGGAGGCGAGTCTAGGTCTAGCTTTAAAACGCAAAGTGCAGAGAGAAGGAAAGATGCTGCTGCCTAGTGGGGCTTCTCCAATTAGCCACAGCCTCTGCAATTGCCACAGAAACAATAACTGCTTGGCAACCAGCAACTGGCAGCTCGGGGCTGCAAAGACAAGCCGAGCGATGTGGTCCTACCTCCCCCTCCCCTCCTTCTGCCTACCCCAGTGGGCACCACGGCGCATGCCCCAGCCGCCAGCTCAGCCTCCTTGGCTGGGGAGCCACGCACCGGGCTGAGCGGCTGGAGGGGAGGGTGGACGGGGAGGGCGCCTGACCCCAGCCGCGAGCCCCGGAGCAGCGCGGCAGCGGGCAGCGGCGGGCGGCCTGGCTTCGCGCTGCCCTCCTCGCACCTCTCCCGGGCTCCTTCTCAAAGCTTAACCTCCCCGTTGGCTGGCAGAGCCCGGGGATGTGTGTGTGTGGCTCCCACTCCTCTGGCGGTGGGAAGGAAGCGAGGAGGAGGGCAGAGTGATGGAGGAGCGAAGGTGGGCGACAGACATCGGGGAAAGTTACGTCAGCCATGTCCGCGAAACTTTCCCCAGGTGTCCTTAGGTGGATGTCGCTGGCTGGACAGCTGACCCATTCATTAAGTGCACTCCTGCCCCACACCACTGACCCACAAGCAACAGAGTCGATGCCTGGACAGAGGGAGAAGATACAGAGAGCAGGTGCAAGGGGGAGGGACAAAGGTAAATTGGAGCCTAGAAGAAAATGGTCATCTTCAGAGGCCAGCTATCCCAGAAAAGTGGTTAAAGTGAGCCGGGGGGGTGGAGGGTTTAAATGGGGATGCGCTGCAGGGGAAGGAGGTAGGTTTCCCCAACTGGGTGCACTAGGTGTTATTTGCTGGAAAATCCCTGCTTTAAAACTCAGACACCTGCTCAGAATCCATTTTGTGCCTCAGAGTATTTTAGCTTGACTCTCTGGAAACAAAATCAGTCTGGTCATAGTTTCATAGACCTAAGATCAGAAGGGACTTCACAAGTTATTAGTCCCAGCCATCAGTCCAACAGCCCCCATTTCATAGATGATGAAAATGAGACTCAAATCGTTAAGTGATTGGCTCAAGGTCTTATACAGAGATAGGATGGGAACTCCAGTCTGACTCCAGAGCCAGTGCTCTTTCCAGCATTGTCCTTAAAGGTTTTTGCCTAACCCTACTCCCATAACAAAATGTTCACTCAGTATAGCATCTGTATTATAATCTACTGCCCTTCCCGAACCAGGTCAGTCTAGCTCCACTTGAGAAGCCAATCACATTAGGAGGCTTAGAGAGAAAGAAGTTATAGGAAGGAGTGTCAACCAAGCTTTATATGGTAAGTAGGGGCTCTTTGTCTTCTACCATGCCTGGGTTTATCAACGTCATTCAAGGTTTTAGCCCAAGGGACAATTTCTTAATGCCCCTGAAACATGGATGCACAATCCAGTAAATCTCAAGAAGACTTTTAAGTGCTTCTTTACCTTTCCTATAGCCTCTGCACTTATGCTTAACCCAACGATCTTTCCAAAGATCATTATTTCTTCATCTTTGTGTCATCGCTTAATGTATAGGATCATAGATTTAAATTTGAAAGAGTTTATCTAATATAACCCCTTTATTTTCTGACAGTGAAGGAAGCTAAGGGTCAGAGTGGATTTGCTCAAGATCACATTGACCCTAGGGATTCTTACATTGTATACATGTGACAATGAGCATTCAAATTTGTTGTTTTGTTGTTATAAAAAAATAGAAAAGGGAATATTAAAATTTCTGCCCATCAAAAGGTAGTGGAAACAAGGCTGGATTTGCAGGTTACTACTCAATATGACCTTGGGCAAATTATTATACTTCTCTGTGGATATTTTCTCATTTGTAAAATTCACAAGCTAGATTAGACAGCTCTAATATCTCTAATTATAAGGTCTCATAACTTTAGGTGTCTAATCCTGAGTCCATCCTATAAGAGGACCTTCCTTCTAGGCCTAAATCTTAGGATCCCAATAAAAATATGACAGCTTAAGTTGGATAGGAGCCCCTTTCCTGTCATCCCCAAACATTTTGTTGTTGTTGTTATTTTGAAAGGGTCTATATATTTTTGAATTTGACTAGAGGCATTGGTGAGGGAAGTAGAGACACCTATCACCTTAACCTCAGTTTGAAGCCTCTTCCTGATCAAATTAACATTTAACATTCTAGGATGAAGGAGAGCAGTTCATCTATTTTTTGTGAAGCATTTTGAAGACCTAGGTGTTGGCAATTGGTTTTTGGATGTGTTCTGTGGAGTCTTTGTTAAATCACTGTCTCACAAGAACTGGTCACCTGAAGGTTACATCCCCTTCCAGAAAACATTTTAGTATGGGGCAGCCTGGTCAAGCTTGTTAGGCCAGACAGATCTGGGTTATCCTGGGAAAGAGGGGCAAAAACAAACAAAAAACAGAGGGTTTTGGTGGGGAAGGGAGGAGGAAAAGGGAAGAAGGATGGCAAGATGAGCTTTTCCAAATGTTGACACCAACAGTACTTCTCTCTGTCTACAGATCTTTACAGTAAATGGTCTCCTTGGTCATAAATGCCATTTCATTTTATACTGAAGATTTCTTTGGGTATTGAAGGCTTTTCTGTCTTTAGGAACCTCCTTAGAAAAATAAGATACCCTTTGGAGAGGTCAAACCCTAAGTCATCATCAACTAAGACCTTAATTATCAATTACCATTTCAGCTGGGATTAGCTAATAGCCAGCTAAACATACCTGAAACTTAGGATAGGATGGGAACAGAATATTGTGAGGGTTGCAAAAATAAACTTCAAACTTCACAATTTTGCCTAGGGCTAGACCTAGCCATGCCACTAAAAATCAAAAATATGGTTGACACCCATCATATCTTTCCTGAAGTCTGAGCTAGGTTCTGGGGCTTTTAGGGGACAGGAGATATATTTGTCTTGCTATCATTTAGTAATTGAATAAGACTCCTTCTTACAGAGAAAAGATTATGCACAATTTCTCCTCTCTCACCTGCCCCAAGGTCCAAAATACGGAAGAAGTTCCCTTTGTTTAGGAAACAATTCTTGAGTAGGATGCTGGCAGAAATTATGTCCAGCTTCTAGAGGGAAGCAACTGAGTTTTCACTCTTCAGGTAGCAAATATGGACCTTGTAATGCTGAAAGGTTGTATAGGCCCAAAACAGTTTAGACAAATCTCCTTGTGATTGATCCATAATGCATTAACTCTTTTAACAGTACCTAGATGTAGTTAGTAATAGAGAGGAGCAAATATTTAGTTGTGAAGGCAGAAAATATTAGGGATTGTGGTACATTTTTAAGTGTCCCCAGTAGCATCTCAGACTTTGATTTGTGATGAATAGGTACACAATAAATATTAGATAACTGACATTATCGGATTATAGATTTAGAGCTGGCAGGGATCTTTGAAGCCTTCGAATTCAATACTCTCATTTTACAGATGAAGAAACAAGCTTAGAAGGGTTAAATGACTTGCCCAAAGTCACACAGTTAATAACTATCTGAGACAGGATTCACACTCAAATTTTCCTCCCTCCAAGGCAGGCATTCTAATTCCCCTAAGCTACACCACCCAGAGGATGCTGAGAGTAAGGAAAAGCTCCCTGTTTACCTGAAGGGTCAGATAAAAGGGTGGAGCTCCTGGGGAAAATAGCAGAAGGCAGAAATACTTCAGGATTAGGAGGTAAAAAGAAAGCAGTGCTTTCTTTCATGTCTAGTCCCTTTATCACTGACCTGAAGCAAAAAAGGGAGAAAAGGGGATGTGGGATGTGTTCACTTATATGGAAAGATTTATATACATATAGTTTCATATACACACATACATAAACAATGCAATATATTTTATATGTATACCTCTAGATACAATATTTATATGAACATATAAATATAACATATCTAGTGGCATCCAAACATACACACACACACACACACACACACACACACACACACACATATATATATATAATGTATAAATAACACACACATATCAATGTGATATGTTCTTATTGACTGGTGCTCTTGCCCCTGGGTAGGCAAACAACCTAAGTGAACACTTGTTAAGTTCAAGAACCCAGGGAATCAATCAGCAAATATGAATTGAGTTCCTACTATGTGAGGATCAAGAATATATCTCTCACACAAAACAGGCTCAACTAGTCCACCATTCCCCTGCTCAGCTCTACGAAGACCAGAAAGTAATGATCTTGGCTCCTGGTGAAGACCTTTGATATTGAATGGAGGAAGGCAGTAACAAAGAGTTTAGTACCTCCAAAGAAGCAGCTGCTGTTTCCAGGGGAAAATGGTGATTTCAGCATGTGTTCAGAGCCATTCTCAGTGTGTGAAGGACTAGGAGAATAGCTTTCAGTAGACTTGAGGTACTTCCCTTTGGAGGGAAGTACCTTCAGGACAGTCTACAAGCACACTCAGTCTCCTCAACTATGGCAAATAACTGATTCTGGGACAAGTCATGCCCGGTCAATGCCATCCAGAAGCAGGTTCTGTCCTTCTGTTCCACACCACTATCTTGCTAAGGTCTGTGGGGTTAACTTTGCTTAGTGAGGCATGAATACTGGGGCTTGGCAGGCTATAGGACCAGGCCTAAATAACAACAAGATAATTCCTCTAGATATTTATCTTACTGATAATTCTCTTCCCTTTTCTAGGGATAAACTTGACTAAGGCTTCCAAAATATACACTTGTCCCAGCCAGGTGGACCTGGTGCCATGCTGGTCCAAATCTGTCTCTCAATTTGGCACAAGTTTTGTCCTCCCTCTCCTCCAGATGTGTCTGCCTGGTGCTGTTGGCATGGGCACAGTTAATTAGGTTTGTTTGTAGAAGTACATGACTGTATTCCCCTGCAGCTTGATGCAATGCATCATTCAGGCATCTCAGCTGATTCCCCTTCACCTTGCTTATTGACTGGTACTCTTTCCCGAGTAGCTAAACAATCTAAGTGAACACTTTTAAGTTCAAGAACTTGGGGAATTAATCAACAAAAATGAATTGAGTGCCTACTGTGTGAGAATCAAGAATATATTTCAGTGGCATTCATGCTTGCTGAATGCTGGCTGGAAAGTAAGGGTAAAAGACCTTAAATGTATCATTGTTGGAGCTACCAAATTTGTTCCTGTTAACCATTTGCATGAAAAGTTACCTACAACTCAACCTAGAAAAGTGAATGAAGTCTGGGGAAGTAAGTGCACATTAGAATTCCTGCCAAGATGTGGAGAATAGAGCTGGAAATCTTGGCAAGGATACTAGCAAAAACTCACAAAAGACCGAGTGTATGCATGGTACATGGTACATGGGGTAGGTAAGAGGATACAGGTAGAGATGGAACTGAAGCCATCCTTTAGCCATGAAGCTGCTAGAAGGACATGTTATTTGAAGGGATGATGAACACAATCTCTCTCATTGCCTATTAGGATACCTGAACTGCGACTAGACTGTCTCTTTTAGTTCTTGAAAGTCTTAGCGTCTTCAAAGATGGCTTCAACACAGATGCAGAAAACTCTGAGAGATAAAATTATACCTTAAATCATTATCCACTAATACCTTAGGTAAAATTACTTAGTAACTTGCTGAGAGCAAGATAGGTGTTTAGAAGACTGGTGGGATGGGATGGAGAAGAGACATTCTAAAAGTGAAGAGGAGGTGGGAGAGGAAAGAAAACCAAGTTGGACTCTGTCCATTTCAGAAATAGCCAGGCTGCAGTTAAGCTTGCCTGAACCTAGCTGTGACCCATAAACTATACCACCAGGGAAAGTCTTTTTGCTGTGTCAATAGGGCTCTTCAAAGACTAAGGCAACTTTCTTTCCTCTCACCACACAGTAATCCGGTTCTCTCCAGCAAGAGCCATGGAAGAGTTTATATTGACAAGCAACTAGAAGAGAATTAAGTTAAAGAACTGAACTTGGAGACATTCAGAACTAGGCACAGAAGGACTAGGTCAGTCTCAATGACCTCTGAAGAGGCAACTGGAAACTGGAAGCTTGGAGAAGTAACCATTAAACAAGGTCCCCAGATGCTTTTTTGGATAAAGAGTTTGCTCTGCTTGAGTGAATCAGATGGGTTTCCTTCTGGCCCTGTGGATCACAATCTTCTTTTCCTTAGCTACATTTGAAGGACTGTGATGTGAAGCATCCCAAAGCATAGCTGGTCTGAAGTCTGTTGGCTGCACTCAAGACACAGTCCTGCCCACATTGTTTACCTTAATGTTGGACATGATTTTTCCAATTGAGTTCCATTTTCTTGAGATGGAATGGGAGGTGGGTGGGAAGGAGCAACAGAAAAACATGTTTGGAAGACTTGGTTTATCTTTCTTTTCGTTATCTTTGATTTTAGAGGCAAAAAGGACAGGAACAAGAGATAGGAAGGGGCAGGGATAAGTCAGCAGAGACCTTTGACTCTCCCTTTACCTCACCATCACACTAATGTTCTATCCTACTCTCACCATTGTTCTCCATTATTCCCCCAGAGACTGGTTGGGAAATAAGCATGAGCAAGTATAACATTTGATCATAATCAATATTCCTTTCCAAAAAAACAAGACAAAAAACAGAGCAGAGCATCCTAGACTCAGCACATATTGGCCCATCTAGAACATTCTTGCAAGATGTTAATTAAAGGTACCTAGGTCAATGGTTAATCCTAAAATCCAATAGAGGCATTTTCTAATATCTTGATGGATCCATTTTCAAAAGAAAATGTAATGCATTTTGCAATCAGCTTAGCAGACACACCTCTTCATCTCTGCTAAGGGAAAGAGAACTATTCATAGTAATTACCTAACTACTACCTCCCACACTACTTGTCAGCCTATAAATCTTGTTCTCAGTCTACAGTGAAAAGAAATCTGATGAAACTTTGTCACAAAGTCAGAAATGTCTAAACTCTTTTAACATCATTTGAAAAGGCCACCTTGAGTTTCATGGAATATGTGTTAGTGTCACAGAAGCATAACAGGAATGCAAGGTCCTTATGTTTGTTTGGGAAGTATAGAAAATGTTCATAAGCTTTTTCATACATCTGCAGCATCCATCACCTTTAACCATTGCTTAATCTTGCTGGAATGAATGGCTAATTGAATAAAAAATGAATGTCAAGATCTTTAGACAAAATACAAATAAATCTAGTCATCTTCTATTTTACTGAGGCAGCTTGAAGGCAAAATGGATAGAGTACTACATTTGGTTTCAGGAAGATTTGAATTCAAGTCCAGTCTCAGACTCTTACTAGCTATGTGAGTCTGAGCAAGTCACTTAGCCTCTTTGCCTCAGTTTCCTCAACTATAAAATGGAAACAATAGTAGCACCCTACCTCTCAGATTTGTTGTGAAGATAAAAATGAGATATTTATAAAGTACCTAGTATATTAGCAAGCACCCTAGCACACCCAGGATGGCCTGCTAGCACAGGTTCTTTAATCTGCTTTATAAAGAAAAGATAAGCTTCAAAGGGGTTAACAATTCTTCTTTAGCTAAACATATATAAGCCATTCACTAGTTCAGGGGAAAGGTTAACACCCTGAATGTGGAGAAAATACAAAAGAAAATATAAACTGAGAAATTAGCACAAAGATTCAACAGACAGGGCTCTTACTGTTTTGACAAAGTAATATAACCACCTACATATTCCACCACCAGATGGGAGAGCACAAACCTCTGCGTAGTCGGAGTGCTCTTAACAAACAGCTACTCAGAGTCCCACCCAGGGAATCAAAAGGTCCCTCTCATAAGTGAAACTTCCAAAGCAAAATACCAGCCTCCAAGTATATAAAGTTTTCAACTAATAGGTTCAGAGCCAGAAGGCATCACAGCCCATGTAACTCAGCACAGCTGTGAACTACCGGGGTTCAAAGGAGATTGAGCCTTCAGATGTCTTCAATGAGCCTGGGAAACTGAACTCCAAAAAGAAAACAACAAAAATCCCCTTTTGCTTGCTCTTACACTTAGCACAGTGCCTGGCACATAGTAAGCACTATTTCAATATTAGCTATCACTATTAGTTAGTTAATTATTCCCTGTCATATACACCTTACTGATCACAGGCCTATAAGAGGTAGTGATAATTTTGTCTTCTTTGGTGCAGCTGGAACTCCATTTATGTCAGGGTCTTATGCTATTACATAGCCTTATAGGCAGTTGACATGGTGGCTCAAGCTGAACCCCCTCAGCATTTGCATGAACTGTGCTTAGCTGCCCTGTTACTGTTCTTGTATAGCTGTGCTATGGCCCTGGAAGCAGAATTGGAGGATTTAGAGTTGGAAAGGACCCTAGATATCATCTGTTCAACATCATTATTTTACAGCTGAGGTCCAGAGAGGTCAATGAGGGGTACCTTATTGTTTCAAGTGAGTATTGACATTATGAATTTCAAGATGATCAGTCCATTGAGAATTTACAAAGTTGTTTAAATTACACTGTGTCCCCTACTTCTTGTTAACAGTTATGTGGTCATTACAAAAAGAATTTTTTTAAACCTGAGGAAATATGATGATCAATGCTAGGATGACATCAGACTTAGCATCAACCACCACATTTCCTCAGAATCATAGATAAGAGTGTTGGAAAGGGCCTTAGAAGTCAACATCTACCTATTCTTTATTGGAGAGAGTGAAAACATACATAAAACAACACTTAGCCATACTTCTCTTCTCATAAAAAATACTGACAGTGTAATAAGATCACTGACCCAGGATTCAAGAGAATTGGATTCTAGTCTTAGTTCTGTAGAGGAAAAAAGAAACAGAGCAACAAGCAATCCTTTTGAACCAAAGGACCTGGGTTTCAATTTCAACTGTGCAGCTTAACCTGTGTCACTTCCTCTCTGGGGCTCAGTTTCCTCATCTGTAAAATGATAGGATTGGATTAGATAGTCTTTGGGAATTCTCATTTTAAATCCTTTGGTTCACTATTGATGACTTACTGTATGATCCTGGATAAGCACTTTGAGTCCCTATTTCCTTACCTATAAAATAAAGAGATTGGATTAGATGCTCTCCAAGGACTGTTAGTTCTACCATTCTAGGTTTCCTGGGAGATTTGGGCAGATTTGCAAGTAAATTTCTAAACACTGACATTATTCACTTGGATACATTTTAAAACCAGCACACATTTAAACCACACCAAGATGGTTTTTAAATAAAGGATCCAATCCAGTTCCCATATTAGCAGGATCAATTGTAAGGCTAGCAAAATGGAATCTAGCATCCTCTATTAAAAAGTAACAGGTTTAATCCAAAGTAGCTTAACTTTACCAAAGTTGTTTTTTGATGCACACACTTCATTCTTTTGACCATAGTTAGACAGCCCCAAGACCGTCATGGCACTCTGATAAAGGCACCACACCCACTGGCATTTAATATGAACTGCACTGCCATTTCTCTTCTGGTTCCTCAGTCAGTCAGCTTGACCTTGGCAACAGCAACATAACAGATGCCTTGTTTATGGTTTTTAATGTCTCCAGTAGAGATTTCTGGAGCTGGTTGCTTGGACATAATTTTGGTGCCAGCTTCAAAAGAACCTCTCAGATTGTTTTGGGAAGTATCCTCCTTAGTGATAGTCTTTACCTTCTCCCTGTCACTTTCCTATTAATTTGCCTTTCAGGAATGAAATTAATCCAAAGGAGATCTTTGAAGTACTCCTCCATGCCTGAATGTCACTTTCATTCCAAAATTAAAGAGTTGACCTCACTTTTCTAATCAGCTGGGTCAAAACTGGTATCTGAAGAGCTATTTTTCTGTTAACAAAGGAAAAGATACTTTGTAGAAAACATGCCCATAAAATTTTTGAAGTCCTGTGTTGATATCAAATAAATTAATGACTGGATCTATTCAGAAGAGTTCCTGTGAAGGATACACAGTAAAATCTTCATTGCTCAAAGTAAATATAAACACACACACACAGACACACACAGACACACACATGGTGCTGATGTGGAGGGCAAGGAAAGAATAGCCTTCAGATAAGGTACTTCCAAGAGCAATCTGTATGAACAATGGCAACTCTACCATGCTTTTGTTCTTAAGCACCTTTAGGAATGCCTTTAATGAGTAAATAATGAGTCAAAGAAATGGAGCCAATGAGTCGGAAGGACCATACCTACCCAATTCCAAGAGAATATAAAAAGGGACTTGAAAATTTGGAGCTCATTAAGAGGGACCAAAGTGACAATAGCATTTTCTCAACATGCCACTGAGTAAGACCATATAGTACACTGGTTCTCAAAGTTTTGTCTAGGAACCCCAATGAGACCCTGAGACCTTTTCAGGGTGTCCTTGAGGTAAAAATATTTTCATAATAAAATTAAGATATTTAAATTTCTAATATGGTAGCAATAAATAAATATAACTCCCATAAACAAAAGCTCTTTGGGGGGGGCCCTTAATTTTTAAAAGTGTACATACTGAGAACTTTTTTTATCTAACATATTATCCTTGGGGCCACTTCTTACCAGGAAAGCAATTCAGTAAATGTTCAAGAACGAGAATGTAAGAAGGAAACACATTTGTAAGTGAAGGTTAAAAAAAGGGAAATGGATCAAGTTCAACTTAGGTTTTCAAGGGAATATGGTCACAGTTTACACATAACTGAAGGATGTAAGCACAGAATAGAAATTGTTTAGCAAGCCTGTCCCCGGGGAAGGGAATGAAATCAACTTTGGAGAATTTTTGATAAAATGACCTAGGCTGCAGATTACTACTTTGCAAAGGAACAGGAGAGATGAACAATGATAGTGAGGTATTTTACTTTTCCCTCCAAGGGAAAAAGTCTGCTCCTTTTTTATCTTTACCTTATAAATTTTATTTTAGCCATCAATCAAGAGGCCACAACTTAGAATATCTTCTTTACAAGTCCTTTTTGGCCCACAGATAGCCATTAGAGCTAAGGGAAAGCCCTATTTTCCTTTCCATGTCAAATTAACAAGTATTTCCTGGATGCCTACTATGTGGTTGGTGCACTGCAAAGCGCAGTTGGATATTTTTTTAATAGAAAATGAAGCAATAATAGTTTTATAGTTTGACTGGAAAGAAAAATTATTGAAATCCTTAGTTCATAATCAAAAGCATTTTGCTTTTGAAGTCAAAGAAAATTCCATCCCATATAACTTCCTACTCTCAGTCAATTCTTTTCACTGTAAGGAATGCTTCCTCATCTTGAGCTTTCTTAAGCTATAACCCCAAAATGACCCTAGAGCAAAATTCTTATCAAAGGTACAGAGAAGTAAGGAGAACCAAGATGACAATTTTGAAAATGTCTATAATCATGGTGAATAATGGTTGGACAACCATACCGAAAGACTTTCTAAACTCTGATAGATTCAGGGACCAATTAGGTCCTCCCAAGATTGATAATGAAACATGCCACCCTACCTCTCAGTAGCAAGGTGGAGTATAGGTGCAGAAGGAGACATACATTTTATATATGTGTTTCATATAAATGTTTACAGAAATATGGAATCTGAGAATTGAAATAGTCCTTAGCAGCTATCTATTCCAACACATGCCAAGTGTTTGCTTCATTTTGCTCAGTTGTTCTTGCCTTTGAAAACTCTTCTAAATTTGAGATTAATGACACTTCTAGAAAGTCTGAGACATCATTTTATGAAGATGTCAATCTTCAGTCCTTTCTGAAATGTTGTTCTGCTTATAGCATAATCACTGATTAATCTCTGACTTTACAATGGCAGTTTTTATTAGGGGAAATCATTGGAATGTCCCAGGTAGAAACAAAAAAACATGAATTAACATTTTTAAAAATCCTTTTCAAGTCCTGTATCTTTATATCTCCTCTCAGTTCTTACCAAAACGCTCTGAGTTTGCATTTTGTTTTATTTCAATCCAGTCAGTCATTTATTAATAAAATATGCCTAATCCTATTATGCATAATGGTCAGGAAAGCATGGCTAATGAATTATTTATTATTCTCAATTAATTGCTTTTCTTAACCAACAGGTTCAGGTAAAAACTCTTATCATGGACCTTAAAGTCAGGAAGCAAGCACTGATTGAACTAGAACCATAGCAAAATTTACAAAGGATTCAATATTGAGATCTTAATAAAATAGTAGCTCAAACTTTCTAGAAGTGTCATTAAATCTCAAAATTAGAAGAGTCTTCAAAGACTACAACAATTACACATATGACAAAAAGCACTAATCAAGCCCCAACTATATTCCAGATACTATGCTAAGGGTTTTACAAATATTTTATTTTGATCCTCATAGGACCTGTTGGAGAAGTAGGTATCTGTAATGTAGTGGTGAAAGCACTGAATTTGGAATCAGAGTACTGAGGTTCAAATGCTACCTCTATTACGAATTTATGCTGGGCAAGTCACTTAGCCTTTCTGCTAAGTCACTAAGTTACTAAGCCTTTCCTCATCTGTAAAATGGCAGGGTTGTCCTAGATGCTTTTTAAGGCCTCTTGCAGCTCTCAATCCTACATTCAATCCTAAGAACATGACAATATGAACAGAGAAACACTATCCAACTTATGACCTTTTCCCTTTCTATTATTATTTTATTCCTTGCATCACTGAAATGTAGACTTTACTCACTATAACTACAGAAACCAGACCTGTTTTTAAAACTTGTTCAAGCCATAACTTTGTTTCAACATGGTAGAATTACCCACAATTGAACTCAAAGTGCCTATTAGTACCCTCCAGTTGCAAATAAAATCTGGTCGGGATTTATTAGCTACTTAAAAAGATATTATGGAATCCACAAACAAAGATAATAGGGTTCTACTGATAAAGACATCAGTTAATTCAGTCAGTATTTGTACTTTTTTTCTGACTTCTGGCTAAGAAAGAAGCCTTCCTGGGATTATCTCTTCACAAGTGTGGGAGAAATGAATGCTAGTCAGCTTGGAACATGGAAAGAGTGGGAAGGTGCGAAAGTGGGCTATGGAGTCCCAATATGATTTCGTAAAGGATGGTTTCCAGGGCTGTGTTCAAGGGTCCTTTAAATCTTGGGACCTTTAAATCATGTGAGCAGAGAAGCTTTTGTGATGACTGTGGTCTAGAGCTAAGGAGCCCTAGACCCACTCTGATTTTCCCACATGCTGAAAATTTTGGTATTCTCAGTATCAGTAGATAACAAGTCATTATTATATCCCCGACAAGTTAGCATGTCCTTGCCTGTAACACTTCATACTCAAATCTGTTTTCTTTGGATGAAAGTGGTAGAGTTCAGACTAGAGAAGCAGCCTACTTCAAAGATATAACCATGGTAGACACTGGATCATTTGGAAACCATGTTATTTTGGGGGACGCCTGACCCAGGTTTCCTAGCTGTAGCTGTTTACATTTTGATATGCCTCCTAGGTATTTCTTGGATTCAATATTAAGTATCTTTCTTCCTTGGGTAGTGTCTTCACCAGAAATTAGTGCTATTTTTTTCATATTACATATATACTGTTCACTGGCACAGAACCATGCCTATGTGGCATTTAATGAGTCCTTTTTAATGATATAAAAGAATTCTAATCACACACTTTATTTTTTCAATATTCTCTCCATCTGGCTATTCTACTATAACATCATGAGCACATGGCTATTTTTGAATATGTTGAAGTATAGAGACCATTTCCTTCTTCTGTTTCCCCAGGTCAGACTTATAATGGAAAGACCACTAGACAAAGAGTCAAAACCCCTAATCTAGCCCTATCTTTGCTGATTGGCTGAGTGACCTTGGGCAATGAATTTTTCTTCCCTCAGACTCAATTTTCTCAACTATATGGATGTTGGAGTGGATCAATGGTCTCTATTAATTGTGACCCTAAATTTCATAGCTACAAAGCTTTCTGACCTAATAGAATGTGGTATAGTAGAAAAAGCACCATCTCCAGAAACAGAAAACTGCCTCTGATACTTGATATTTGAGCAAGTCACTTAAGTTTCTTGGACCTCAGTTTTCTCATCTATAAAATTCAAGAGTTTTGTGAGAAAGCTCTGAGGTCTCTTCCAGGTCTAAAGCTCTGATTCTCCCAAACTAAAAAAAAAAGTTAACTCTAGAGTCGTTATAACCTTGATTTGAAGTTCATGCTCTGTGGCAACATCTTAGCTTGGTTGCATTGGAGCAGTTTTGGTATTTCTCTAATGTCTCTTGGACAGAGTTCAATGTAGACTTGGGCTTCTGTTTGTGATAAACTTTACCGTATGGTAAATAAAGTTCCTGATTGCCTCATTGTACTTCTTAACATGCATATTAATATTTACAAATTCCATTTCACTCTATCCAATTGAATAGTAAACCTTTACCCTAGTAAACTCTTTACTCCATGAAACATTAAATCTCTGCTTCCCTTCCTAGTTAGGACAAGTCAGTTGTAAAAGAGCACAATTTTGGTTTAACTGGATAAACTCCAGGTAAGGAGGAATGAGGAAAAAAATCTCCCTGTCAAGCTTCTCTGAAGGAAGTGATTTGGGGAATTGGCACCAAGAAATATTTTTAAATGGGTTACATGTACCTTCTATTCATTCCCCCTCCTCCCAATCAATCAACAAGCATTTGGGAACTCTACTAATTGTTATAAAAAAGTAAACAGAAAAAAGAAAAAGTGCTGTCCTCAAGGATCTTACAATCATTTTTGAAGTAAATTTTTACTGATATCTTTTGTTTTTATATCACCTACATTTCCTCTTGTATCTTTCTTCCACTCCCCTCCATGGAGTTAGCTCCTGTAATAAAGATTTTTTTTTTAACTGAAGGGAAAAAAAGTCAGCAAAACCAAACCAAAAAAATCTGACAATAATTATGATGCAGTATTCCATATATGGTCTCCTACCTCTGGAAAAAAAGTGTGTGTGGGGGAATCTTCTCCTTTCTCTTCTTTGGGGCCAACTTTGATTGTTATAATTTCTATCCCATTAGATAGAATTAGACCTCACTCCTTGGGGTCTCAGGTGTCATCTCCTCTTGGGTCTTTCACAGTCATTGGCCTAGCATAGTAATATAGTGCTTCTGATACACGTCTGTTAAATTCATCTATAGAGTAGATGCTTTTGTTTCATTTACAAGGAGGATTTTTTTTCGTTGCATAATGCTTACTTTCAGCAGAAGTTAAAAATTCATTGCAGTGTTTGCCAAGCACCTGGAACTCTTCAAACAACATGCTCAAACATCATCAAAACACGGCCAATTCACATTCCACTTAATATGGTTTTAGGATTATAAATAGGCAGAAGATTGCCAGGTGATCTTCCCTATTCAAATCCAAAGCCCAGTTTCCCTTGTTTTTCCTGCTCTGTTAGACCCTCTTGTTTTAATCAGCAAAGATAGGGAGATACACAAATTCCTCACCACCTCTTTCAGATAACATGAGGGGAGCTCAAGTTCACTGGGCTGCCTGCCTCAGCTAGAAGGGACAGATGGGACCCTGTGGGGAAGGTGGCATGATGCCCCATGACTTTCATTCTTGGATCTACTATTCATACCACACCCGCCACGGTTATTCTCTTGCCTTCCCCCTCGGCCTATTCCGTTCAATGTAGTCTATAGGCACTAGATAGCAAAAGCAGAAAACAGAACCAGTAAAAGATGAACCAAACTGCACGATAGCCTTACATTTACCCAAACCAGCTGACAAATGCAATTAACTTAGGAGAATTTTTGAACCAAGCAAGATTTGTCCACACATACCTACGGCAATCTAGCAGACCACGGAGAATAGACTCTTTCTTTGTATTTTCAATTGCCAACATGAGCTCCCTGAAATCTGAACTTTAATGACATCTTGAATTGTTCTGTCTCTATCAACCCAGTCCACCCCATTTCCAAACACATACTGAAAGCTTTCTTTTTAAGTACTACTTTATAAATTCTCCCACATTTATAAAAGATGTTTTACAACAAGGGTCCAAAAATGCTTTTAGCAGACAAGATACTTTTCACTTTCTTGTAGGGAAAAGATCATTGGGATGGGATGTGGTATGGTATGGGGTGGGAGCTGACAGTACAAAACTAAGGTCAGAATGGCATCAGATTATTCAATAAGCTTACTAGGCATATATACCTGGGGGGTTTCTAAGGATTTTCACGGTTCCTTAGAAATTCAAGTTATCAAAATCCAAGTAGGTTGGCTCTGTGTATCTCCCTTCTGAGTTACTGCCATGAGTCAGAAGGAGAGAGGTTCCCCTTACCTGACACTATTAATAAATGCCCATGTCAGTCAATTAATCAGTTAACATTTATTAAGAGCCTACTATATGCTCAGCATTGTGTTAAACTCTGAGGATTAAAAGAAAGGTAAAAGACCATCCTTGCCCTCAACTAGCTCATGGTGTAATCAGAGAGACATCACACAGACAATTATGTACAAACAAGCTCTATACAGGATAAATTGGATATAATCAGTAGAAAGAAGGCAGTAGAATTAAAAGTGATCAAGAAAGGCTTCTTCAGAAGGTTGGATTTTAGCTGAGACATAAAGGAAGCCAAGGAAACCAGGAGGCAGCGAGAAGTAGGGGTAGCTTAAGAATGAGGAAGGCTCAGTTAAATTGAACACCAATGGGAGAGAGAATGTCTTGGTTGAGGAAGAGCAAGAAGGATCTGGATGGCAAAGTAAGTAGATGAGATTAAGAAGGATGGAGGGAAATAAGCATTATTAAGCATCTACTATATGTCAGACACTATGCTAAGTACTTTACAATATTATCTCATTTTCCCCTTAAACCTACTTCCCAAGATTTGGGAATTCAGGTCTTCCTGACACCAGACCCAGTGCATTATGCACTTTGCAACCTACCTGTAAGAAGACTGGAAAGATTTTGTGGGGCAGCTAAGTGGCACAGTGAATAGAGAACCGGCCTTGGATTCAGGAGAACCTAAGTTCTTATCCAGCCTCAGAACTTGACACTTACTAGCTGGGGGACCCTGGGCAAGTCACTTGATCCTGATTGCTTTGAAAGATAGATAGATAGATAGGTAGATAGGTAGATAGATAGATAGATGATAAAAATTGTTTTAAAAAGAAGACTAGAAAGTTTTTTTTTTCTTGGAGGGGGAGAGGTATGTATTAGGAAGGGCTTTGAAAGTCAAATAGAGGATTTTACTTTTGATCCTGGAAATGAAAGGTAGCCATTGGAATTTATTGAGTAGGGTAGTGAATACAGTTAGACCTATACTTTAAAATGATCACTTTGACAGGGGAGTGGAGGATAGACTAGAGAGGGAAAGGCATGACAGGGAGACCAACAATCAGGTTACTGCAATAGTTCAGGTGTGAGGTAATGAGGGCTCAGGTCCCTTACGAACATAATAATGATGATAATGATGATAAATAAATTCCTCCCTACCCTTGAATAACTCTCGAAGTAGATAACTGGAAGATAGCCTATGTTTACTAAGCAGAAGGCCAGTGCAGAGCCAGAAAGTGGCAAGATTCAAACTGAGGTCTTCTTGACTCTAAGGCTTATGCTCTATTTTCTTAACCCTTAGATGCCATATAATGCATGCAAGTCCTGGAGATGGAATATGTGCCAACTAAGCTGAAAGGGCCTGAAGAGCTTTCCCAATCGCTAGCAGGGAATCCCTGTCTCAAAAAATCTTGCCAATATTTAGCTAACCTGGAAGGGAGTATTTTTTTTATTATATCTCATAATATCTTAAGGTCATCTCCCTATAAGACAAAAAAGACAAAAAGCATAAAAGTATAAAAACAAATAAACAAAACTGAATAAATGAGTCTGAATGCTTTGACCTAGGACAGGTCCTCGATGTCTGTGTTTCCTGGATGTTCAGATTTGCATGGTATGTTGCCTGCCAGACTCTTTGAACATCTAAAACTTCTGTGCTCATGGTAAATAACCATGACTTGCAAAAGCCAAGGAACAAATTTTAAAATGCCACTCTGCCCACAGATACCCCAAGGCTTGCAAAGATTATATATGGAAAAAAAGCAAGCCAGAGGAGGAATGATTATGGCAACCCTAAAAGCAGGCACTGGTCTCCCTTCCCCCATCCTTTGGCAAAACTATCTCCTCTTTTCCTTCCTTAAGTTTCAGTGATAAGTATCGTTCTTCAGCTTCATGGCTCAGAACGATGTAATCTCTTCCTCCCCAACTTACCGCATGTAAACTCTGAAATATTTAGTGCAACGATCAAGAAGCTGCATAACTTCCAAATAATACTGAAGGGTTAGCCGTATTTTCCAGGGGGGCATATTTCAGTCTGGCAGGGAGAAACAAATGAAAAAATTGCTCTAGAGAAAGTGGGGATAAACAACCTTACAAGAGATTCCTTGTCATCATTCCTATAACCAATGAGTTTCTATGCCAGGGCTCTCATTCCAGAAGTCACATTTCTATTTTTTTCTTCCTTGGAAGGGATATAGGCTCTGAAAGCTCTGAAAGAGCTCTGTCTTTTCTACATTCCAAAGATTGCCAGTGTTTAATAACTGCCCAACAGTGATAATCATTTTTAAATTAAAATAAGCTCTCTGCATAATGAACCAATAATTATTTTTGTTCATAGCAAACATAAGAACCTACTGTGCATTTCAGTTCATAATATTCATTATGGTGCCACCTCCTCCATGTTCTTACCTCTTGCCATTTCTGTACAGAAAGTTAAATGGGGAATCACCTCCATTGTTTTCTACTTGGCTAAGAGGATCTAAGATTACAACAAAGGGACCATGAAGACGTTTTCTTAGGCTCCTAGGTCTAGGGTTGCAAATGACTTGAGAAGCCACTTCATCCAGACCCCTCATTTGACAGTAGAGGAAACTGAGGGCAAAAAAGTTAAATGAGTTGCCTAAGGTAACCCATGTGGTAAGTGGTGGAGATGAGATTTCAACCCCAGGCCTCTCACCAGGATTGACCTCTTTCTAGTGTGTGATTTCTTAGCAAAAGCTGTAACAACAAACGTTTAGTACACATCTTCTCAATACAGTTATTCTTTTCACATCACAACTTTCCCCTTCATGGTTTCTATATATCACCAGTTGACATAAGAAATTAAATGGGAATTTTCTTGGAGTTTTGTAGAAGGTGCTGATGACATGCCAAGTCCAGCAGATGATACAGAAAAAAAAAATTTAGAAACTCAGAAATGCATGGAATATATGTATAGTATTATATAATATCAACATATTCTTTCTTTTAATGCCATAATGATTCAGATTTCTTTTCTGGTATGTAATACCAAAAAACTTTTATGTGGATTTTCTAGACGCAGCAGCAGGGAGGGGATACCACACACCTATGGCAGACAATGTGCTGAGGACTGGAGATACAAAGAGGTAAAAGGTTGGACCCCTGTCCTCTAAGAATTTATAATATAATTGAGGCAGACAAATGTGCATCCTTTTGCCTTTTATTGGATGTCTTTGAGATATAGACCTAGCAGTGGTATTGCTAGATCAAAGGGCATACACAGTATTATAGCCTTTTGGGTATAGTCCCAAATTACTCTCCAGAACTGGTGGATCAGTTTACAGCTCCACTAACAATGTATTAAGTTCCATTCTTTTTAAAGAAATGGGATTTAGAGGAATGAATTTGTAGAGCCTATTCTAATATCATAACCGACATTCAGAGATCTCACCATTATTAGGAGTTTAACTGCTTCAATTGACATTCAATACCATCAGCTCCATAAAGCATGTTTCTGTAAATATGAATGAAGGGCGTCTTAGATCCTAGAATATTAGCTTTGAAATTTGAACAATGAGTATGGCATACCTCCAATAGATTTAACAATATTTGCCTGCAAACAAAGCTGAATGGTATCTACTATTCTAGGATTGTTTGATCCTTTGTATGGACAGGATCTTAACAAATACTTGGAATTGAATTGCATTATATCCCTTGAAGACAAAAATTATATAGTAAAGAAGGGTCTAATTTGGATTCATTTATTAGCTGAAACTGTAACTTAAGATAAAAGTAGCATGACGTGATAGAAAACGTTTTCCCTGGGTTTTCATGGAAGGGCAAGGAGAGGGAATATCATCTGGTAGGAAAAGCACAAGATTAGAACTCTGCTTCTGGGTAGTCCACTAATTAACTGTGCAACTTTAGGCATTGCTTAGCTTCTGCTTCCTTAACTCTACCAAAAAGTGGAGTTTGGATTGAGATTGTAGATTTAGAGCTGAAAAGGACCTGAGAGGCCTGTGAGCCCAATCCTCTTATAAAGGAACACAAAGAAGAAATAACTTGCCCAGGGTCACACAGCTAGGAAATATCTGAGTTAAGATTTGAATCTAAGACTTCCCAACTTCAGGTCCAGTGCTCTATCCATTATTCCATGATAATCTCTAATACATATCAGCTCTAATATTCATTGACTTTAAATGAGACTGTCTTACAGTAGTCAAGGGGGTGTTTTATGACAATACATTTGAGCTCATTATTGATGGATGTATGCCACAATAGTAATTATTTTGAGATGATTTTTCATAATAACACAAGCCAAGTTATACTGAGTTTTGAAAACTATGTTCCAGAAAGTTAAACAAGGAATCACCTCCATTCACACTCATGACTGATTTGTTCTAAACATTGTTGACCTCAAAAGTTTAGGCACCATGTTGGGCCCTGGGCAACAGTCAGGCAGAGATGATCAGAGGAGATGGGACTTGAGTGGGTCAGGTATCAGTTACGACAAAAGAGCTATTAGTTGGGATTCTATTGGCTGTCAAATTAGAACACATCTAAGATCTGGAAAACCAGGGAGTCCAAGGAAAGGTCAGAGAGTTTATCATTTTAAGGGACAAAAGAATTCCAAGGTCTGAAAACCATAAGGTCAAGACAGAAAGAAGGTGCTTTTCAGTCAGCCCTTAGAAGCAGTATGAAGCTCTGAAATCCAGGAAGTCGTTCTAGGAGGGAAAGAATAGTGTCTTTTCCACTTGCTGCCACCATTGTCAAGCCCTTATCATCTTATGCAACAGACTGATTCTTTGCAGTCTTCCTCCCACTGCAATCTATCCTGTAAGATGCTGCCAGATTTATCTTCCTACAGCACAAATGTGATCATTTCTCCCCCCTCAAACTCCCCTTGATCAAAAATTTTCAATGCTTTCCCATTAGACTCTTTTGCTCAGCATTTAAGTTCTTGAGAGTGTCATCTAAATGATTCACCTTGGACCCAGGTCACACAGCTAGGAAGAGTTAGTGTTTAAGGCCAGATTGGAACTCAAGAAGATGAGGCTTGCTCACTCCAGGTCCCATGCTCTATCCTCTGTGCCACCTAGCTGCTCTTCTCAGATACACCTTATACTTGACCATTTCAATATCTTTTCTCAGGTTAATTCCTCCACTATCAATGCTAGTCTTCCATGTGCATAGCCTTTCCATTTGCTAATTTTCTTTAACCTGTCCTTCAAATGTCGCCTTATTCAGGAAACTTTCCTGGGTGACCCCAGCCTAAAGTCACCACTTGTCCTCTGAACTCCTGTAACATTTTATCTGTAGCACTTTTTGGGGTTTTCTACACATACTGCCTCATGTTATATTGACTTTTGTGCTTTTCTTACCTAGATTGAAAGCCTCGTGAAGTCTGAGACCATGTCTTTCTATATTCCCTAATGTCTTTCACAATGAAGGAAGAACACAAGCATGTATTAAGCACCTATTAAATATCAAGCACCATGCTAAATACTTCATAAATATTATCTCATTTGATCCTCACAACAACCCTGGGAGATTAGTGCTATTATCATTTCCATTTTACAGCTGCAGAAACTGAGGAAAACAGATACTAAATGCCTTGCCCTGGGTCACACAGCTAATGAAGTTACATATGAAATTCAGGTCTTCCTGATTTCAGGCTCAGAGCGCTGTCCACTTTGCCATAGATCTGCCTCAAATACTGTCTGAAAGAGCAATCAAATTTCAGAGGTCATTATGAGCATGATTTCAAAATCTGAAAAGAACAGGGATAATGGTGGCAAAAATCAGATCACAGAAGGTAACCTGGTCCTGAGATAGTGATCGTTTACCCTATGGATTCATTTCTACTTCTTCCTGGGGCTGTTCCTGGTGCCAGGGCATAAGGGCAGTCCTGAGTCTACCCGATTTACAAAGAATTGATTGCATCTGATTGAATGAGAGGAAGCAGGTTGCAGGTGTCCTCTGTTTTTGGATGGATTACAGGAAAGAAAGCCAGGACTGGAGAGCAGTTCTGACATTAGGGACATGCCCCAAATATTCCAAAACCTAATTGTTAATTAATTTCAACAAGAACTAATAGTTTGGTCCAACTCTCTAGAAATGATTTACATGTGCCTCTAATAATAAAAAAAAAAGAACCAGGGAACAGCCACAGAGAATTCCCTCCCTTCCTTCCTACCTTCCTTCCTTCCTTCCTTCCTTCCTTCCTTCCTTCCTTCCTTCCTCCCTCCCTCCCTCCCTTCCTTCCTTCCTTCCTTCCTTCCTTCCTTCCTTCCTTCCTTCCTTCCTCCCTCCCTCCCTTCCTTCCTTTCCTTCCTTCCTTTCCTTCCTTTCCTTCCTTCCTTTCCTTTCCTTCCTTCCTTTCCTTTCCTTCCTTCCTTTCCTTCCTTCCTTCCTTCCTTCCTTCCTTCCTTCCTTCCTTCCTTCCTTCCTTCCTTCCTTCCTTCCTTCCTTCCTTCCTTCCTCTCTCTGTCCTCCCCCTCTTTTTCTTCCATAATATTTAGTTTTTGGTCCCAAACCTATATAAATAAACCACTATGTATAAATACCACACAGATAAGACACAGAACTGAAGACCTCCTGAGAAAATTGCTACAGGCAGAATAGAAGTAGTCTGTAGGTAGGTACCAGTGCCTCACACATTCCCTAGTTTTGTTTCTCTATCTAAGAGCTCTTTACACAAAAAAAGTAAGCATTGTGCTCAAACCACAGTGGGGAGCCCTTTGGCTCAAATGCCTGGTAAACAAGAGGTGAGAAAAAGGAAAAGGAAGAGGTTCATTAAAAAAAAAAGTCAGGCTCAGTGGCAATAAATCAATTTCTCTCTCTCTCTCTCTCTCTCTCTCTCTCTCTCTCTCTCTCTCTCTCTCTCTCTCTCTCTCTCTCTCTCTCTCTCTCTCCCTCTCCCTCCTTTTTTTTCTTTTTAACCAGAATATTGTTTGAACACATTTGCAATATATACAAAGCTGAGAATAAATGGACTGTATGGACAACTCAAGACAGTTCAGATTCAGGCTGAGTAATCAAAGTAGGCAGTTTTGTGGCCCTAAAAATGTCCAGTCCTGGGTATCAGGGAGACTGGGGAGCAAATTTTGCCTTCAAAAATCAGCACCTGGATAGGCCTGGAAAAAAACCAGTTAACCTCTCTTGGCCACATTTGTAAGAGAGATATAACAATAATAGCATATACCTCAGAAGGTTTGTGTTAGGCTCAAATGAGATAATGTATGTAAAACATTTTTGCAAAACACATCTTTATCTGGCTCTCCTGATGGCCACAGAGAAAAAATGCTCCCCCAGTAGTAAGCGAATCTACTCCAAGGCAAAGGAAGTGGTTTTAACTTTTATGTTGTTAAAATAGAGTTTATTTTTTCTTAGGTATCAGAATTACCTTGTAGACAATATCCCACGAAAGTCTGAAATATGACTAATTGTATAACAAATATAGTAAGGTGGAGAAAGGAATAAAGAGCTGTCCTGGAAACCAGGAGCATCTGGGTTGAGGTCCCACCTCTGAAATACTAGTACAGTGCCTGTTGCCTAGTAGACACTTAATAAATGTTTACTGACTTATTTATACACTGGCTTGTGACCCTAGGCAAGGAACTGGAGTCAGGAAGACCTGAGTTCAAGTACATCCTCACCCACTTACTAGCAGTATCACCATAGGCAAGTCACAAGCTCTGTCTCAGTTACATCATTGCAAATAAAAATGAGGCTAGTAACAGTACCTACCTGCCTCCCAGAGATGTTGTGGGGACCAGATGTAGTAATGTTTGTGAAATGCTTAGTGCAGAGCCTAGAACATAGTAGGCACTATAAAAACACCGTCAGTAGCATCATCATCTTCAACAGCACCGGCATTATTATTATCTTTACTTCAACTCTCAGTATCTTAGGGAAGTTTCTATAATTCTCAAGTTACTAGAAGGTGCTGACCTCCACCATTAAATATATTTGAGCAGGGGATGCCAATACCAGTTAGCTCAAAGTTAGCTCAAAGCCCTACCCCCTTCAGAGGAATCACATGAGGGATACATTGCACACATCTGATGACAATACCATTATTCAAAACATTCTGGAAACTCCAAGTTGGAAGTGGCTTTAGAACACTTACTGGATGTGTTCAATACAATGATCACTTTTTCTCCTCAGTAAGTAGATGCAGTCTGGCTGAAGAGGGTCCTTCCAGGCTCTCCTTTCTCCCAGGGATTTCCCCCTTTTTGTCTACCAATTCTGGCGTGAAGACAATCTAGACTCTCTTCCATAATAGTCCTGGGCTTTGGATTTTGAAAAAAGAGAACTTAATAAAAGAATAAATCAAAATAAACAATAATAAATAGGAATGGCTTTCGAGGGAACTGACCTCTGACTTATTTTCTGTAGAATTTCAGTATTCTCTATTGGGGGGTCTTGATGAGGACCTCACCATTTAACTGTGATTGAGACACATCAACATTGTCAAAGACCACATTATCAAATCTCAGGGAATACTTTGAGCCCAGGAGCTTGGTGATGGATTCATTTTTACAAAGCAAATATTACAACAACAGAAGGAATAGTAAATATGTTACTTATGGTAATGACAGACTTCTTATAATTCTGTAAATTTCAGAATTATCTCTTCTGCTGTTGGAGTATTGGAATGAAGAACCCAAGTTCTTCATTGGTGGTAGAGTGGGGAGATGAGGGGAAAGGTAAATTATTTTACCTTTATCCCTGTTAAATGTAGCTTTAAAAAAAATTACAATGTCCCACTAACTGTTCTTAGTATTTATATAGTGCCCACAATGTACTAAGCTGTAAAGACATAAACTTTAGATACCATTGTGGCTGAATGGTTTTATGAACTCAGGGTGAAGAAATATAATCATACACTAGAGTTCTTGGAATTATTTGTTAAAAGATCATCACCCCTCTGTCAGTTAGTACTTATGTTAGTACTTCTTCCTGGCAAAAGTTTCTAAAGACAGGGTGCCCTATTCAAAGGAATTGCCAACATGTTCCCAGAGGAGTAAACTTCTGGACTTATTTATCCAAAACAGTGATCTTAAAAATTTCTGCTCCTGTTCAATCCACTTTTTTCCTTCCAGTTAACGTTAGACATGGCAGGGTTTATGTGTAAGTTTCCTACAGCTCCAAGGCTTAGAAAATTGAGCTAATTATAGTCTCTAATCAGCAACACAAAAATCGGTATTGCAGCAAAAAAAAAAAAAAAAAAAAAAAAAAAAGGCTCTGCAAGGAAATAGCATTGTTGGAGATACTGAGACGGATGAAGAGTGAGCGTGAAATGAGATCAGGTTTTGGGTTGGTGTTTTTAAACCAAATACATTAGAACTTATACATACAAATGAGTTTTGTCCTTCAAAGTAGCCTCATGGGAGGGTTGCACTAGGCTTATTTTAGGTATGCTATCCTTGCTTAAGATATTTCTGGGGCTTCTTTGGGGAAATTGGCTTGATCTTTTGTCTTTCATCACTTCTTTCTTGACAGCACCTCCATTATATGTCCTTTTCTCTCCACTCACACCGATGTTGCCTTGATGCAGGTCCTCATCACATCTTGCAGTAGTCTTATGGTGGGCCTCTCTGCCAGGGGTTTCTTCTCATTCTAATCAGTTTTCTACTCAGTTGACAAAGGAATTTCCTGAGGCATAGGTGTGACTATGCCACTCCTCCACCCCTACTCTATAAACTCCAGTCCAATCAGGTTTTAATTTGCCTCAGTGAAAAAAGCTCCCCCAGGCATCTCCCCTGTTAATGAAATCCCAGATCATTCACATATCTTTATGTCTGTTAAAAAAAAGCAGTCACATGTTATGTTAATATATATGTTGTTATGTTATATGATCTACATACATATATAACATGTACATGTGATTTATGTATGCTGGCAGCTTTGTAAAATAATGCAAATCTCATTGTCCCCAGCCTGGGCATTCCTCAGGCTGCTTATAAAAACAGAGCAGTAAGCAAATTTGCCAGAAAAGGTCATCTGACTCAATTGCAAATGAAAGTCATTTAGCATTTTTTGGAGTGTGGAAACCATGGCTCAGTCAAAGTCTCCATCATTAGAGGGATCTTTTTTTTTTCCTTTTTTAACTTAGTCAGCAAGTTGGTAAATAACTCTGATATTTCAGCTATGGTGCTCATATACTACAGAGTCTAGAGCTCAGATCATTCATCTAGCTGTTTTAGCTTCTCCAGAGATTCAAAATCACTCATTCTTTTGCCCTTGTATGCAGAGAGAACAGCACAGATAGTTGTTTCCCACTCAATGAAAGTATTTTCCCTACAGTAATTTAATGCAATTAAAACAAAAAGCCTAGCCTAAAAAAAAACCCAAAATAAACAAAACAAAACAAATCCTCTGTGCTTGGCTACTTATATTCATCATCTGTAAAATGGGACTAGTTTCTGCTGACCTCCCTCTCACGGCTGGCTTGAGACATAGCAGTACCTCTAAATAATTATAAACCATACTGCCCAGCAAAAAGTGTCAAAAAATTCATGTTAACAGCAACAGTTTATGTCCTCTAACAAATTATGTATTTATCAAGGTCATTTTAAGTTGGCACAGGAAAAGTATGCCTACTTGGTTAATGGCAACATCCTGAGCTAGTCTGACAAGGGAGTAGATGACCTCTTGGCTGTCTTCCACCTTGAGTTTTCTGGATTTTTTTTTTTTAATTTAAATTGAGAGTACAAACTTATCTTTCCAAACATGTCCAAACTAATTAATCCTCTATTTTTGCTGTGATTAAGCATGCTATCTGGGCAAATCTGAAAAAAAATTCAGAACCTTCATCCCATGAACCGTGAGAATTAGAAGGCTATCTGAATACTTAGATAAAATAGCCAGGTATCTTTTGTTCTTGTTTCTTTTTCCTTTTTATCCAAATCTAAATGGAGATTTCTAACTACTATAGAGCCACCCATTCTTTGGACTAAAACACTTCAGTCTCCTTACTTCTCCCTCAATTCTGGACTGGACCTCAAAAAATATCAATTAACTAGTGATTTCATAGGTAGGAATCAATATAGTTAACCTTCTTATTGTCTTCAGGTTTCCTTTCGCCATCTGGCTTGTAATCCTAAAACACATTATAATTTTGTTCATTGTCAGGATCACTATTCTACTTGTATTTTATTTTGTATGCACTTCTATGTATATATGTTACCTCCTATATTATGTCGGTGGAGTCAGGGAAGATTTCATTTTTGCCTCTGGTGTCCCCTGTGCCTAGCACAGTGGCAAACACGTAATGGCTTGATTAATGTTTTGACTGTCACCTTAAATTTATTCAGTGCCTTTTTGTAGACGCTATTTGTATCCTTCTCAAAAAAGAACAGCTCTTTAACTCAGTAAGATTCTCTTCTAAAGCTGACAATACCTAGTCTTCATCAAAGTTGCTCCAGATATAAATTCACGATCAACACAATAACATGGAATACTGGAAAGAATTCTGGATTAGGAGTTAGAAGAATTGGCTTAGAATTTCATCTCCCTTACTACCCCTGTGGGCTCCAGCAAGTCAGTCCCCTTTCTTAGCTAATAAACATTTATTAGGCACCTAGGCTACCATGCTAAACACTGGGGATACAAAGAAAAGCATAAGACGGTCCCTACCTTCAAGGAGCTGTTCATCTAATGGAGGAGATAATACAATTAAAAGTGGAAAAGGGAAAGGGAGGGTGAGATTATACAGAGCAGGGAATGAAGCCTTACAGCTAGAGTGGGAAATGATTTGGGAAGGTATGAGTTTCTGAGCTGATTTCACCTTGTAGAATAATGAGTTTCTGGAGATGATGAACTTTGTAGGAAAGCAGCCAGGTGGAAAATATTCTGGAGAATTCCCTGGGTGCTCTCTTTAAATGCTGGAGAAGCAGAGAGGAGTTCCCACATGTCTGCTTCCTCTGTTAAATGATATAAAAGTACCTGATAGTCTCTAAGATTGCATATACCATGATAACATATTTTCTAAGAGCCTTCAAATTTCGGTCTAGGTTTGGGGTACATCATTGCAGAGAAGAGCCAGCACCTGCATGGTCAGAGATAATGCTCTGGTCTGAGTTCCCACTTGTAAAACAAATGGACAGCAGTGTGGCTGATGTGTTTAGTCTGGGTATTTTTAGCAATCAGTGAAGGACTGATTCAGCTGCAGAAGTAGCAGTTGGTTTTGGAGAATGCCAAAATAAATGGCTCATAGATTTAAAGTTGGAAGGCACCCGAAGGGCAACTTGGTTCAATTCCTTTATTTTACACACAAGAAAACAGAAGTTCAATTCTGGTAGTATGTAGCAGAACTGAGGTTTAACCACAAATTTACCTGACTCCAAATTTAACCCTGAAAAATGAGAGGCAATTTTTTTTGGGGTCCTGCATCAGTGAGTCCAAAAAACCCTCTCTTCTCTTAATTTCCATTTACTAGGTTCTTAACTTGAATACTTGTAAAGAATCCCTGGTAGACCCATTCTTCCCTGCTGCTAGTGATAGGATTTCCTTTACCCTCCCCCCCCCCCTTATCTCCCACAGCTGTTGCTTGGGACGTCATCTTCCCCACTCTTATAATCACCTCAGGTGTTTATCCTTCTGTTCTGGAAGAGGACCCTCTCAGTTTAATTTTTTTTTATTAAAGGGGCCATCCCTTTAGAAACTTAAAGAAACCTATTCACTGAATGGGTGTATCTTACTCTAAGTGAGAACGTGATAAGATCTTAGCCTGTAAGGGCCAGGGTGTCCCATTGCATCTTGGGCCATCTCCAGTTGTTCTGATGAATCTCAGGCCACTGGACCCAGATGGCTCAGGAGAATAAAGTGAGGTTGGTGACCTTGCACAGCCTTCCCTCACTCAAATCAAAGTCAACTGCAAGTCATGTCATCATCTTGATGCCATGGTCCTCTTCAAGAATGAAGGACAAACACAACAGCAACAAAAAAACATAATCACCTCAACTTGTTCTAGGGTTGACTCTGCAGTGTCTGGCCTGGCAATATAATACAAGAAGTAAGGGAGGGAGGGAGGGGAATCCCTAAAAGCATTCCCTCCCTACCCTTCCACTGACAGTGGTTCTCCTAGCCCTAGAATTGGTGTCTTCTGAAGTGCACTTGGCCTCTATCCCATCTTCTTAGTCACTTAGCTAGAGCTTCTGTCCTGATATGCAGCTCACAAACTTCTTTTTTGTTCTGCAGAAAATCCTCTGGATAACTTGAGAGCTGCTTCCTTTGAAATATCCATAGTTTTTACTTTTTATGTACAGACAATTTGTTTTCCTTATTATTTCAAGTATTTTCATGTGAAGTCTTACTCTGAAATCTCATCATGGTGTAAAAGTGGCCCAGCATTCTTCAACCCATACCAATGGGTCTTACCAAACTGCAAACACTTATTTGTTTGCATGAATTTGTTTGCATAAACCTTCTCTAGGTGGTACAGTAGATACTCTTATTTGTCAAGTCTGGAGTCAGGAAGGCTCATCTTTCTGATTCCAATCTGACGTTAGTTACTAGCTGTTCAATCCTGGGCAAGTCACTTAATCCTATTTACTTCATTTTTCTCATCTGTAAAATGAACTCCAGTATCTTTGCCAAGAAAACTCCAAATGGGGTCAAAAAGAGTCAGACACAACTGAAATGACTCAACAGCAACAACAATATTATTAAAGAATGAATATCACTGAGTCCAGAGGGGCTCATCATCAGAAAATGATTATGGGATGATAGGTTTTTTGGCTGACCAAATCAAGATGTCTCTTGACTAAGCTTGGCACAGAGGGCTAGTCATGTGTGTTTGTGGGATCAAAGGATAATAAATTTAGAAATGGAAAGGACCTTATATATCATAGAGTCCAACCTCCTCATTTTATAGAAGAAGAAGCTGAGGCCTAGAAAGGTTCAGATGAAGATGGATGGAGCAGTTCAAGGGGCGGAATCCAAGATCCTTGAATCACCATCTGACAGAGAAAACTCTCTTCTTTCTATCAAGGTTCCTTGAGACCTTCTGCGTGTCTTCTACATTTCTCATAAGCCTCCTCATACCTCATATAATGCTGGGTATTAAAAAGGTTAATGGATAATAGCCATGATAACAGGAATAAGTGGTATTTACAAAGTGTTTTAACATGGGCCAAGCTCTTGACATGCATCATCTCATATAAACCTCAAAACAACTCTATCAGGTAGACACTATTATTATCCTCATTTGATAGATAAGAAAATAGAGAAATTGAAAGAGGTTAAAGCTTTTGTATATTGTTCCTCATTTTGTTCTCCTGAGTCAAACAAGCGTCTATTCCTTCTTTCAAAGGGAAGCCCTCAAAATAAGATAGCATACTCCCTCTATGCCTCAGTATTCTCCAGGCTAAATATCTCTAGTTTTCAACTTATCTTAAGATCTTTTACCATCCTGATGACTTTTCTCTAAGTGTTCTTCAGTTTTTCAATGCCTTTTCTAAAGCATGGTGCCCAGAAATGAACACAATAGGATGATGTTATAGATCCAGAGCTAAAAGAAACTAAAGAAGGATGGAAAGAAGGAAGGAAGGAAGGAAGGAAGGAAGGAAGGAAGGAAGGAAGGAAGGAAGAAGGAAGGGAGTGAAGTAAGGAGGTATGGAGGGGGGAGAGGAGGGAGGAAGTAAACATTTAATAAATGCCTATTTAGACAGCTAGGTGGTGCAGTGGATAGAGTACCAAGCCTGGAGTCAGAAAGAACTAAGTTCAAATCCATCCTCAGACACATACCAGCTATGTGGCCCTGGGAAAATCATTTAATCCTATTTGTCTCAGCTCACCTGTAAAGTGAGCTGAAGAAGGAAAGAGTAAATCACTCAAATATTTTTGCCAAAAAAAACCCCAAAACCTAAATGGAGTCATCAAGATTTGGACACAACTGAAATGACTCTAACAACAAATGCTTACTATGTGCCTGGTACTGTTCTAAGCACTTTACAAATTTTATCTCATTTAATCCTCACAACGACTATAAGAGGTAGGTACAACTATTATTTTCATTTTACAGTTGAGGAAACTGAGACAGAGAGAGGTTAAGTGACTTGTCCAGGGTCACAAAGCTAAGAAGTGTCCAGGGTCAGTAGTTTATCTCCTGTGCCACCAAGTTGTCTCAAAGACCAGCCTCCCCCTTTCACAGATGTGGAAAATGAGGCTCAAGAAGGTTAACTGACTTGTCCAAGGTCATGTGGGTAGCAGACATCAGAACTGTGATTTGAACTAAGGTCCTCTGGTTCCAGAATCACTGCTCTTTCCCTGGTATCTATTATTTCATATATAATTTGACCAGAAGAGAGTGCAATGGGATTACGAACCTCCCTAGTGTTGGGGACTACATTTCTCTTCACACAGGTTTATGATACACAGGTATCATACCCTCATGTTGAGTTTGCTGTCCATCAAAATCCCCAGATCTTTTTCAGATGAATTACTGTCCAACCCGTTCCTTTACCATCTAGTACTGTAAAGTGTTGTTGTATCCACAAATGGGATGGAATGGCAGAGACCTCCTAGGTTTGAATACAAGATTTGGAGATACAAGAAAACCCCATCATCATACTGGTATGTGTTGGCAAATTTCCACATTACAGTGAGAGGGATGCTCCCCAGTAGAGAGATAAACTATGGACACAGAACGTATTCATTCATTTATTCAACAAACATTTTGTCCTCTGTGGACTGTTCTGAGGAGGGCTTAGCATTGCTGACATAGCACTTCACTTTACAGAGTCTTTGTTGTCTCATTCCTAAAGTGAGAGGGTGGACTAGATAATCTCCAAGGTCCCTTCCAGCTCCGAATCCTTTGACTTCCTCTGGGCAATAAGGTGCCACCCTTGCCTTCACAGTACTTGCCCAAAGTCCCACAAGCAGGAAGTGACAGAGATAGACCTAGAGCCCAGGTCCTCTGACTTCCAGCCTAGCTAAGATGCATTGTCAGTTCATGGGTAAGGTGCTTTACAATGGGGCTTGATTGTACTTTCATAATCTGATTTTCCTGACTTTATGGCTGAGTTTCACAGCCAAGGCAAACATAAGAAGAAGCAGTGATTATCATTCTGAAAAACTGTTTTCTCATGACTGTATTTGTCTGACCTGTCATTATGCAGATAGCACACTGATGCCATTTATGGGGAGGCAACTCGATTTGTTTCACTTAGAGGGCAGTTTTTCTCTTAATTTGCAGAGGTGATATATTGGTTTCTTGCTGCCTGTGCCAATCTGACTATAATGTCTTGGCTGCCCCTCAAGGAAAATAATTTTAAGGAACCAACAGTGAGGGTCTTTAATCTCTCGCATAGAAGAAAAAGAATAATGCATAGACACTTTTTTTGCTATAACCTGACAGTCAAGAATGCACTGTTTGTTATTAAAACTGGGTTTAATTAAGCAAACCACAGAATGTGAAGTCGTTTGTTTTCCTCTGCTCTTTTTGTCTAAATGTAATGAGGTGCCCTGACACATTTTTTTCTCCCACGAAAGCTAAACAAGCACACTCAGTGAATGCTCAGTAATGTTTTAAGTATATAGCATATGACAATAGAAATCTCTTGGCATAGAATAAATAGATGGATCCAGTGAGTGAGTGAGGAGAGTACAGGAGCATAGAAACTCCCATATGGAGTGAAACACATGCTCCATCATGCCCAGTGTCCTGCTGCCAATAGTGCTGTCCCAATGAGACATGCTGGGAGAAGGCCTATTTTTTTCTCTCTCAATTACAACCTTTAAGGCTAACAATAGTCTGTCTTATGTTAGTGATGGCTACCTCTTGCCCTGTTACACATCAATTTATCAAAACTGATTATGAAAATATGCAAGATTCAAAAGAGAGGAAACTTTGGCATAACTAATGAAAACAGTGCTACCTTTGTAGGTAAGTTCCAGTTCTGTCACTGGGTATATTGGCCATGGGGAGGTTTCTGAGCCTCAGTTCCCCAATTTTAAAAATGGAGATGATAGATATTAACTACAGGTAAAAGCAATATCTCTTAGCATATTAAGAGCTGGACCAAGAGGTAGATTTAAGTCCTGCTTCTGAATCATACAAACTGAACAAGTTACTCAATGTCTTAGTATCCCAGGTAACTTTCTAAGGCTACAAATTAGAAGTGAGTGGCTAATTCTTGTTGGTGGAGGGAGTTTCTACACTGGGAATTCCATACATAGGTAAATTCACAGGTCCAGCCAAGAAAATAAAATATTTCCAGTCCCCATGTCATAGATTATTGTGAGGAAAGCATTTTATACAGTATAATTCACTCATAAATATGAGGCATTATCATCATCAATAGATATATCACTAGGCTTAAAATCAGAAAGACATCCTCCGGAGTTCAAAACTGGCCTCAGGCTCTTATGAGCTGTGTGACCCTGGACAAGTCACTTAACCTTGTTTACCTCACTTTCCTCATTTGTAAAATGAGCTGGAGAAGGAAATGGCAAACCACTCTGGTATCTTTGCCAAGAAAACTTCAAATGGGGTCATGAAGAGTTGGACACAACTGAAACCACTCAACAATGCCATCATTACTATTTATATATACTTCCAGTATCAGCTCTGGAAGTACTGAACTCCTCATGTTTATTACCTATTGTGTAAAGGAGGACCTCCTTGTATTTGCCCTAAATCTAGCCAGCTGAATTCTACATTCAACTTCAAAGAGAACATTTTTAAAGCAACTACTTTGACCAAATCATGTCACCCTCTTGGGCCCAAGTTTTATCATTTGTAAAAGGAAGTGTTCTGTGGACCCATTTTGGTAGTTGTGGACCCCTTTGGTTCTATGGAGTCTGTGGATCCTTTCTCAAAAATGTTTTTAAATGCCAAAAAACATATAAACAACTACAAAGGAAACCAGCTCTATTTAAATAAAGATGAATTATTTTCCCCCATCTAGGTCATGGACCTAGAAATCTATCCATAGACCCCTTTAGAATCCCCAATTTGAGAACATAAGTATACCTTGGATTACGATTCCCTAATCTAGGAGAAATGTCTTATTTTACAGATGGGGAAACTGAAACCCCAAAATGATGAAAGGATATGGCCAAAGTCACCTAGCTAATTAGGGGTGGACCTAGAAGTAGAACCCAGGTAATTTCTTCACCATATTTCCAATCACGTACATTCATTTTGCAGCTAAGTAATATTACTTAACATTGGAACAGTCTGGGTAAACTTTTGGAATACTATGATCGTGGGTTCTATTTATGAAAAACAAGAAAATAGGAAAAAATACTCTCAAAAAACTTCAACAACTGAAATCTGACGAGGAAAGAGAAGGAAAACCTAGTTAAATAATTGGCAATGAAACTTTCAGTAAAATGTAAGTAGCAAGAGAACTGCAGATGAAAAAAAAATCTGGGTAATTTTGATATAGACAGTGTACAAAATACTGCCCTTCAGATAAGCGTCTGTTTCGATTACAATAATAGTCTGTGGCACCAAATCCTGCATGGTCCTAGAAGGACCATATGAAGCAAAAGAGCTGTGTTCTCTCTTCAGTCCAAGGCAATAAACTTGCAGGAGCTGGTTTTTCACTTTGATGAATATTCTATTTCATTTAAAATAAATATTAGGTAAGATCCCAGTCAAAAATGGATCAAACACACAGTACTGTTATTGCAAGGAGACTACAGAACATATCAGGAGCACACAAAATGCAATCAAAAAGGGAAACAAGATGGAGTCTTTTGTAACTTATTAGTCTTTAATATGCAGAAGAATTTGGATTAAGCTGAGTCTGCTCCAGACTCATCCAAAGGGTTTGGTTTATTCTGATATAAGGCTATTTGTCCTACACTAAATAGTACAAGCCCTGTGTAATATATTTCTACTTGCACTTTTCCTATGAAAAGCCTTTTGTTTTTTGGAGGTGGTAAGGGAAGGTGGCAATGTGAGAATGGGCATCTTCACAATGAATACATTCCTTCTGGGATCTTGCCCTTCACGCTTTTTGTCTCAGGGGATTCAGCTATCACTAAAATGATGACACGATGATTTGGCCCTTGAGTGGTTATTACATTTCCATTTGGTAAGGAAACCCAGTCTCAAATAATAACAAGACAAAATGATGACCTTCAAATCTTAGCTTTATGACCAAATGAAAGTCAGTCAACATGCACCTATAAAGCGTTCACTGTGTGTTAGTGATTACACCAAGAAATGGGGTTTTAAAGTAGGCCAAAAACACAGTTTCTTTCCTCAAGGAGGTCTTGTTCTAATGAGGGAGACCACATGTTTAAAAAACTGTTCATATAAGAGATATAAATGCATGGTAATCTTGGAGGAAAGGCATTAGAAGTTGTGAGGAAAGGGGGAGACAGAGAAAGGCTTGTGAAGAAGGTGTGATTTTTATGAGTCTTGAAGGTAGCCAGGGAAGCCAGAAGGTAGAGGTGAGGAAGGAGAGCATTCTACTAGAAGAGGAAAAAGGCATAGAGTTGAGATATGGAGCCTTATGTAAAGTAAAACATCTAGGCCAGTGCTGGGGTAGCTAGGTGACTCAGTGGATAGAGCATTGTGCCTGGAGTCAGGAAGACCTGAGTTCAAATCCAGCATCAGACACTTACTGGTTATGTGATTCTGGGCAAGTGATAAAGTGCTCCAGTATCTTTGCCCCAAAAATCCTATAGGATCCACAGGGTCCCAAAGAATTAGACATGACTTAACAGCAACAGAATAGGATGAAGCACTCTGGAGCACAATGGGGTTCAGTGACTAGACTAGGATCACACATCTTATATTTGGTAGAAGTGGGATTTGAACCCAAGACTTCTTGCCTCTATTACCCAAGCTTTATTCATTATGCCACAGTGAGTCTCCTACTAATGACGTTTGATCAGGGGAGTGAATAAATGAAAATGGTGACTTGAGGATGATTCACCTAATGGATAATGCAGCACTTGATTGGGAGGGCTTGCCCCAGGTTCTGGTACTGACTGCTCAGATTTGTTTTCTACTCTTGTGTTTCCAAGTCATCTTTGGACCTCACTCAGCTGCTTCACCTGTAAAATGTGAGATAAATGATAGCTGGATCCGTAGATAGACCAGTTATTAAGATATGTGCCTGGCACTATTCTAAGTGCTCGTGATAGAAATATGGATAAACAGACAATCCCTGCCCTGAGAGTGCTTATATTCTAATAGTAGAAGACAGCACATAAAGGAGCGCTGGAAAGAAGGAAGACCAAAGATATCTGAAAATCAGGGAAAGAAAATGCTGTGTATCTGTACACAAACAGGAATGAAGTGAGCCTGGCAAGGTAAGGCAAAAACTGACCTAACAGAGCCCATGGAGCCCAGGGCAGGAGTTCAGGTTACTGGCCCAGGTTAATGGAAAGGTGATGGCTCCAGTAGAGACTTAAATGAGATGCTTCATTAAGTTGCTTCTTGTTCTAGCATTTTATATTCTGAGCTGATATTACCCCCAAACCATATATTCATGCTGTTAAAGTTTCCTGTTATAAAGTCACTCCTTCCTTCTGTGTTCCAAATGATTTTCCCCTTATTTCACAAACTCCCAGAATCAGAGAACACTACAGCCATTATTCAGTTCTGAAACACAAATGAACAGATTTTCTGAATCAATGTAAGATGTTGATTGTACATTTCAACTGTGCATAATCAGTTTGATGGCGAATGCCGTAAATTTGCATTATAATTCTTAAATAGTTTAAACTTAATACAATGATTAAACATTTAAAAATGTCTCTGCATTGTAGTTGAGATGGAAAATGAACACTGCCAAAACTCAATGTTACTTTGCTGGTAAATTGAATGAATGGAAACCATACCTTTAATTTGGGAAGCCCAGAGAAGGGCAGGCCTTATCCAGAATGAGTCTCATCATGGAAGGCAGTTGGGCTTGTCCCACAAGTGACAGTTAAGTGGCACAGTGGATGGACTGCTAGATTGGGAGTCAGGAAGGATCGAGTTCAAATGCCCTTTAAAACATAAGTGATATGACCCTGCTCAAGTCACAGTCTCTGTTTCAGTTTTCTCATCTGCAAAATGGGCTTAATGACATTCTAAATGATTAATGAGACAATATTTTCAAGTGCTCTGTAAGCTTTAAAGTACCATATGAATGCTATCTATCATCCACAACTCATCACATTCTTCCCAGACTGTTCAGGCCAACAGTCCTTTCTATTTATTGCTGAGGATGTCCATTTCCTCCTTATTCCTGCTATTATTTTATTATCTGAAAAAAAGAGGGGAGAAAGTAATTTTATATAATTTTTAAAGCTGCTTGGGACTTGGGGATATCATTATCATTTTACTGCTTTTCTTGTGTGCCATGTCTCCCTAATGGCAAACTAGATTTTCCAGCCTCTACCTCTGGGAGTGGATGAAATCATCTAAATGAAAAATTCACGTTTTTTTATTGGGGAAACAACTCAGTTTGGAAATCCACTTTGCACCATCTTTCAACATTTGTCATCAAATGTCTTTATGTAGGAGGGTATCATTTGGGTGAGCATTACTACAGGATTTTCTCCTTCTGGTCATAATTTTTTGTTGGCAAACTGAATGTAATGCAAGCCTTTAATTTTGGGAGGTGAGAACATTACCTCATCTAGAAGAGTTTCCAAAATGGACTGCTGAGTGCTTCAGTATTCCACAATCACTTTGGAGATTTCATCCAAGGTGTTCACAGAGAAATGCAGATGTAAACTCCCTGTGGGTAGGAAATATTTTGATTTTGTGTCCCTACGGCTTAGGGTAATGCCTTGTACCTGTACCTTGTACCTGGAGGGATCCGTGATTTTAATGGTATAAAAAATTCCCAGAGGAAATCCCTTCTATGCATCCAGACCAGCATCTTTTCTGAAACTCAAGAGAACAGCTTAGAGCACTGAGGGTTAAGTGACTTTTCCAGGGTCTCAAAGTCACTATGCAGGACAGGTGGGACTTGAACCCAGGTTTGAGACTTCAAGGCTGGCTTGGTTTCCACTAGGCTATGTTGGCTCCGTCTTGCACATAATGCATTAATCATAGCAACATTTCTACTGTGCTTTAAAAGCCTCACATAATACTTTCTTTCCATTATCTTGTTCAAACTCCAGAGCTTCACAACAACCTAGTGAGGATTATCTTACATTATTATTTCCATTTTGTGGAGGAGACTCAGTTTGAGTCTCAAAGAAATGTCAAGTTGCCTAGGGTCAAAGAGCTAAGTGTCTCAATTGGTTTTGAAATCCAGGTTTTCCTAACTCAAAGGCCACTCTACCCAATGAATGAATTGTGATTTCATCAAGGCTTGGAACTCCTGGTGTGGGAGCTCCCTCCACCAAGGCAGATATAACTTATCTATGTTCCTGTAGATAATGCCAAAGGGTGGCCCATGGAAGTTACTTGGCCTAATTAGGTCACACAACTGGTGTCAGGAGTACTTAAACCCATTTCTTCTTGACTACTATCTCAGTACTCTATCCACTCCATCATGCTTCTTTTGAATGCAGCATTATTACATGTGCATATATTAAGCACATAGCAGGAGCTATTGCGGAGCTGAATTGTACTGATGTGGAGTTAAAATTGTAGACTGTTAGCATCTGAAGGGATCTTAAGATAACCTATATAAAACCTTCATTTTATAGTTGAAGAAAGTAAGGATTAGAGCTACTTATCTGAGGTCACACACCTAATTAGTGGCAAAGCCAGAACAATCAGTCAATCAACCAATGAATACAGTCTTATTCACAAGGCACTGTAAACAAGTTTGCCAGATCCTCCTTGAGTGCTGGGCAGCTGGGCACCACAGTGGATATAGCATTGGGCTTGGAACCAGGAAGATTCATCTTCATGAGTTCAAATCTGGCTTCAGGCACCTACTAGCTAGCTGACCCTGGGTAAGTCACTTAACCATGTTTGCCTCAGTTTCTTCATCTGTAAAATGAGCTGGAGAAGGAAATAACAAACCATTCCAGTATCTTTGCCAAGAAAACCCCAAATGAGGTCACAATGTGTCAGAGTCAGACGTGATTGAATAGCACTTGAGTGCTACACCCCAAGTTTATGACAAAATCCCAAACCACCAACGTAACATGGAATATTGAATTCTGACCAGAAAGAGATCATCAAGGAATCTTCACGCATCAAGGTGTGAAGTTAGACAGTTCAACCAAAATTGTGGGTTATGAAAATAAGTACTGGGCATTGTGAAAATGATATTAAATTTGGAGGCAGGACATCTGGATTCAAGCAATTGGTCCAACAGTCATAGAATCAGAGGGAGCTAGAACAAACCTTAGGGGTCATATTAGCCCAACTCTTTCATTTTAGAAACAAACTTAGTTATATGATTTATCCAAGGTCATAAAGTTGCAGAACCAGGACTTAAGTCCAGGTGTGCATCTTCCACATCACTGTTCTTTCCACTACACTGCACAACATGGCCTCCATTTACTAAGAATGTCATTTTGGGAAAATCACTCAATCTCATTGAACCTCACTTTCCTTATCTGCAAGATGAGAAGAGTAATGCCTACTTTATTGTTGTGGAGAAAGAACTTAAATCATAAAATATTATAGACATGTAGACATTTAACTTAGGGAGCTTCTTGCAGGAAGAATACTGGATTTGGAGCAACATGTCTTGGGTTTGAATTCTAGCTCTTATCGTTGTTGTTTTCAGCCATATCTGACTCTTTGTGACCCCTTTTGGGGTTTTCTTGGGTAAGATATTAGAGTGGTTCCCCATTTCTTTCTCTAGTTCATTTTACAGATGAGGAACTTACTCAAACAGAGCTATGCGACTTGCCCAGGGTCACACAGCTAGCAAGTGTCTGAGACCATATTTGAACTCAGGAAAAGAAATCTTCCTGATTCCACACCTAATGCTCTATCCACTGTTCTGAGTTCTAGCTCTGTCACAAATTACTGTGTGACCCTGAATGCTTCTCTTTTGGGGGGATCAGTTTCTTCATCAATAAGATGAGGAAATAAATTGGATTAACACCAAAGTCTTTTGAAGCTCTAAAATTCTATTGTCTTACTTCCAGAGTTGTCTCTTGAGATAGTTCAAGTATTCCTTCCAATTTCATGAAGCTCTTTAATCAATCCATGCATCAATGAAATGATTTGGTTACACATAAGAAAAAAACATTATTCTCACATAAAAGAGAGAAGAAAGAGCTTTTACAATGGAAGGGAAGAGGGGGGAGATGAAAGGAAATAATTGAGTCTTACTCTCATGGGATTTGGCTTAAGGAGGGCATAACACAACTCAATTGGATATGGAAATCTATTTTACGCTGCAGGAAGGCGGGGAAAGGGATGGGTAAGAGAAGACAATAGAAGGGACAGCAAATTAGGGAAAGGGATAATCAGAGCAAACACTATTGTTGGAGGACAGGTCAAGGGAGAGAATGGAATAAATGGAGGGCACGATAGGACAGAGAGAAATGTGACTGGTCTTTCACAACATAAATATTATGGAAGTGCTTTGCATTGTTACACATGTATGACCTATATTGAATTGTTTGTTTTCTCAATGAGGTTGGGTGGGGAGGGAAGGAGAGAATATGGAACTCAAAGCTTCAAGAATGAATGTTAAAAATTGTTTTAGCATGCAGCTGGAAATTAAGCTATACAGGCAATGGAGTATAGAAATCTATTTTACCCTATAGGAAAATAGAGGGAAAGGGGGATGGAAGAAGGGTGGGTAATAGAAGGAAGGACAGATTGGAGGAAGGGGTGGATGGGATACATGCTATCCTAGGGTATGGGGTGGGGAGAGATAGGGAGAAAATTTTGAATTCAAATTTTTGTAGAAGTGAATGTTAAGAACTGAAAAATAAATTATATATTTTTAAAAATTATTATTTATTAGAATATACTATACAGGGCAATGGACATTTTATCAAGGTGACCCAGTCTAGAGAAATTCATTTACCAAAACTATTTGACTAACTGGTCTCTCCCTTCTCTGACTTCCTTCCCATTAGAGCTAGAAACAGAAATTATCTTATATGACTGAACTAGATGACATTCAGGAATCTTCTTCTATCTCATAGACACCTAGACTGTTAAAAAGCCTTGTTTAGAGTACAGTGATTAAACAAATGTGGAACACTCTAGATGAAGCCAAAATTTCCCCTACCTATCAATGACTGCATATGTCCCCATTATAGGCCAACCTTATTTCAGTATCACATGATGAAAAGTACACTGCATTTGGAGTGAGATGACAGGAGTTTCAATCCTGATTCTTCTGATCTGTTACCTGCGCATTCTTGGACAAGTCACTTAATGTCTCTAGGCATTGATATCTTCTGTGAAATAAAGAGTTTGAATGACATTAAGATACTTCCCAGATCTATATTGATTATCCCATAGGAATGAAGCAAGTTATATAGCACCTGACCAGAGAGATCATAATCTTCCATTGGAATATCATAATTAAGAAATTATATGTCTATGCATAATGTGAAGGTTTTAGCCACTAAATCAATTAAGGTATAAACTGAGAACAAGAACTGAGGTGGTGATTACAAGGGAAGCCATCTAGAAACCAAGGTGGGAAAGAATCAGGGGACTCTATTAGAAATAAAAGTGATCATGCAGTTATCAAACAGGCAAGTATCTTAACCAGAGGAGAAATAAGAAGTGAGTATAAGAAATTGAAGCCAGTTTATTCAGGGGACATATAAACCAGATCAAGGCAGGATCAGAGCAGGAATAAAGGAAAAAGACTTATAGAGGACTGCCAAAGAATGTTTGTAGTACCCTAGGATATGGGGCTGGATGAGATCATGCAATCCAACCCTTCACTTTTCAGAAAAGGAAACTGAGACTCAGAAAGATAAAGTAACTTGTCTAAGGTTACCAAAGTATAAATTAAAGAACCTTAGATTTAAACCTAGGTTGTCTTATTCCAAACCAAGTGCCTTTTCCCCTTAGGTGGTTAAGCTCAGACACCCAGAAATGCTATGTCTCTTCTTCACAAGTCAGCCGTACTCAGTACTCAGTGTCTACCTGCCTCATATATGTTAACTTGGGTTCCTTCTGGGTTGGGAAACGAATCCCCAGCAGTCTCCTTCTCTACCTAGAATTCACCATTTTACTATTTCTATCTTTAAATTGTAGCTGTGACACAGGAGGGATTGGCGATAAAGTGGAAAAATAAATGGGAAAGGGATATCAAAAGAGGAAGATAAGGAGAAAAAAATAGGGAGAAAGAATAGCAAAACTGTTTTAGAGAGACAGTCATGTGCTTGTGTCAATTTAAAAAAAGATATATAATAGACCCGATTTAATATGCTATAATAGAATCAAACATATTTGTGCCCCCCCCCCTCCCCGGCTGTGAGAAGGTCCCCTGGCCAAAACAGTAATTTTAAACTCATTTTCAGTAAGTGAAATATATTATCACTTTAGGGCTTTTTTGTATTTAGTTCTACTATCTATGATACAATAATATTGCATATTACTACTGGGCAAATCTACTGAAAGTTATAATAAAATTCAGTGGGCCTTGCTCCTCTGAACTTGTATCTTACACCATGTGAGGGAACATAAAATGATTCATTTGTATGAAATAATTTAAAACATCTCTCCTTTCTCTTCTTTTTCCTCTACAAAGCAAAGGTGTGCATACCCAGAGCTGTAGTAGAAAAGGCTTCTCTGGGGTAGTACCCTGAGGGGCCTCTTTTGACTAGAAGCTTGGGGCCACATCACTATATTTCAATAAAGTGAGTAGGAATCACTCCTGCAGAAGTGTGTGTGTGTGTGTGTGTGTGTGTGTGTGTGTGTGTGTGTGTGTGTGTGTGAAAAAGAGTGTGTATGTGTGACTTTTTGAGCCTAAATGTCTTTCTTTATCCAGAATGTGAGAATGGTGTTTGAAAATTTGTTATGAATGCCATACATGTCAAGCCTTGGTTTGTTTATAACCACAGCCCTAATTAATATTATATACATATCTGTGCATATGTGTATGTATATGTGTATATATGCATTTATATACATATACATATACACACACACAGACCTAGAGGCACTTGAACTTGGTATGCAAATGCATGTAAATAATCTACGCCTCGGGCACTTTAAAAAAATACATCAGCACAACATAATCTGATTAGACTTTAATCTTGGCAAAACATCAGACCTCAATGGAATTCCAAGAGATCATACAATCTATTCCTCTGTCTTCAGAGAACACCACAATCTCCCCAACACAAATGGATCTTTATAAGCAAACAGTCAAGAGAGGTTATGGGAAATGCTACGTATCTTGGCCATCTGACAACTCTACTTGCCTCTTCTATATCATTAATATGAATATAGTAGTAGAGAAGAAAGGATTAAATTATGTGTAGCAAGAAAGAACAAACTAAAAAGCATCTTGAATAGTTGCTGGCTATTCTAGTATTCTAGTTACAAGAACAAATACCCAGTTGTGTAGCCATGAACAGGTCACCTAACTTTTCAGGGTCCTTGACAACTCTCTAAGTATCTAAATTCTAGACAAGTTGTCAATCTGTATTAGGAAGAGAAGTTCCACAATAGGCATTCCTGTAACAATTAAATCAAAAGTCTGGATAAAAAACAAAACAAAAAAGGAAGAACTAAACCCAACAGAATGCTCCTGTGGCTTCCCCCTAATACAAGTTTCCTTTTTTCCCAATCTCATGAGACAATTAAACATCCATATAAAAAGATGGTACCCCCCAAAAACCTGGTTTCCACTAAAACTCTGGGAGTAGTTCTCCTTGCTCCAACATGACTAATGAGGTGCTACTATTTTCTCAGAATCTCTGTGAAAGGGCAGAGAACATACAACAGCCTACCCTTGAGAACCAGGTGCCAAATTTTTCCAAAAACATCTGTAGGATGGAAAAGTGGACCATATAAAAGAGCAACATCCTGACCACTAGCCGAAGGCATGACAGTATGTTATGTCATCTTTTAAAATAAATCCTATTTCTTTCTTCAGTAAATTTTTCTGTTTTCCCTGTAGCTGAATTGATCAATCTGGGTCACATGTTACTTACTAGTAAGTTCTTTCTTTCAATTTTTCCTTTCCTGCTACTCTAGAATATTTCAGAAGGAGATGGAGATAGCATTGTTTTCTTTCCTTTTTCTAAGCTTCAAGGTACATTTTTGTTGTAGTGATTCTTGTTTTACTCCTCAAGATATGACCTTGGCAGCTAAGTGGTGCAGTGGATAGAGTGTCAAGTCTGGAGTCAGGAAGACTCACCTTGTTGAGTTCAAATTTGGTCTTAGACACCTACTAGCTGTAGGACCCTGGACAAGTTACTTAACCCTATTTGTCTGAATCTCTCATCTGGAAAATGAGCTGGAGAAGGAAATGGCATACCACTCTAGTATCTTTGCCAAGAAAATCTCACAAGATGTCTTGAAGAGTCAGACACATTTGAAACAACTGAATATCTCATCTCACTGGGCATGAAAGTTTTCTCTGCAGATTTCCCAAAAGGAGATAATCAACCCTTATTATGGGCAAGGCTCTCCACCCAAATTCTACTCCAATGCCCCATTCTTACAACATAGCAGGGGTTTCATAAATGTTTGTTGAAATGAACTAGTGAAAAGGTGATGCCATAGAGTACCTAGAGAGGAACAAACATGACAAAGGACATTGAGATCACACCATATAAGAATCAGCTGAAGAAACTGGATATTTGGAGCTTTCAGAAGATTCAAGCATCTGAGGAGCTGTCATGTAGAAGTGTGGAAGACTTTTTGTGTGTAGTCCTGGCAAGAAGACCCAGGAGCAATGGGTGGAAGTTACGAAGAGGCAAGATCAGGCTGGAAAACAAAGCAAAAAGAAAAACCTTTCCACATCATTAGAGCTGTCCCCAAACTGGAGGAAACTGCCCTAGAGAGCCCTTGCAGGTTGACTCCTTATTATGTATTTTGTAGCAGGGATTCCTATTCAGACAAGGAAGGGTCAGACCAGACGAAATCTCTCTAACTCTAAAATTCTGTGATTGTGTAAAAATTTAAGGATACTGAGTCTGTGTGTCACTTCTTTTCATTCCTCATAGCATTCAATACAGGGGCAGGTGCTCCCGAAGGAGTCATTGATCAATCAATGTAAACTTTCTCTACTGTACAAGAGGTCAAGGTCCTATTACTTAAAATTATCTCCAATATTTTTGCATCCTTGGAATTTCTTGTTGGAGTAAAGATATAGAGAAATTTAGGTAATATTCAAATATGGGTCTATTCCTATAGCATGTTTGGCTAGAAGAAAGCTGATCTGGGTTAACTTGTGCCAACTCTATCATGGTTTTGACTGTATCTGCCCTTATTGGTCTACATTTGTAATATTGGGTCTAATTGCATGTACCATATTTTAGAAAGGAAATTGATAAGCTAGGGAAGTTTAAGAAATCCTCATCATTAGGATGGTAAAATGATGAAAATCCATGACATTTAAGGATTAGTTGAAGAAACTAAGGATGTGCAGCACACAGAAAAAAAAAAGATTTGGGAGGGAATGGTGATACATGGTAATTGCCTTCAAATATTTAAGGGTTGTAATATGGGTGGTGAGTGAGGGAGCTAGGTGATGCTACAAATAGAGTGCTGGGTCTGGAATCAGGAAGACTCATCTTCATAAGTTCAAATAATTTACTAGCTGTATGTCCCTGGTCAAGTCTCTAAATCTTGTTTGCCTCAGTTTCCTCATCTGTAAAATGAAATAGAAAAGGAAATGGCAAACCACTCCAATGTTTTTGCCAAGAGAACCCTAAATGAGATCGTAAAGAGTTGGACACAAGGGATTTGACATGTATTACTTTACGTCAGAAAACAGAATAGGGACCAGTGAGTGGCAGGTAGAGAGAAACATTTAATATAAGGGAAAACTCCCTAACAATTAGAATTGTCCAAATAGAAAGATGGCTGCCTTGGAAAGTGATTAATTTCCTGTCAAGAGATCTTCAAGTAGAAAATGAATGCCCATTTTTCAGGGAGGCCAAAGAGAGGGACTTATGGGTCAGGTAGGAGTTTGGCCTAAATGAAAGTTGAGGGCCATTCCTACTCTAAGATTCTCTAACTCCATAGACATTGTTGCTTAAGATAAACTAGGTCTTAAATAAGTTCCTTAACCTTTCTGGGGCCTCAGTTTCTTCGTGTGTCAGAGGTAGATTATGACATCTGCCATATTAGGAGCACCTAGAACAGCACTTGGAACAGAGTATTAGCCACTTAAATATTTGATAATTGATTGGTTGCTTGGGAATAGAGTGATATAATGACAATAGCGTTTACATAATAATGTTTTATATAAATACATAATAATTTACATAAATAATAAATAATAGCATTTACATAGTTTCAAGGTTCAAAAAGCACTTTAAATTTGTTATCTCAATTTAATCCTCACAATTCTATGAGGTGGATATTATTTTTATTCCCATTTTATGGAGGAAGAAAGCAAGTCACAGAAAGGTTAAGTGCTTACCCAAGGTTATATAGCTCGTGCCTGAGAAAGATTTCAATTCGGTTCTTGATTTTAAGTCCAACATTTTATCTACTACACCATCTAGCTACCTAGAAATATAAAAATGAAATTTAAAAATGTTCTGTTGATCAGTGATGGTAGATGACCAAAAGACTGAACCCAGTTTACTTCAAAGACAGAGGAATCCTTTGTAAAGGTCCCCAAGGGGGCTCAGTCACTGCCTGCCTGTTGTACTCCATTCTCCCACAAGCTGACCTTTTCCAGGTTCCATCTTGCACCCAAAATTATATGTAATTTCCTGTGATTACTTTGGCTCCTTGGCCTTTTTTATTTCTGCATTAGTAATCTGTTTGAAATGATGGAAAAAGGTCTGCCAGTATGCATTTTTGCTTGGGAACAAATGAAAATGAAAATTCATGTTTAAAAAACAAAACAAAACAAACCCAAACCCTAGACCAAAATAAACAACAGATTGATAAGGGCAAAGTCAAGGGTCACTTTTTGTGGATAACTGTCATAAAAGATCACGCAGAAAAGAGGCTCAATGCATTAGATATTCTTCCATACTTCTTTCTAAGGTTGGATTGGTGTTTTGTGTTTTATTTTCCTTCTTCCATCTCTTCTGTCACTGAACCTCAACAAAATCACCTTTTGTAGGTTCTAGAGCAATTCTTTCTCACTCAGCTCCTGGAGAAATAACAGTGAAGGGGTGAGAGTGAGTGAGTGAGTGTGAGTGTGTGTGAGTGTGTGTGTGTGTGTGTGTGTGTGTATGTGTTATTGTGGCTAAAGGATTTTGAAAAGGCATGTGTTTGGTTAGAATGACAAAGATATCCTGCCAATCTACCATGATTGGAGGCATGCTGACAATTCCTGGCATTACAGTCATGGTCACTTTCAACTTCCCCATGATATAAGGACCCTATGATATAAGGAAGAAAGAATGATGGAAACATATGACATCACATTCATTCTCCACAGTTTACTGGTACTTCAAGCTGGCATTTTCTTTCTCTTTAAGATTATAGGGAAGGGTGTATGAATAGAAGTTATGGCCTCATAATGTCAGAGAAGATCTCTGGATCTGGGATCAACTTGTTGGTCATGATCAATTGTCTGGGCACTCCTGGACTAAATCATTAAATTATTTTTTCTGTCAACAACGAAACTGATGCGATTCCATCTAGTCTGATATCACCTCCCTTATTTAGCCTCCTTTCCTATAGTAGTTAAAATGGGAACTAAGAAAGAAGGCAAAACTCTTCTATCTTGTTTCTGGAACTTCATTCTCCCGTGATATTCCTTTTCTTTTTCCATTTAACACTCCAGTTTCCCATTTGGAGAAGAGGTGAGTTCTGGTTCAAAAATCTTTCAAAGTCTTTGTGGGAAATGTGTTTTGTAAATGCCACATTTCCTTTTTCTATTATAGTGGTCCATATGGGTAGTTCTCCATTACAACATGCCTTTCTGACATTGCTCTGCGACTGTGATGAAATATAGAGGATGAGCTATCCACACCAGTGCCCAGGGCTGGCTAACTTTTAGTGTGAGTCCCTGCACAGCACACTCATTAATCTGATCAATATTTTGCATACTGCAGTTTATGAAACCTTTCTAAGAATCAAGATAAATTATGGCCGCTGCTGGACTTTTTTTTGCTCAGTCCAATAATTTATTCCATAAATTGAGGCCCATAATTCATCAGACAGAGATTTCTTTTCTTCTAGTCAAGCTTTAATTATACTATGTCCCAGTCTACAGCTGAATATATATCCCTTATCAACACTTCTCAGATCATAGCGCCCTACAGTCAAGTTTGATTTTTGCTCAAATAGCACCTTACATTTGTAAAGTACTTTATATTTTTTCAAAGCACATCTCCATCTAAGATCTCATTTGATCTACCTAACAGCCCTGTGAAGTGAGTGAGTTGGGGTGAAGCAGCTAGTGCTTAGAGTCAGAAAGAACTGGGTTTGAGTCCTGCCCCTGATATTCAATAGCTTGTGTGATGCTGGGAAAGGGGTCAAGCAATAGATTTAAGACTACGTAGCCAGCTAGGTGGTGCAATAGATATATTATGATGCCTGGAGTTAGGAAGACATCCTTCTGAGTTCAAATCCCACTCAGACACTTACGGGCTGGGTGACCCTGGGCAAGTCACTCAACCCTGCCTGCCTCAGTTTTTTTCATCTGTAAAGCAGGAATGGGCAAGATGACAGAGCAGCCAGACTACCATCCTCAGCATCAGGTCAAATTGTTTTAATCTTTTGGTGCCACTGGTAACTCTAAGACTGACTCAACTCTGCTGCTGATCTGCATTGGTAGAGGGAACTCACTTACTAGGAACTCTCTATACAAAAGAAATTCCAGGAATGGTCCAAAAATGTGGGAGGGGGAGGGAATACTAAGAACAATGAAGATCAGATGAGGTAAGTATATAAAGGCTTTGAAATTTGAAATCATGACGTAAATATGAGATATTATTATCTTTTATTATTTTTTTAGTGTTTAAAATAATTTTTTACAATTTAGAAACTCTCCAGACAGAAACAAAGACCTAGAGGGGTCAAGCAATATATTTGAGACGGTGTAGCCAGGTAGGTGGTGCATTGGATAGAGAGGAATGTCTAGAGTCAGAAAGACGTATCTTAATCAGTTCAAATCCAGCCTCCGACACTTATTAGCTAGGTGACCCTGGGTAAGTCATTTAACCTTGTTTTCCTCAGTTTCCTCATCAATAAAAGGAGCTGGAGAAAGAAATGGCAAATCACTCCAGTATCCTTGCAAAGAAAACCCCAATGTGGTCAGAAAGAGATGGACATGACTGAAAATGACTAACCCACCTCAACAAAACCAGTTAGGGGTTGGAGTAGAATATAAAACCATGCCTCCTAATTCTCAGCCTGGTATTCTTTACCATATACTATGGTGGTTCACATACCATGTTACCTCTTACAGGAGAGGGTATCTATTACCTAGACAAACCATATTCAAGTGTTATGGCATGAAAAATCTACCTTCAGAACTTTAAGGGATACTCAGATTGACAGAAGGGACCTATCATATAGTTAGCTATCCTTATAAAGGGAGCAAAATGGAAGGATGACAAGCAGAAAACTTAGAAAATCCCATATCCTCAGTGCCTGCCTCAATAAATGAGGACTCTCCCAGCTACTGTGGGATGCCCCCATCCGAGGTTCCTGTATATACTTTCTTGTGGTACCTCACTCAGTTCTTTCCTTCATCTCTGGGGAGAAGGCTTCTAAACCCATACCAAGTTACTTCCCCTTGTGCTGACTCTTCCTCTACTGCTGTGTTGTGGAATTCATCAAGGCTGCTGCATTGTAGACTTTTCAGCAGTTCTAATTGTCAAACTATCTGTACTGGTATAATCATAAAACCCTTTAACATTTCACATAGCCCCTTGAGAAATGGATTTCCATGTCCAGAATGTGACCTTCCGTTCCTCTTCCTTAAAAGGAAGACCAGGTGCACACTCAGGCTTGTAACAGCTCCAGCCTCATCTGTCACTATCTCTCCGAGGCTCCCATCTTCAGGGAGGACTGACTCTATGTTTCTGATTCCCATTTTTCTTTATTCCTTTGTTATAATGATGTCACTGAGCATGGGACCACTTTCCCTCGATTCTTTTTTTCTTCTTGGTTCTCTTGCTCACTCTCCCTTTTTGATTATATCTCCTTCCCTTCCATTACCTGTTTCTTTTTCCTTAATCATGTATTCCACCTACACTTAGCTCTTCTTTTCTTTGAACATCTCCATTTTCCTGTTGGTGATTCTTTTCTGAGTACCCTCACCTCAGCCACACTTAAGCTCATTACTGTAGCCCTTACACTTATTAAAATTGGTGATTCCAAAGTTCATTTTCTTTCCCTCATTGAAGTTTTTGTTTTCCTTATAATTCTTAACCCAGTAAGACTGTGATTACCATTCTCCTTATCCTACCCAGCCTTCTGTCTTCTAATCATGCTTTCTGTACTAAAATATAGAAAGCCAAGTGTGGTTTACTTCTTCTTTGTGAAGGCACCGATTAAATTAAGGACTTACTCCCACTCAAATATTTCCTATGAAAGTAACAAAGGCCGAAGAATGAATTATTGCAGGAATCATACTCATCCCTCTGTTATCTTAAAGACTATACATATTTAAAACAAAATAGTATTGCCTTATTCCCATCAGCCTAAAAGGAATCTCAGGTCAGACTAATACTTTTTTTTTTTAAGTCTTCTCTTGATCAATTAGCAATGACTAACAAGTATTTATTAAGCACCTACTATGTGCCAGATACTATATTAAGGAACTTAGGATACAAGTACAAAGAATTAATCAATCTCTACTGAAATCAAGCTTACATTCTAATGTAAGACATAAGTACACATATAAATATATCTCTTAAAAATATATGTAAAAATATAAAAACATGGAGTGGTTAAATGCAATGTAGTCTGAGAGAAAGAGTACTGGCTTGTGAGGGGTCAGGAAAGACTACACACAGCAGACGGTGCCTGAGTTGTATTTTAAAGGAGGTGAGGAACTTTATGAGGCAGGGGATAAGCAGCCAGTACACTCTAGACATCCAGACACTATTAGTGCATCTTTTTCCCATTGCTTTAAACTTTCTGAAAAAGTTATATCCATACCAAATGCCTTCATTTCTCCCTTACACATTGTTTACTCAGCCCATTGAAAATTGACTTTGCTCTCCCATGATTATAATGAAACTGCTCTTTCCAAGGATCTCAGGCAGCCTGGTACAAGGGATAGGCTGCTGGAATGGGTAAGGATGACCTGCATTTGAATCCTACCTCAAATACTTACTAGCTCTTCACTTAATCTCTGAGTATGAATGTCCTCCTCTGTAAAATGAGGGATTTAGACTCAATGACCTCTGACTTCCCTTCTCCCTGTAAATTTATGATCCTATCATCAGCGCTTAGCAGAGTACCTGGCACATCTTAGGTACTTAATAAATGTTTATTGACTAACAATGGCTTCCAAAACCATCAAAACAAAGACCCCTTTTTCAGTCTACAATCCTTTCGAAATGTCTCGTTTGTTGGTTTTTACAGGTGAGCACTCCCTTCTGTCTTCAGCTTCTGTCTCAGTTCTAGAAGATGATGCAGTTTGGAGCTGAGATGGATCTCATTTTTTGAGTAAGGAATCTGCGGGAGAGTGGTGGCTTGCTCAAGATCACACAGGTAGTAGCAGAACTGCAATCAAAACTCAGGCTTTCTGACTGCAACACAAGTGTTTTTTTCTACCATACTATCTCTAATTGTTCTGTTTTCCCGTATCACTAATTATCCTTTTTTGAGCTCTTTAGTGTGGATCTGACTTTGACCCTTTTCTCTTTCCTTTTTATATTCCTCCTTTGGCAATCAGATTTACTCATAGTGCCTTACCTATTATCATGACTAAGCAAATGGTTTTGAAATCTAGGAATTTGTTCCAAAAAAAGTGCTTCGGAAACTATAAATTAAAAAAAATCCCACTATATAACTGTGTTATTGTTTTGACAGTTTGAACCTTTAAACTTCTAACCTCCAAATCCATATCTCCACCTGCTGTTAGGATGCAGGATCAAAGATTTAGAATTAGAATGTACCTCAGAAGCCATCAAATCCTATTCCTCCCTCCCATTTTACATATGTGGAAACTGAGGCACAGAGAGATTAAGAGAATTGCCCAGGGTCATATAATCAGACAGTGAGATTTGAATGCAGGTCCTTCTGACTCCAAGTCCAGAGCTTTATCCACTAGGGCATTTTTCATCTCTAGGAGGATATTGTATTATTCATGTGTCCCAAATGGAGATCGTGATCTTCCCTCTCTGACTTCTCTCTGTTTACATCATATCCCCAGCCTTTATGTTCTAAAACCTCAGAGTTTTCTCTGACTCTTCCCTTTCCCCTCTCACTCACACTTACCAGACAGTACTGATTTTATGTTTCTCAGAGTTTATGTATTCCCTCTTTATTCCCTTACCTTCCTCATTTGGAGAAGCCCTCTGTATGATTTCTTACCTGCAGAATTCTTATGCATTTAGAGCCCAATTCAAAATCCCTTTCTCCTTGAATCCTTCCCAGATTCCCCTGAAATCAATGCCCTTCTCATTTGTATCTCATATAGCATTTTGCTTGGTAATTCTCAAAAGCACAAAGTCAAAGCAGTGAGAATGAAATATAACGATAATTATTTGTGGCAGGTATCATATTAGACTGTAAGTTCTATGAAGTCCGGAATAATATCATATCCAAATTGTGAATCTGCACACACTACTCTGCATTAATAAATGTTGGCTTGATGGATTAATGAAAGTAACATATTTGTAAATCATTTTAAGGCTTACAAAGCACTTATGTAAAGCAACAACAACACTGTGAGGCAAAACCATTATTTTGAGGAAATGGAGACTCAAAGAGATTAAATGATTTTTCCATGGTTAGATGGTTAGTGTTGGAGCTTGGATACATGACAGACTGGCATTTGCCATAACAGTAATAGATTTGTAATTCCTAGCGTCACAGACATAAAGAAGGAAAATATCTTGATGAAAGGCAATTGGGTAAGGTCACACAGGTAGTGTGCTGACTATTCTAAGCTTGCCTTATAAATTCTGATTATTTCCTCATAGGTATCATTTCTTCAGTGAAGGTAAACTGCCACAAAGTCACAGAATCATAGGATTTGAAGCTTGAAGACACAGACACAGACACAGACACACACACACACACACTCATGCTCTGATATTTTAGAATTTCTGCCTTTTTCATAAGGCTCATCTAAGGATGATCACACCAATGATAATAGCAAAAAGAGCTGATATTTATACAGCCTGTAAGACATAGTACTCTGCATTCATTATCTCATTTGATCTTTTTTTCAACTCCCTTTCCTTTGATTTCTCTTTTATATTTTTCTCCATTACATTTCCTCCTCTTTCCTTTTCTCCTCTCCCCTTCCTTTTCTTTTTCTTGCTCTTCTCTCTCAGCACCGATTACTTTCCTTAGTCTTGAGATCAACTTCATTTCATTCAGAAGACTGATTTCTTTTTTTTCCAGGTAGGTCATTAAAGGAAGTTTCTTTTAGAGGCATATAAGGTATTTCCATTAAATAAAGCTGTCTGAATTCATCTTTAGGGAAAGCATTTTTTTTAAACCAGGCAGATCCATCTATTTTTTTCCATAGCTCCCACAGAGGATCAGAAAAAAGGAATGAATTTCATTTGTCTTCCACCTGAAATCCATAGATTATGGATCAAACCAACAGTACCTTTCTGAAGTGACACTGGGCATTTGCAGTAAGCTCACTTGGTCACTGTGGCATTGTCAACATTCTCAGGTGACTACAAAGATCACACACACACAAACACACATGCATGTACACATATTCCCAAATGCAAAATAAAAAATCAAAGCTGACCCTGGAAAGTTCAGACAATGACAGACCAAGCTATCAGAAGGAGGGATAGAGCCACATGATTCTACATCAACCGCATGGATCGTAAGAACCTTACCTTAAAAATCCTAAATACTGAAAATATACAACTGAGGCAAAACAAAATGCTAACAATAAAAGCAGATCTTTCAGAGATTTGAAAACACACAAAATTTCAGAAAAAATTCCTATGCTAAAGCAATCATTTGCTTATTTTCTTTGATGCCAGATAATATCTTTTAAAATCCATTTGGGTAATTATCCAGCTAATAGTATCTCAAGGTTAATTGATAGGATAATTGGCATATCTGGGATGTGAACTGTATTTTCCCAGATGTTTTGTTTGTTTTTATAAAGTACAAAAGCCTGCCATTACCCTCCAGGACAGGAGAGGATTTCTCAGTAGCAGGGGCTAAGAGGAAAGAAGACAATTGGGCAGTCAAAGTAAAAAGAGACCCTGCTTGATCTTTTCTGCCCCACAATATCATTACATTCCTCTCTTGGGATTGATAAACAGGATTCTCATTCCGTCTCTTGAACCAACACCAAAAATGAACAGATCTGAGTCCAAAAGATGAATTCTGAAAACCTTGACCAGGGTTTTCTGTACCCTGAGATCATTAAGGGGTGCTAGTGACACTATCTAACAAGCCGTATAACACATGTATGCACACCCTTGCCTGAGAATTCAGGAAATTGAATTTCATAATCAATAGGTATACTAAGGTGGCTAAGAAATAGGAAACACCAAACATTTCCTTGTGTCTACACACCTATTTGCCTTCACACGGAAATGCATGATTATTTCTATATGCACAAATGAGATTTTTGAATATGCTTCTTCTATGAGAGGTTCCACCTTGCTGTGTCAGTCAGTCAACTTGGTTTCCACTCCATGTTATTAGTTATTTATAGAGCTCTGTGCATGTACCTGACACTTCAGAAAACCAGGTGCTTTCTCCAAGGAGCTTACAAGTCAGTGTCAGGCAAGCGAGATATACTAAGTGGTAAGATTGGATATGACTTCAAAGGTGCCACTGTGAGGGGAATGAGGAAAGAGAAGACAGGTCCTTTTGTTGATTCAGAAAACTTAAGGAAAAGTGAGATGACAGCAGATTCCTGGGGATAAAAAGCAAATATTGCTACCTCTCGAATATCCACATGTGGATTATTGTTGGCAAATGAATCATAGACAGTCTTCTGCCTGACAACCTACTTGTTTCTTGGCTGCCTCTTTCTTGTGTTAGGTGGTATCAATATATTGAGCAGCATATATTTACTTATCACCCATTTTATTCTCATTCCTGTGCTAAGTGTCAGAGCAGAAAATAATAGAAGAAGCTCACAAAGGGGTACTTGGGGAGACAAGAAAAGCAACATAAACAATTAGAGAATAAAATGTGTCAGTATATAGAAAAGTATAGATTTTATATGTGTGTGTGTGTGTGTGTGTGTGTGTGTGTGTGTGTATGTATTAAAAGTTCAAAGAAAGGAAAGATCAGTGGTGGTCAGAGGGAAAAGAGATTGCCCTTGGCAAGGATTTGAACAGGTGAAACGAATAAAAAGTAAGTTTAATACATTTGTCTAAGAAAAAGTAATTGCTGAAATAAATCATATTTGGGAAATAAGAAAAAAAAGAGAAGGAAGGAAGGACAGAAGGAAGGTGGGAAGAAGAGCTGGGAAGAAGGAAAGAAAGAAGAAAGATGGGAAAAAAGTACCACTATGAGGTACTCTAAAGCAAAATATAAATGACCTTTGCATTCTTTCTACCTGTGTGATGATGAGAAAGCTAATTAGCTTCTTAAGACCTATCATATCACCATTCAAAAATGACTGTGAGGATGGTTAGGTAAGTTCTGTAAATCATGTGGCAAACTTAAAAGCACTACATAAATGTCAGTTATATTCTTCATCATCATCATCATCATCATCATCATTCCTTGCAGTGATATCTTCTGTTTGGGATAGTGGCACCTTTGTTAACATCTTAGTCCCAATATTTGAAAGTTATTGGTCCAGGGTTGGGGACTTGGAATCCAAGTCCATATATGAAACTGTAGAATACAGAAAGGCAATGAAGATTACACGAGAATTTCTTGATGTCTTGGCCAGACTGCTATAAATTCCTGCCTACTGTGCCAGAATGTGGATTGAATCCACCTCCCTCTCCTATTAACAGCCGGTTACACAGAGATTGACTTCCTTTCAAGCACTCTACATTCCACCAATGGCAATACCATGCCCCAGGAAAATAATATTGCCCATCCCAAAAGAGTCAGTGAGTCGAATAGTTAAACCTCACTACACAAGCTATGAGCCATACTGACTCTATGAGACATGAACTGACCTAACTACAGACCAATGTAGCTGATCTAAGTGCTCCTTTCCCAGTGAAAATATTGTGCCACTAGTTATGAATATCAGGTTGGGGCAGTTAGAATAAGCTGCAATGAAATTAGCTAGTAAGTCAGTGGGGCATTTTACTTAGAGAAATTAAACTCCAAGGTCCCTTCCAAAGTGAAATCTTCTGATCTTATGCTCCACAGGCAAAATAGAAACTCCTGGGGGGTGGGGAGGCATACGAAATACCATTTTGGTTCATTCTAGTGGTCCACCTAGTCCAACAGCCTTTTAGGAGCACCAAAGGATGGCTTTGAAAAAAACTGTGAATATTAATCTCCATGACATTCAACATGAAATGTTAGGAGGTAGGACCTGAGCATCTCTAGCATCCTTTAAAAATGTTAAACATTTTGGCAGCTTGGTAGTACCCCTAAATCTTACTATTAGAGGAAAATCTCATGGAAAGTAAAAATCAGGGTTCAACTCAGATGTAATCAATTTGCCTACTCTGGACTGAATGGAGAAAGAGGAGAAGGCTTCATTGAATTATTCCTACTGTTTGATGGCTTGAATAAATGCTTTTGAATAAGTGATTTTCAATGATCACAACCAAAAATCCATACAGTGTAATGCTACAGCTTGCCAGCAATGTCTTAAAATGTGCACCTTAGGATAGAAGATTTGACAAAATTCAGGGGGAGGCAGAGGGGAAGAGAGTCCACAAATCAATGAGTTAATACTTTCCTTTTTGAGCTACAAGATTGATGAATAGCAAATGGAAGCCTGAGATATTTTGTTCAATAACATACAGCATAACATTTTAAAAGAAATTGAGAGCTTTAAGAACGGAAAAGCACATTGTTAAGACAGCTCAGTCATTTTTTTTATTCTCTTGACAGATACAGGACCTCAATTCCAGATGGAGAAGTACAAATAACTCCAAAACATTCCATTTTGGTTAAATATCTAACTCTCATTAATGTCATATTTGGGGGAGATAAAAACTCCAGAGAATCCAATCTGTAGACAGCTAGGTAAATGTAAGCTAAAAAAACCCAGTAACAATCACCATCACCACCAATAGCTGACACTTACAGAGTTCTGTTTATAAAGTATTTTACATGCATTATCTTATTTGATCTTGTCAGGTAGATGTTATCATCATCATTATTATTATCCCCATTCTACAGATGAAGGTGAGCCTGAGAGCTCATGTGGCTTATTCAGAAAACAAGTATGTGAGGTGGAATGTGAGTACAGGTCATCGTGACTTTAAAATCAGCACTTAGAAGCAGTTCAGGATGATGAAAGTGAGCTGAACTTATGAGAAAAGAGAGAAGTATTAATGAAATATTCAATAAGAATGCCAGGTATTGTGCTAAGTCCTAGGAATATAAGGAAAGGCAAAAATTGTGCCTGCCTCCAAGGAGCTCACCTTCTATTGGTGGACACACATGTAAATAACTAGTTCCATAAGAGGGCATGTGGTAGGGGAGGGGAAGTTACTAAAAACTGGGAGGACCTAAAGAGGCTTCCTGGAGAAGGTGAAATTTGAGCTGAAACATAAAACAAATCAGGGTAACCAGGAGGTAAAGGTGAAGCGGCAGAGCTCACCGATAAACTTCC